>NC_060138.1:281969305-282279305 GCF_021461385.2 Schistocerca piceifrons
ATTGGGATGTCTATGGATTCATTGTGGGAATGGTGCAGACAGACAGTCATGCGAAATACTTTCGAACACATTTTCTGAAAACTGTCTTGAACAGCTAGCACGGCAGCCCACACACAATGGAAATATCTTAGACCTTATAGCTATAAATAGGTTGGATCTTATCGACAGTGTCAGTATAGAAACAGAGATTAGTGACCATGATGTCATTATAGCAACTATGATTACAAAAGTTAATAAATCAGTCAAGAAGGCTAGTAGAATGTTTTATACTAAACAGAGTGCATAAGCAGTTATTAGCATTTCACTTAGACAGTAATTGGCATTAATTAGTTCCAGTAAGATGGATGTAGAGGAATTATGGACAAATTTTAAGTAAATTGTAAGTTGTGGTCTGGAGAGTTACATGCCTAGTAAGTGAGTAAATGATGGAAAAGACCCACCATAGTTTAATAATGAAATTCAGAGGATGCTGAGCAAGCAGAGGCTGTTGCGCTCTTGGTTCAAAAGGTAATGCACAGATGACAGCAATTGAAGATTAGTAAAGATTCATGTGTCTGTGAAAAGATCTATGCATGAAGCATAAAACAACTACCATCATCACACCTTAGGAAAAGATCTGGCTGAGTGCCTGAGGACATTCTGGTCTTATGTAAAATTGCTTCATAGGTCTAAGACTTCCATTCAGTCCCTTTCTGACAAGTCAGGTGTGAGAGTTGAAGATAGCAAAACAAAAGTCAATGTTTTAAATTTTATGTTCAAGAAATTGTTCACACACGAGAATCATACAAACATACTGTTATTTGACCATTGTCCGCCCCTGGTAGCTGAATGGTCAGCACGACAGAATGTCATACCTAACGACCTAGGTTTGATTCCCGGCTGGGTCGGAGATTTTCACCACTCAGGGACTGGGTGTTGTGTTGTCCTTATCATCATAATTTCATTTCCATCGACACGCAAGTCACTGAAGTGGTGTCAACTCGACAGACTTGCACCAGGCAAACTATCTGCCAAACGGGAGGCCCTAGCCACACAGCATTTCCATTTGACCATTGGACAGACTACTGTGGATAACATAGTTATAAACATCCCTGGCGTAGAGAAACAACTGAAAAATTTGAAAACAAATAAATCACCAGGCCCATTTGGAATCCCAGTTCAATTTCAAAGAGTACTCTGTTGCACTGACACCTTACCTAGCTTGCATTTATCATTAATCTCTCACCCAGCACAAAGTTTCATATGAAAGGCAACAGACCGATTCCATATTTCTAGATTTCCAGGAAGTATCTTGACGTGGTGCCTCATTGCAGGTTGTTAATGAAGGTACAAGCATATAGAATAAGTTCACAGATATCTGAATGGTTCTAAGAGTTCTTAATTAATAGAACCCAGTATGTTGTCATCAACAGCAAGTGTTCATCAGAGAGAAGTGTATCATCAGGTATGCTCCAGGGAAGTGTGATAGGGCTGCTGCTGTTCTCCCATATGTAAATGATTTGGTGGACAGGGTGGGCAGTAATCTGCAGTTGAAACTTCCTGGCAGATTAAAACTGTTTGGTGGACCGAGACTCGAATTCGAGACCTTTGTCTTTCACAGGCAAGTGCTCTACCATTTGAGCTACCCAAGTACCACTCACAACCCATCAACACAGATTTAATCTGCCAGGAAGTTTCATATCAGTGCAACTGCTGCAGAGTGAAAATTTCATTCTGGAAACATCCCCCATGCTGTGGCCAAGCCGTCTCCACAGTATCTTTTCTTTCAGGAGTGCTACTTGTGCAAAGTCTGCAGGAGAGGTTCTGTGAAGTCTGGAAGGTTGGACACAAGATACTGGTGGATTTAATAGCTGTGAGGATGGATCATGAATCACGCTTAGATAGCTCAGATGGTAGAGCATTTGCCTGCGAAAGGCAAAGGTCCTGAGTTCAAGTCTTGGTCTGGCACACAGTTTTAATCTGCCAGGAAGTTTCATATCAGTGCACACTCCACTGCAGAGTGAAAATTTCATTCTGGAATCTGCAGCTGTTTGCTGATGGTGCCATGGTGTAGAGTAAGGTGTCAAAGTCAAGTGACTGTAGGAAGATACGAGATGACTTAGACAGAATTTCCAATTAGTATGATGAATGGCAGCTAGCCCTAAATGTGGAAAAATGTAATTTAATGCAAGTGAATTGGAAAATCAATCCTGTAATGTTTGGATACAGTATTCCTAGTGCCCTGCTTGACACAGTCAAATCATTTAAATATCTGGGCGAAATGTTGCAAAGTGAAATGAAATGGAATGAGCATGTGAGAACCGTGGTAGGGAACACGAATGGCCAACTTCAGTTTATTGAGAGAATTTTAGGAAAGAGTGGTTCACCTGTAAAGGAGGCCACATGTAGGACACTGGTGTGACCTATTCTTGAGTACTGCTTTAGTGTTTGGTATCTGTACCAGGTCAGATTGAAGGAAGATATTGAAGCAATTTAGAGACGGGCTGCTAGATTTGTTACCGGTAGGTTGGAACAACACATAAGTGTTCGGAGATACTTTGAGAACTTTTTTGGAAGTATATGAACCTATATTAAATTTGCGGTCGTGGGACAAATTTATTATATGCACCAGAAGTTTCTGATTGTGATCGTTATTTTGGGGTAAGATGTTGAAATCGTTTTTCTGAGCTGGTGCTATAGAAGAAACACTATTTATGATATTTGTACACATTATTTTACAAATATTCTGAAGAGTCTACCTTTCCACAACGAAAATGAAATCTTTTATCACATTGTAGACAGATAAAAGTTTCCTTTTTCGTTGTAGACAGATTGTATCACTTTTAACATATTTTGCACACTTTTTGCAAAAGTTACACTTTTAAAGCAATAATTTCACAACCTTCCACAAACAAGTCATTTGTACCTGGCACCATCTTGCTCTTGCCTAACATTATCCAATAGCTTATGTTTTCAGAGTACTCTTCTAGTCTGAGAGGAACTACTCTACAACCAAGAAAGGGTGCTTTGTAATTATTTTCCCCATAAATAAGTTCAATCCATATTTACTTGGGAAACACCATTTAGATGGACCACCATTCTCTATGCCGGCTGTCTATCCTGAAGTATCCATTGGATTGATCAGTGAGATGGGCACTAGGGTTCAGGAATAGGACATCACAGCTGTGCACAAAAACGAATGCAATCACAAGGGTGCTAGCTGCCTTCCAAGCAATGCTGTGGCAGAATACAACAGTGAAGCTAAAATCTCAATCACACCTGCATTAAATGATATTGCTGCTGTTCAAAGGGAAAATGTAACACTGCTGAAAACCATAGAACTCCCGAAGAATGAGTAAACAATGAAAGGAGAATTCTGATTAATATATGGAATACTGCATAAGAGGAAGTATGATACAATGGTGCCGAAATGGTTCCCACTCATCTGTGGCCAGCTATCTTGAAGTATTTTCATAAAGCTCCTACATTTGATCACCTGGAAGTCATGATGACTTTATAAAGAATTAGGTGCAGATATCACCAGCCAGGTTTCTACCGGTCCAATAGACACTATGTACTGTAAGGAGTGCCTGTGATGGAATTACATGGCACAATTTCCTTCAGGGCATCTAGTACCAGTTCTGCTGGCAGCAGCACCATCCTTCTGAATGGGAATCAATCTTTTGGGGAGGTTCCAAAAAGCAACAAATGGGAATTGATGAATAATAGTGTGCAGTGATTAACTGATCAGCTACGCTGTCACCAAAGCTGTGCCGACTGCTGAAACCCCAAAGATTGCAAGATTCCTTGTGGAGGATATAATTTTGAAGCACGGAGCACTCCATGTGATAATTTCTTAACATGGAAAATTTTTCTGACTGGACCTAGCTTCAGAGGTAATTTTACATTCCAGTACCACCCACATGATGACAATTGCCTTTCTTTCAGTACAAAATGTTACTACATTAAATTCCCTACAATAAGGTCCTGTTAATTTTTTTGTAGGACCAAATAATTGGTGTGTAACAATTGAGAGAATGTGAAAATGTTGCGCATGGTTTTTGAGAGCCAGCTATAACATTGTGGGCACTCAAAATGACAGCAGTAGGGGGAGCTGAATCGCCCTGTATAATCGTGTCACTCATCACAAGATCTGATGAAGATAAAGATATACCTCCCAAAGGTGGCATTCCTCACCCACATTTAGTGAAAGAGGAGAAGAAAGAATATTTCATAAGAGACATAAAAATTTGCTAAAGCTGTATCAAATTGAGAACTTGGAAGCAGAAGCCAGATTATGGTATGATGTCTAGACAAATAAGGAATGTTTGGAAACTAACCAAGTTCCATAATCTGCTTGTGAAAACTGTCTTACCCATCAGTAAGGAGACTGCTTATATTCTGCCAAAAATACCGTAAACAACTTGCCCTGTAGAGCATTCCTTTAGCATGCTGCATGGAGTGAAGATATGGCTGAGAAGAACTACTGGTGAGGACTGTCTTAAAGCTTGTGCCTTCTCAGTATCCACAGAAAAGGAGTGAAAAACCCTGGTTTTGAGGATAGAATAATTAACTTTTTGAGCTACAAGAAAAGAAATTTACAATTTGCTTTTACAGATAAATAGTAGTGTCAGATTTGTGAACTAACCTATGTACAGTTTGTTTTTTTATATCAATAATAGTAGAAAAGCTTATGAGAAGAGCATCATTAGTTTGTTTTCTGTATTAAATTATAAAGGACTTTGCTCCTGTATTTGTGTTGCTAAGTATTCACTGGTTTCAATAAAAAGTAGTTAAAATAATGTGTTATTCTGTTTTATAAGGTACATTAGTAATGGGACAAAATTTTTAACAGTGGTGGAACTTTCTTATGGCTGTTTACAAGCCACCATTCGTCTTCCAAAATATTAAAAATAGTTCAGACTGCAGGTCTAGCACCTCCCCTCCCCCCTTTTACAAAC
The DNA here is from genome assembly GCF_021461385.2 of Schistocerca piceifrons. Classification (NCBI taxonomy): domain Eukaryota; kingdom Metazoa; phylum Arthropoda; class Insecta; order Orthoptera; family Acrididae; genus Schistocerca; species Schistocerca piceifrons. Next base: position 281,974,246 of record NC_060138.1, read on the forward strand.
TATCATATTGTTTTCACCCTTGTTTACGTGCCATGTGACCACCCAGTGCCTCAATTATACAGTGAGTTGTTACCACCTACATCTACATACAAACTCCACAAGCCACAGAATATGCTTGGTTGAAGGTGTCTTGTACCATTATTAGTCATTTCCTCATTTCCCTTCCCATACCATTTGCAAATAAAGTAAGGGAAAAGTGACTGTATATATTCTTCCATACAAGCCACAATTTTTCTTAACTTATTTTCATGATCCTTAAGTGAAATTTACATTGGCAACATTAGAATCATTCTGTGGGCAGCTTCAAATGCTGACTCTCCAAATTTTTCTCAATAGCATTTCATGAAAAAATATTGTCTTGCCTCCAGGGGTTCTCATTTGAGTTCACAAAACATCTCCCTAATACTCACATCTTGATTAGACCTATTGTAACAAATCTAACAGTATGACTCTGAACTGCTTCAATGTTCTCCTTTAATCTGACCTGGTGGGGATTCTAAAGACTCAAACAACACTTGAGAATGATTTGCACTAATGTTCTATATGCAGTCTGCTTTATAGATGAGCTACCCTTTCCTAGTGTTCTCCTAATAGATTTAAGTCAACTGTTTACCTGCCCTACTATTGTTCGTACGTGCTTATTCCATTTTATTTTGTTTTGCTTTGCAGTGTTGTGCCAAGGCAATTAATTAATGTGATTGTGTGAAGCAGCACACTACTAATGCTGTATTTGAACATTACAGAATTATTTTTCCCTACTTGTCTGAATCACTTACATTTTTCTACATTTAGAGCTAGCTGCTGTTCAACAAACCAACTAGAAATTTTGTCTAAGTTGTCTTGTATCCTCTTACAGTCACTTAACAATGACATCTTCCTATACAGCACAGCATCATCAGCAAACAGCCACATATTGCTCCTCACCTTGTCTGTCAGATCATTTATGTACAAGGTCTGCTCAAAAAATTCCAGAACATTCATAATTTTGCATCAGTGGTGTGCTGGAGCAAAATGTGATTGGCATCCCTGCACACCCCTGTGTAACTGCTGAAAGTTTCATTGTTGTATGTCTGTGCTTATCATTGCTCTCCTTTCACCTTGAATTTTAACCTCACTTCTGAACCTTCCTTTTATTTCTGTCATTACTTCTTTGTTATCTAGGCTGAATAGTATGGGCAACAGACAGCACTCCTGCCTTCTACAGTTCCTAATCCAAGCACTTTGTCTTTGATCTTCTATTATTATTTTTGCCTCGTAGTTTTACATGTTGTGTATTACTCATCTTTCCCTGTAGCTTACACCTAGTTTATTGAGAATGTCGAACGCCATGCATTCTTTTGCACTGTTGAAAGCTGTTTATAGGTAAACAAATACTATGAAAATGTCTTCATTTTTCAAACAGTGGAAAGTCCAGGTTGGAATATCAACAATTATGAAAAGGATATTTTGTTATTCAACATAAAATGACATGTTGAGTTGCAGGCAGGTGCACACTTTGCAAATTTAGAAGTGGCAGAGTTAGAGGAGCAATGTGTCTGCATTAAATTTTGCATGAAACTCAAGAAAACCTTTACAGAGATGCTCCAAATGATGCAGGAAGCTTATAGTGATGAATGCTTAAGCCGTACTTGGTGTTATGAATGATTCACATGCTTTAAAAATGGCCTGACAGCAGTTAAAGATGACCCTCATCCAGGATGCCCTTCGACGTCTACTGATGAAGCTCATGGTAGGAATGTCAATAAAATTATGCATGCCAGTTGAAGACTGAGTGTCTGAGAGATTGCAGAAGAATGTACAACATTTCAGTTGGATCATGTCATGAAATTTTGACACAGCATATTGGAATGCATCGTGTTGCCACCAAGCTGGTCCCATGGCTTATGAGTCAAGACTATAAACACTTCCTCCTCACAATCTGTGAAGAGCTTTTGGATCGTGCAAATGAGAATGAGATGCTCCTTAAGAGAATCATAACTGGTGATGGGACATGGGTCTATGGTTATGACATGGAGACGTTGAAAGGATGAAGACTTGCAATGATAGACAAGATAAAAGAAAATTCGCAGATGGCACTTTACGTGACCCAGCAAAAGACATGCAGGACTGCTTCTGGAAGTGCAAACAGTATTGGGAGAGGTGTATCATTTGGGGGAGGGGAGTATTTTGAAGGAGACTAAGCACAATAAGTAAAAGGTAAGTGTAGAAAAATTTTGTGAACAAAGTTCTGGAATTTTTTGAACTTGTATACAGAGATTTCCTTTAGTTTTTTTACTTAAATAAGTCCTTTGCCAGTTTTCCGTTTCCATTGGTCCTAAACTAAAAAAGGAAAACTGACATTTATAAATCACATTATTTTTTAAGGAGAGGTGGTAACTATTTGAAATTTGAATAAAGTATGTGCCTTCTCTTCTCTTTGGATGCTAACTGGCACTATAAAACTGTTGAGTGGCTAACATGGAATAAGTGCCTTAGGAGTTCATCTTTCCATGTCTGCATATACAAGTATGTTAGGTCACAAAAATCATACACATGTGCACATATACAGATGGCAGTAGCATCGTGTACACAAGGTATAAAAGGGCACTGCACTGGCGGTGCTGTGATTTGTACTTGGGTAATTCATGTGAAAAGGTTTCCATGTGATTACGACTGCACGATGGGAATTAACAGACTTTGAACGCGGAATGGTACTTGGAGCTAGACACGTGGGACATTCAGGCATTACCTCTCACCACCAACAACACAGTGGCTGATGGCCTTCACTTATCAACATAAAGTAGTGGCATTTGCATAGAGTTGTAGAGCCAACAGGCATGCAAAACTGCATGAAATAACCACAGAAATGAATGTGGGATGTATGATGAATGTATCAATTTGGACAGTATGGCAAAATTTGGCGTTAATGGTCTGTGATAGTAGGTGACACAAGTGTCTTTGTAACAGCAGGACATTGCCTGCAATGTCTCTCCTGGGCTCATGACCATATTGGTTGGATACTAGATGACTGGAAAACCTTTGTCTGGACAGATGAGTCCTGGTTTCAGTTGGTAAGAGCTGATGATAAAGTTCAAGTGTGGCACAGATTCCCACGAAGCCATGGACCCAAGTTGTCAACAAGGCACTGTGGAAGCTGGCGGTGACTTCTTAGGTGCAAGATGTCTTTAAATGGAATAGACTGGGTCCTCTGGTCCAACTGAACCTATCATTGAATGGAAAAGCTTATGTTCACTTGGTCATAGACCATTTGCAGCCATAAATGGACTTCCTGTTACCAAACAACGATGGAATTTTTATGGCTGAGATGCACCATGTCAGAACATTTTGGACAGTTCAAGTGAATGGTTTGTGGTCATCCATATTGCCCATCATGAATCCTATTGAACATTCATGGTGCATAGTTGAGAGGTCAGTTGATGCACAAAATCCTGCACCAACAACAATTACGAACAGCAATGGAGGCAGCGTGGCTCGATATTTCTACAGGGGTCTTTCAATGACTTGTTGAGTACATGCCACATTGACCTGATGCACTATGGCAGGCGAAAGGAGGTTTAACATGATATTAGGAGGGATCCCATGACTTTTTTCAGTTCAGAGTAGGACTCATAAATCAATCCGTCAAGACATTGCACACAATATCTGAAAGTTTCAAATATCTGAAAATTGTCATCTGTTTGAAGAAAAGTGTAGAAAAGTTTCATAGATGCCAAGAATGTTTTTTTGGGAAAAGCATAGTGTAGAGAATTAACAACAATTGGTTAAACATCTTCTCCAGACCTGTCGCAACATTGGATTCAGTTGCATATTTTCCACCCTCACCTAAATGTGTTCAAGTGAAACTTGGATGTACACTCAGAGGTACAGGTTGACCACTTCTATTCATGACTTGAGAATTCAAAAGGATATAACCATGGCAATATAATGAGCAGATGCTTAGTAATAACACACATAAAGACCTGTAACCTGACATAAAACTGACAAATAGAAAAACAAAACAAGTGTTTTTAGACTATATATTCATATTTTTCACAATATTGTCATGATCAAAGCTGATTTCTCATTACTTTGAACATGGAGCAACTACTTTCAACGTAGAACAAGTCCTAAGTTATATTAACCCATTCTTTACTTGCATTATTCAATGTAATTTCTTGTATGCAACATTGCACTGGTGGATAAATTAAAAGTATTTTCCAAAAACCAAGACTTAATCCTTTTTTAAAACTGGTATATGATTATTATAATCTACACTCCTGGAAATTGAAATAAGAACACCGTGAATTCATTGTCCCAGGAAGGGGAAACTTTATTGACACATTCCTGGGGTCAGATACATCACATGATCACACTGACAGAACCACAGGCACATAGACACCGGCAACAGAGCATGCACAATGTCGGCACTAGTACAGTGTATATCCACCTTTCGCAGCAATGCAGGCTGCTATTCTCCCATGGAGACGATCGTAGAGATGCTGGATGTAGTCCTGTGGAACGGCTTGCCATGCCATTTCCACCTGGCGCCTCAGCTGGACCAGCATCCGTGCTGGACGTGCAGACCGCGTGAGACGACGCTTCATCCAGTCCCAAACATGCTCAATGGGGGACAGATCCGGAGATCTTGCTGGCCAGGGTAGTTGACTTACACCTTCTAGAGCACGTTGGGTGGCACGGGATACATGCGGACGTGCATTGTCCTGTTGGAACAGCAAGTTCCCTTGCCGGTCTAGGAATGGTAGAACGATGGGTTCGATGATGGTTTGGATGTACCGTGCACTATTCAGTGTCCCCTCGACGATCACCAGTGGTGTACAGCCAGTGTAGGAGATCGCTCCCCACACCATGATGCCGGGTGTTGGCCCTGTGTGCCTCGGTCGTATGCAGTCCTGATTGTGGCGCTCACCTGCACGGCGCCAAACACGCATACGACCATCATTGGCACCAAGGCAGAAGCGACTCTCATCGCTGAAGACGACACATCTCCATTCGTCCCTCCATTCACGCCTGTCGCGACACCACTGGAGGCGGGCTGCACGATGTTGGGGCGTGAGCGGAAGACGGCCTAACGGTGTGCGGGACCGTAGCCCAGCTTCATGGAGACGGTTGCGAATGGTCCTCGCCGATACCCCAGGAGCAACAGTGTCCCTAATTTGCTGGGAAGTAGCGGTGCGGTCCCCTACGGCACTGCGTAGGATCCTACGGTCTTGGCGTGCATCCGTGCGTCGCTGCAGTCCGGTCCCAGGTCGACGGGCACGTGCACCTTCCGCCGACCACTGGCGACAACATCGATGTACTGTGGAGACCTCACGCCCCACGTGTTGAGCAATTCGGCGGTACGTCCACCCGGCCTCCCGCATGCCCACTATACGCCCTCACTCAAAGTCCGTCAACTGCACATACGGTTCACGTCCACGCTGTCGCGGCATGCTACCAGTGTTAAAGACTGCGATGGAGCTCCATATGCCATGGCAAACTGGCTGACACTGACGGCGGCGGTGCACAAATGCTGCGCAGCTAGCGCCATTCGACGGCCAACACCGCGGTTCCTGGTGTGTCCGCTGTGCCGTGCGTGTGATCATTGCTTGTACAGCCCTCTCGCAGTGTCCGGAGCAAGTATGGTGGGTCTGACACACCGGTGTCAATGTGTTCTTTTTTCCATTTCCAGGAGTGTATCTTTCCTTGGCATTTGATACAAACAAAAATAGAAACATATAAAAACTTCTTACATAGTGTAATGAAATAAAGTACATCCACAGATGCTGGATGTAAGGAAAAAGTGAATCTATACACTTGATCAGGGGAGATTTAGTAGTTCAGATTTTACTGTACATTATTTAGGGCTTTATTAAATAAAAGAAAATGAATGAAAAAAGGTTCGCAATGAATTGTTTCCCAAAGTCAACAAACAGAGAGCAAATGTGAATCTGATTGGTGTTGTTTAATGCTGTGGTGGTGATTGTGGGAATGGTCTTATACCATTCCTTTTTTGTGTGTTAAATATTTTTTACTAAATATGAGAAATATATTTTTTGCATGTCACAAGTGTCATGTAAAAGATATGGAATGTCATGGAGAAACAAGATTTCATAAGATTTACAGAGGCAAATTCTCTTTAATTACAATGAAATATAGTAAATGCTGTTACTGATGTACAATATGTGTTAACCACTGTTTTAGTATCAGAATATCATCAAACAACCAATGTACTTGACCATTTTAAATTTATGGGTCTGAAGTCAGATTGAAAACTACTTTGCTTTTCCACTTCCAGGATCTTATGCAGAAATAGCCTGGATCTTTTTTAACCATCAGAATAATCTCTGATGTCAAAAATAGTAAAATGTGGAAACATTTTCTTTACGTATTTTCACCCACTCATATTCAAAGGTATATTTCATGGTAACTGTGTGGAGTCACAATGTATGTTCTTGTCCCAGAAAATGGCTATCTGATTTGTCAGTTTGTTAACTTCATTTAGGGCACTGTTCGAGCGTGTGTAGTTCCTAACACTGCCATAACAATACATATACTCCCACATGGGATTTGTAGCTAATAATCTGTACTCATTCAAAAGGAGGTGCAGCATTATCTGTGAACATCAAGCACTGGCCTAGCTGCAGGCTATGCTTGCAGTCCCTGCACTAAGCGTTGCTGACTAGCAATGAGCTATGCTTGCAGAGATGTAAATAAATATACAGAAAACAAACTAAGGGTATACTTGCAGTTCATAGACCATGTGTTAACTGGGTATTCATTGTTGTACAAGCTCTCCTGTCATAGTACACTGTAGCCTCGCAGCTGGTGAAGTACAAAGCTCGCTATGTACACTATTATGGTTGTTATGTGCTGCCTGTTTCTGAGTTAGAGGTAGAACTAACTGCTGCTGCAATTCCCACTGGGCTGTGACAGATGACACTGAAACGTACTCGGTGTGACAGACTTACCTTCTGGTCTGTGGTGGCAATCTTAATACTGGTGGCCAAGAACGCATTGGCGATGTGTTTCCTGTGAGTCTAGTGTTGGCCTCTAGTTATTGTCTTGGAACCTCTTTGCTGCATGGTGTGCTGCTGTCAGCTTATGCCATTATGCCAGCACATTCCCCCCGCCTCCGCCCCCTCCGGCTCCCTCTCCGAAATGCTGCACCATTGTCATGTAGTGAGGCTGTGAATGACAGGATGCAGGACATAGAGATGCGTTTGAAGCCATGACTGTGGAGGATGGTGTACTTCTGGCTGTACCCCACCACCAGCCTTGAGAGGCAACAGGAACATCCGCCAGAAAACTGCTGTGGAAGCACATGTCCAGGCTTGAAGGCATGTGCTGGGGCAATGACAGAGACGGCGATGGTGGGTCCAGGTTCATTGAGTCGCCGAGTGGGTACAGCGGGGGTGAGGACGCATTGTCCATTCGCTACTACTGGGGTGCTCTGATGGCATCAGTGGGTGGCTGCGAAGGATACATGGTCCCAAGAAGACGTGAATCTGGGGGAAGAAAAGCAGCAGAATCACGGGGCAAATGAAATGCGCTAAGTTGCTTCTGGTGGCGGCGCTGCAAACTATCGGGACCTGCAAATAAATACATGTAAGAGCCAATGCATTCTTGGATCACACATCTTTCCCAGTGCCCATGCTTACCATAAACTCTGAAATGAATGAGATCATGTGGTGCAAAGTGATACTTGTGGACCATTGATGGTGCCAGTTGCTGTGGTGGGTTTATTGGGTGTAGCAGTGTCCGATGGCAGTGGTAATGCAGAAGTTCTGCCAGTGATGGTCCGTCTCTTGGGTGGGAGTTATAGGAGGTGAGAAAGAGTTGCAGCATCTATTCCCGTGTTTGGGTGGTGGAAAGCTTGGCCATCTCTTGCTTGGACTGTGGGTGAAGTGGAGCACTTGTTAGATGATCAATACCATTTCGCTCAAAGTCACGTGAAGTGAACTGTGGTCCATTGTCCGACATGAGTACTTCTGGCAAACCTTCTGTGCAAAATATGGAGGACAAGACTTGAATGGTGCGACGTGATCTGGTAGAGTTCATAGGCACCGCAAGTGGAAACTTGCTAAAAGAGTCTACCACTCTGAGCCAACAACTGTTTCAAAATGATCCTGCAAAGTCTATGTGCAGTGGTTGCCATGGGGATTGAGTCTCAGACCAAGTTGAGAATGTCTGTGTCTGAGCAGATTGGTTTTCCGCACATGCGCGACACTGTGACATCATCTGTTCAATGTGGGCATCCATGCCTACCAAGTGCAATGCTGTTGAGCTAACTGTTTGGCTTGAACAATTCCCCAATGTCCTGGTGGAGCAATCACAACACATCCTTTTGCAACACTTTTGGAATAAGCACACAGGATTGTCCATGTTCATTTTGCACTGGTGTCACACCTTGTTGAAGTGAAAGACTATGCCGACGTGCAAAATATTGGCGTGCAACTGAGTTCTGGATGCTGTTCAATAAACAAGGGCCAAGACAAGCGAATATGATGCAATATCTTAAGATCTGTGTGTGTGTCTGCTTCCGTGGCCTTTGCAATTTCTTTGTAGTGCCAGGGAAAAGATTCCAGCAAATCAGAGTCCTGCACATCAATTTGGCAACAAGATGCGGCAGATGAATCAAAATCAGAGTCTGGGCCAATCAGAAGGTGAGATAGGGCATCTGCATTTCCATGCGTTGCCATAGGTCTGTACACAATTTCATACTGATACTGTGAAAGCAACAAAGCTCAGTGTTGCAATTTTTGAGCAGTGTGTGTAAGAACTGGCTTTGAGAGAGGAAACAAGTACTGCAAAGGCTTGTGATCAGTCACGAAATAGAACTTGCGACCATACAAATAGTGATGGAATTTTGTCACACCATACACAATAGTGAGGGCCTCTATTTCTGCTTGAGAATAATTGCACCAAGTTTGAGTTAACAACTTTGAGACAAAAGCAATAGGTCCATCTTGTGGACCAATTCAGTGTCAAAACACAGTGCCAATTTCGTAGGAAGAAGCATCGACTCGCAAAACTACTGGTTTGAGAGGGTCAAAATGCACTAAACATCAGTCACTAAACAAGGCATTTTTGAGTTTCTGAAATGTGTTTTGACACTCTTGAGGCCACACGAAAGATACATTTTTGTGATGCAAGTGATGCAATGGAACCGTGATCTGAGTGGCATTCGGCGTGAATTGAGTATAGTACGTCATCTTGCCTAATACTGACTGCAGTTCAGACACATTGTGAGGAACAGGCAGGTCACGGATTACAAGCAAATGAGATTGGAGGGGGGTTCAAACCCTGACTGTTTATCACATGACATATTTACTGTAGTTCAGTTTGAAGAGAGTCACACTTTTTGAGATGACACTTGAGTCTTGCTCCTGACAACACTCAAAAAAGAGCACACATATTAGCAGTGTGTTCCTCTGGTGTACGACCTGAGACATCAATATTGTCAGGGTAGTTTGAACAAAATGGCCTTTTTGCAACCAGCTGTTCCAAGTAATGTTGTTTACAACTAACACATCTGCAATTCTTCGTTTAATGGAATTTGCAAATAGGTATCGTGAAGGCCTATCTTGGAGAAGTAATGTCCTGCACCAAGCCTGTCCATGAGTTCATCAGGGCGAGGTAAAGGATAAGTGTCAACTTTTGTCTATGGGTTGTCTGTAGACTTGAGGTCAACACAAATGTGAATGTGACCAGAAGGCTTAGGCAACAAAGCTAGTGGACTTGCACATTGACTAACTTGAATGGGAGCAATTACAGAATTATCTTGCAATTCTTTCAATTCACTGGCTACGTTGTCTCTTAAAGCAATTGGAGTGGGGCAGACCCTGAAAAACTTAGGCTGTGCATTGTCTTTAAGTGTAACATGCATTACAAATTTATTAGCTTTTCCCATTCTTTCTGAAAATAGCTCAGGAAATTCTTTAAGCAAGCTTTCTACATTGTCTTGTGGTACAGGTGTAGAGACCGACAGTACATTGTCGTCATTGTCGTGGATACTAAGTTCCAAACAAATCAAAGGCATCTAAACCGAAAATGCTCTCACTGTCTATTGATTTCAGCACAGAAAAATTCACTGTCCTAGTGTGAGATTTGTAAGTGGCAGGCAAACTACACTGTCCAAGCACTGGAATTTCGTGTCTGTTGTAAGCAGTGAGGTGCTTGCTAGATATAGGATGGCGTGGAGAGCCTAACTGTTCATATGTGGCACGATTAAGCAAAGTGACTGATGAACCTGTGTGTAACTGAAAGTTCACATGATGGCCAGCAATTCATAATGAGACATATACTTTGTTAGAACATCATTGCACAGCACTAGAGTGAGAATGAGGCACAACCATAATCTTACTTTTGTCAGGACCTGTTGAATGTTTGGAATACACAACATTCACTGCATGTGTACAAGATTTTCCCTAGGAGCTGGCGATATTGGCCTTTTTGTTCCACTGCAAACAAACTGCTTGGACATTGCCTTTTTTCCACGTGTATAACATGTTGCGTTACATGATGAGCAGTCCTGTCTTTTATGGCAAGCAAAATATCTAGGGCAAGACTTCATGAAGTTCACAAGTCTGTTTACACGTTTATGTGGCTGCGTATGTACTCACTGTTGTGGTTGTTTGGGGCGGTCAAAAGCAAGGGGCAACTCAGTCTGACAAATTCAGGCCTGGTCAAACTTATCAGCTGCTATGGCACCTGACTCAATTGCTCTAAGATGTGCAACACTTGAGGAGGTGAAGAATTGGAGTACTTCAGGATCTGTTGCCATATTCTACTATTGGGGACATTGAATGTTATAGCATCTCCAATCATTAAGTCACTGTAAAAGTTCTCACTACTACACTTAAATTTACACTTCCTAGTCATGTCCATTAATCCTGTATACCACTGACAGTATGTCTGTTTTGGCTTTTTCTGCAAATGAAAAAACTGATATCTGGGTGCAGCTACTTGAACTTGCTGATCATAGTACTGAGCTAATGCAGTGATTACTTCATCATAACTGAGTTCATTGGGACACACAGTTGGGAATAGTTTTTATATTAACCTCGACAATCCAAAGGAAGTATTGTAGCTTCACAGTACCTTGAATGTGATGAAATGCACAATGAGCTTGGAACTGTGTCAGGTATTCGATCCATTCCTCTTCTGTGTCATTAAATTGCTGTAATGGTGACATGCTGGTTGGCAGCACTTGTTGGGTGTGTCGGTCTGTTGGATTCTGCTGTTGTGCAGCCGAAGCTGCTTGTGCAGCCAAAAGTTGTTGTACCATCATGAGAAAGGCAGAAATTTGTTGGTTCTGAAACTTAAAAGCTTGTGTTAGATCCATTACACTGGCTGTCTGCAGCTGGGGCGTAGGGGTAGGTGGTGGAGGAGGCGGAGTGCCCAAGGTTTATGCAAATAAGTTATAGCAAAAAAAAAAAGAAAAAAAAAGAAAAAAAGCCACAGAAAAAAGAAATTTGATTAGGTCTGCGGTTCCCCTTGTGGAAAACATGCAAGAAAGACAACAAAAATTTAGCAAAACGTGAATACTATCACCCCTGCAATCTGAAACACAAGAGAAGCAAGCAAATTCTTCTTCAATGAAGGATTCTTGTTGCCGCCTTTTATGTCATCTTGTTGTCTCTGTAGAGCTGTACCATGGGAAGCAAGGAGAGGATGTTGTTTGGTGGCCAGTATCCTCTTTCTATAACACAAACTGCATGCATATATTAACTGGCTTCTTTATTCATAAGAATAGAAAGTTTACTTAACTCAAGATATTCGTTGTGGTACAAGCTCTTCTGTCATAGTCCATGGTAGCCTTACTGCTGGTGAAGTACGAAGTCTGCTATGTATACTATTAGGGTTGTTATGTGCTGCCTGTCTCTGAATTAGCAGCAGACCTAACTGGTGCTGCGATTATTGCTGGGCTGCGACAGATGACACCGGAACTTACTTAGTGTGACAGACTCACCCTCCAGTCTGTGGCGGCAATCTAAATACTTGTGGCCGAGAGGGCATTGGTAGCGCATTTCCTGTGAATCTGTTGTTGGCCTCTATCAATCATCTCGTAACCACTTTGCCACACTGTGTGCTGGTGCCAGCATATGCCAGCACAGTTGACATCCTGTTGATGCCTAATACAAGGGTGGAGGCTGTAGCAAAAGCAGGTAGGCATTTGGGCAGCCATGTCCTGAGTGTGGCTGTGTAGATCTCACCCAGTTGGCAGCTGAGGCGAAGGAGGACAGTAAAGCTTGTTGTGGCTGGAGCTGATTTCAATGCCTGACTATATGTTCCTGGATGGCTGCAACTCCAAACATTAGCCACTCCCTATTACTGACTTTTCCTTGATTGCAAGGTCAAAGGCAGTATTTAACACATTAACTCATTCATAAAGTAATCAGACATATGAGGTTGTTGTATACATGGGAGTCTGATTCTTTAAAGAACTGAGGATTTACTGCTTGTATAAAAATTGCTCACAATGATAAGAGCTGTTGGATCATTTTGTAAGATTAAGAACAGCATGTTGTCTACAGGGGATATTAACAGCAGTTGTCTGTTTAGTCAAGGGTCACTTGGTGGATTACAGAATGATTGTAGGCACTGTTGATCTCATTTCATGGCACAATTGAAAGAAGTTATACTCTTAGAGTAGAAGATGATTAGTAGAAGATGATTTATAGACTAAAATTGGAGAGAATATTGAGTATTAAGGGAATAGGTTTTTCATGTCCTATTTGAATTGGACCACACTGGTGAAAGATGACTAATTGCATACAAGCTCACAAGTGTAGTTTCAGCATGAAAGGCACCTATTCTTTCATATGCCTGTTTCCACATTGATTCTGGCACAGAATTTTTGGAAAGTTCTGAATTTTCTGTTTGTTAAATAGTGATTCATTTTATTACAGTCTAGTTACACAATGGACACACACACACGATTGATGAGCTAGATGAGTGAGGCAAGTAATCTCATTATAAACAATACGTTAATTATCTCAAAGTTCTGGAAGAAAGTACACAGTTTTCGTAAGACTATCAAGTTATCACAGTTTAGCAGGAGTCAAGTCATATGAACAACAGTCTCTGTAATTCCACTGCACATAATAGATGAACATGTGGCAGCAAGCAAAGTGTAGGAAGTGTCTGAGCCATTTTTGTGACATAGTAGTTAGGCCTGTTTCTTGGTCAAGAGACAAGGTGGTTTTTGAGCATGTTCCCAAATCCATCCTGCATAACATTAATTTACTTCTTCTTAGGATTTATTCAGGACAGATGTGTCATGTGGATGATGACAGTGTCCATGCCTTCAGGTAGCCTATCTGAATTCTTATTGGGTTGAGGCTTATGACTGAAAGGCTTCACCTCTCAGTTAACTCTGATCTATTTGTCATTCTTTTGGTAGCTGCTTAATAGGTATTCTCCTTCTACTACAAATATTTTAGCAATGTAAAGACATATGTCTTACAAATTATGTAATGATTGATTTCACTATTGCCAATCTGTGGTTGGAGTCAGTCACAGCTGTCTAATATCTATGGTTACCTGGGATAAACAGAGGTGGAAAGGAAGTACGAAGGGAGTGCAGTTCATTCACAAATGAGGTTTCGTTGAAAACTTTTATGCAACAGTTCTGAGTACCAGTGTTGTTTTTCTGTCATGGTTCCTTACTGGAAAATGAAGAGAAAATTTTGAGAATTGCTGTGTAATTTGTCAGAAGTTTGCTTAGTCAGTATACGGGCATCACAGACATGCTCAACAAATTCAAGCATAGTATGATGTAGGAAAGAGATTGTGCAGAATGTCAAACCTCTCCCTCAAAATACTGAATGCAGATGCACCAAAACAAGTTGAGAAATGTATTACTTCTTCCCACAGACGTTTCAAATAATGACCATTACAGTAAAATTGGAGAAATTTGGGTTTATACAAAGGAATTCTTGCAATTGTTCTTGTATGCGGGTGTCTGGGAAATGAGATAAGCTGGCCACACAGTGGTAATGATGCAGAAGGTATGCTCAGTCACACACTACATTGCACCATATAGTGCAGACATGATAGTGGCAGAAGCTATGCATTGTAGTTCAGTTATTTCAGCATCAATAACCCACAGACTTAGACTTTAATCCTGGTTAGTCGCAGGAGGTTTTTTGACAGCTGTTTAACTTTCACCTTTGAAAATAAATGAAAAAGTGCAACATCATATTGAAGCTAGTTTCAAAACTATGTTATGGACCTTTCCATAATTAGGTGATGCTGATGTGTGAGACTCCATTCACACTTTAGAGGATGAGGATATAAATCTTCATCTCTCAGTTCTGCGAGAATAGACGATTTGTGGGATAGTTCCTTTAAAATGAAGCATGGCCAGTTTCAACTCATATCCTTGTCCTACTGAAATATTCTTATCCTCTTGAGATGGTAATTAATTTCTAACAAGTTTGAGGTTGAATAGACATCTTACAATAACCTGCCACCCCGCAATTGAAGGAAGTAAGGAATATTAGATGTCCTCTGAATAATGAGGTCATTAGAGATTGAGTATGGAGTACAAGTTTGAATTGTTAAACAAGGATAAGGAAGGAAAATGCTTGGTCTGTTACACAGAACCATCCCAGCAGTGTGTGGTGGTGCATAGTAATATGATGTAGTGGCAGACCTATTGTAATGTTGATGATTGCTAATGTTTATAGTCTTAATATGAAACTGGCTATTATATTTTAGAAAAATGGAAATTTCATCAAAATTTTAAATACCAATCAAATGCCAGAACACAAGGAGGAATTTTCTTACTCATGAACATGCAGTAGAACCTAGCTTAACAAGCATCTCCCACAACATGCAGTTCACATAATGAACAAAACAAATTGTAAAAAAAATGACTCACTTAATAAGTGATGTTTTGCATAACGAGTGATGACATTTTAGTGTGATGTCACCAGCCATTCGCATGCAGTGGGGGAATGTTCAACAGTATGAACACCTTTCATTGTCAGCAGCAGCATATGAACAATGTCTTTAGTATGTATTGCAGTCTTTTTTTTTAGTGCTCTTTCTGTTACCATCTTGTGATCAGACATTTTTCTAAACTTGTATTTACACAGTGTTCTTTTGCGTGCAAATTTTAATGACCTTTGTAGAAATGTCTCGGAGATAAAGGCTCAAGAAGGCAGCCATAAGAGAAAGAAAATGACTTTAGAAATGAAATGTAAAACCATTGAAAAAGACGAATGTGGGATGATCATTGGTGATTTGGCACACACATACAATCGGTCTACATCAACTACATGCACTGTCCTCAAGAACAAGGCCAAGATTAAGTAGATAGATGCCTCAAAGGGAGTGACAAGAATATCTAAGCAATGGTTTTGAAGTTGAAAGGTTGCTCCTTATATGCATAAATGAAAAGCAATTGCAAGGTGACACTATTAACAAGAACATCATTTGTGAGAAGGCAAGAATGTTTTTCACGAGAATTGTTTAGAAGATGTCGGTGTCATCAGCTGCTGAAGAAGTGTTTAAGCGAAGCCATGGATGGTTCAAGAAGTTTAAGAGAAGAACCGACATCCACAGTGAGGCACGGTGAAGCAGCCAGATCCCACACAAATGCAGCAGACAACTTCATCAGCAACTTCAAGATGCTTGTAGATTCTGAGGGTTACCTACCGCAACATGTTTTTAATTGTAACAAGAGGGATATATTCTGGAAAAAGATGCCGAAGCATACCTTTAGAAGAGCAGAGGAGAATGCATTGCCTGGTCACAAGCCTTGAAAGACTGTCTCATCCTGTTATACTGAGTCAGTGCAAGCTGCGATTTGGAAATTAAACCACTGCTTGTTTACCATTCAGAAACTCGACAAGCCTACAAGAAGTGTAAAGTCCAGAAGAGTGGGTTAGATGTGATGTGGAGGTCCAACAACAAGGCTTATGTGACAAATGACCTTTACTGTGACTGGATCAATGAAGTGTTTGGTCCTTTGGTGAAAAAATATTTGCTTGAGATGAATTGGCCATTCCATTTCTTGCTTGTTATGGACAATGCTCCTACCCATTCTCCAGGCCTACAACACCATGTCCTTGAAGAATTTCAATCATCAAGATCCAATTTCTGCCTCCCAACACCACTCCGTTACTCCAGCCCTGTGGACCAGCAGATTATTTCTAACTTCAAGAAGCTCTACAAAAGCACTCTTCAAGCATTGCTTTGAGTTACTGAATCTACTGATCTCACTCAGAGAGATTTGGAAATATCAGTTCAACATTGTTGCCTGTATCAAGATGATTGA
This sequence comes from Schistocerca piceifrons, assembly GCF_021461385.2. NCBI lineage: Eukaryota > Metazoa > Arthropoda > Insecta > Orthoptera > Acrididae > Schistocerca > Schistocerca piceifrons. The sequence continues at coordinate 281,990,513 of NC_060138.1, forward strand.
AAAGATGCAGGAAGGTGTTACTGGGAGAACTCTCACTTCTGCTTGGAAAAAGCTTTGCCCACAGCGTGTTGTTGAATGTAACACTGAGGCATTTGAGTCAGTAGTCAACAAGATTGTAACTTTGGCCAAGGAGTGACCACCAAAGAGCTTATTGAGTTGCAGTGTGTTTCACAACAGGAAGTTGTGGAGAGGAGTTCTTCAGAGGAGGAGGAGGAGGAGGAGGAGGAGGAGGAGGAGGTGGTGGTGGTGGTGGTGGTGGTAGCAGCAGCAGCACCAAAGCAGCAATCTTCTGCCACAATAAGAGAAATGGTGAAAGCATGGGCATCTGTTGCATCATAGACTAAAAATCATCATCCCAATAAAGCTGTGGCTACGTGCATTGCAAGTTTTTTTGACAGTAATGCTCTGTCGCATTTTTTCCAAATGCTGAAGTGTCAGCAGAAACAAATGACTATAAATAGCTTCCTAATAAAAAAGAATTAGTTATGTATTGTGAATTATAAATTTCTGCATGGAACAGATTATTGGATTTTACATTAATTTATATGGGATAAATTGTTTCGCTTAACAAGTGTTTCACATTATGAGCATTTCACATTGCAACTAAGATTCTGGAATGAATTATGCTCGCTATGCGAGGTTCCCTGTATTTATATTACCATGTGCCCATCTTTCATCTCTCATTGTCTATCAGATAGTTTTGTTCTACAGTGTAGAGCTCTAATTTTGGTTTTAGATATATTTCAAATGTTTCCACAAAAATTGTTGTGCATTGAATACCATATTTGAAATATCATAGTTCACCTGAGAACCATTTTTAATGTTAACTATAAAATTTTTTCTAGAAAATACTGGTTATCTTTTGCTCTCTTTTTGCATCAGCAATGTCATTACCATTGTAAACACTGACTTTATCATCATCTTGTGCGTATCTCATAATTTTACTCTAAGTATAATGTAGAAACATATGTGTTTGGCATAATTTATGCCCACATTAATGCAGAAAATTTTCATGCAGAAACGGTTCTACACTCCACGAAGAGCTATTCTGTATGTACCAGGAGATGATGAACAGAAAATTAGAAAAGCACTTTCCCTAAAAGTGGACTGCATAGCAGTATCTCATAATTTTACTCTAAGTATAATTTAGAAACATATGTGTTTGGCATAATTTATACCCACATTAATGCAGAAAATTTTCATGCAGAAACGATTCTACACTCCACGAAGAGCTATTCTGTATGTACCCGGAGATGATGAACGGAAAATTAGAAAAGCACTTTCCCTAAAAGTGGACTGCATAGCATTGGATTGTGAGGATGGAGTTGCATCTAATAGAAAGGTAATGTAAGCAATTGTAAGTTTTTTTGTTTTATAGAACTCTTTATGTTACAGACTGAGTTAATATATTCTCTTTAACTGAGTTTGAATCAAAAGTACATATTGGCACATGGATTTTAATACCCAGAAATATTAACGATAAGATAAGTGTTACTTGAAGTTTTCCCAGGGAATAAAATGCTGCATCACATTTCGGGTCTGCATCTGGGACAACAATATATCTTCTTCCAGTATTTTGGCTTATAGTTGTAGAGCCATTTTCAGTGTGAGCCAGTGAATGAATTGAAACCACCTGATGCAATGATATGCTATGGAGTAAATACACTTGCATCAAAAGATAAGACAGTTAGTGCAAAAGTGTCAGCCATAAATAAAGCATTTATAATCTAAGAATAAGACATAGCAGGCACAAAGTCAGCAAACTCACAGTACTAATGAATTATGTGGAATGCCAGGTGCCAAAGACTCAGAACAGTCAATCCTCTGAGAGTGCAGACATGAAATGATTGGTTTCTGTGATTTACTGTGCTAAACCCATGTCTCAGTTGAGCAGGTTGTCTTTTTCTTGTATTTTCACACCTTCCTTGACCACTGAATCATAATAGGATGAGGCTGTGGTCAATTTCCCATAATCCATAGAATGGCCAGTGGAAGTACACTATATTCAGCCACTGCACATTCAATGGGCTACAGAAGACAAATTGCCAATAGACTGAAGTCTCATGGCTTTTCAGTTTTGTGCAGAGATTTGAGAATTTTGTTTTCCTTATTTCACAAGCATCTTATTTTCTGATGGAAAAATCCAAATGCACTATGCAACAATCTTCATGCAGTTTCTTGCAGTTGAATGGCAGTTATATTTGTTTTGACTTCAATAGGCAGTCTCCAGGATGGTTACTGTCGCTGCCTTCAGTGCAGAATCTGTGTTTGGTTGCTGGTACCTCTTCAGATTTTTTTCTGAAGTTGGCAGGTCTGGAACAAGGTCCACTCAGCCTTGTGAGGCCAAATGAAGAGTTTCTTGAATAGGAATCAGTAGCATCACCAGGGTTCATCTACCAGCAATAATGGCTAGAGAGACTGGTGACATGCTGACCATGTGTATCATGATCTTAGACTGCTCCTCAAACTACCTTGTGGGCAGCAACTGGCCAGTCAGAATAGGCCTAAGCCCCAATTGTGAGAGATGTTTATATTTTATTTCATGACTTCATCACTTTTTGTTGTAAGCAAGACTCTCATTTGAATCTGTGCTCATTTTGTACATTCAGCTGCAAGAAACTGCATGAAGATTGTTGTAAGTCTGCTTCTACAACAACACAGATTTTATTAATCCCAAAATATGTACAACTAAATTACAGAAACAAACAATGGAAAATGCAGGGTGGAATAATCATAGTATTATGAAAAGGATAGATTGCTACTCACCATATAGTTGAGATGCTGAGCCGCAGACAGGAACAACAAAAGGACTGCTGAACAGTCTTCGTGTTGTGCTTGTTTGTGACTCAGCATCTCCATTAAGGCACAGTTCCTGACTGTTCTGGAAATAGACAACACAAAAGACTTCTGATGGTGGATTCTTCTTGATCGACCCAGCACTCTAGAAGTTTTGTTGAATGACTTGTACATTACTGCAGGAGAATACTGTTTATGGGTTCAGCTGGGAAGCACTCAAATACTAACAATGTTTTTGGTGCACCCATATGCCATCAGTTCCAAAGCATGATAGTCAGTTCATTGGTGTGCAGAAACAGTACTATATTAGGTAGACAGGCAATGCCAAGGGCTATCCGAACATTGTAGGTAAGTAGCAACAAAGTCCAAATCACAGTACATGAAGAAACGATGTAGCACAAGGTCATTGTTAATAGATATACTGGAGAGATGGCTGTAAACATTGTCTAGATGACAAGTGAGGCCATGGTGGTCCATGTCAGCCCTTAAATCTGTTGCAGATTTTATGCCACATGATTGCTACTAGCACATTTATACTACCAAGGTGCACCTAGTGACATCACTGGCTGTATGCATAATTATATTGAGTGATTGATCAATGTGTCTTGTGGTATTACAAAAGTACACTCGTGTCCAAAATTAAAACAACAAATCGCTATTTTCCTGTCTTATGTCTAAATTATGGCATAATCACACAAACTATCAACAGACGTCTGTACAATTGTGTTCTGCACAGAAGGTGGCATTCCGGTCAATGGACAACCATACCAGCAATGACATCAGAGCACCTATCAAATGGGGTAATGTGCGCTGCGCTGGGTAGTCCCACATCCACAATCACTGTGTATAAAGTCACTGCTGTGCCCTGATGGCTTAATGTGAATCATTTTGTTTTTTCTTGAATGTGGCGACAGTTTATAGAGACTGAAACAGTATCCCGAAGACCAGGGCAGGGCCGACTATGTGTAGTATCAGAAAGAGAGGAGCTTTATTTGGCTGTAAGGGCATGATGGTACTGCCTTAGTACCCCATGAGAACTGACATCTGACTTCACAACATCTATTGGACATGTTGTATTGAGACATATGGTAACAGAAGGCTTTGTCAGAGTGGCCTTTATTGTCAGAGACCTGTTCTATACAGAAGGGAATATCTAGAGTGGAGTCATCAACATACCTCCTGGATGTCGAACTGTGGGCCATTGTTCTTTTCACAGATGAGTCCTGATTTGGTCTGGAGAGTGATTCTCCAAGCATCTGCATCTGGAAGAAATGTGGAACATGATTTTGGGACTCAGGCATTGTGGAAAGAGACTCATATTGAGGAGGATCCATAATGGTGTGGGCAGGGATTATGTGGACCACTCGAATACCTCTTCATGAAATTATATGAGTGAATCAGAAAGGTTTAACTGCTGTCAGGTATCGTGACGAGATCTTGGGGACCACATGTGCAGTTGTTGCGAGATGGTGTGGACCCAGACTTCGTATTGATGGACAATAATGCTCAACTCCATAGAGAACATGTAGCTGATGTTTTCTTGGAAACGGAAAATGTTGCATGCATGGCATGGCCTGTTCGCTCTCCCAATTTTAATCTCATAGAGCTTGTATGGGATGCACTTGGGAGACAGGTTGCATCATGTCAGAATCTCCTAACCACTCATCAAGACTTGCGAGCTGCTCTGCAGAAAGAATGGGCATTATTGCCTCAACTAGAGACTGATGGCATCATTCACAGCATGCCCTGTCATTCCAGAACGAGATTTTCACTCTGCAGCGGAGTGTGCGCTGATATGAAACTTCCTGGGAGATTAAAACTGTGTGCCGGACTGAGACTCGAACTCGGGACCTCTGCCTTTCGCGGGCAAGTGCTCTACCATCCGAGCTACCCAAGCACGACTCATGCCCCGTCCTCACAGCTTTACTTCCACCAGTACCTCGTCTCCTACTTTCTAAACTTCACAGAAGCTCTCCTGTGAACCTTGCAGAACTAGCACTCCTGGAAGAAAGGATATTGTGGAGACATGGCTTAGCCACAGCCTGGGGGATGTTTCCAGATTGAGGTTTTCACTCTGCAGCGGAGTGCTAAGCCATGTCTCTGCAATATCCTTTCTTCTAGGAGTGCTAGTTCTGCAAGGTTCGCAGGAGAGCTTCTGTGAAGTTTAGAAAGTAGGAGACAAGGTACTGGCGGAAGTAAAGCTGTGAGGATGACGAGTGAGTCGTGCTTGGGTAGCTCAGATGGTAGAGCACTTGCCCGCGAAAGGCAAAGGTCCTGAGTTCAAGTCTTGGTCCAGTGCACAGTTTTAATCTGCCAGGATGTTTCATGCCCTGTCATTGTCGGGCCTGTTTTTCTGTCAGAGGTGGCCACACCCCAAAATGAGCAATTAACCAGTTGTTGGAATGTGTGTGCAAATCCGTTATGCATTTGGCAATTATTTATGTTGTGTATTCTTTACATTGTTTCTACTTTACTATTACCTGTTTACAATGTTCCATGGCAAAATATAATGCAACTTTTCAGAATTTCTGTTTGTTCCTTTAATTTTGGGCACCAGTGTATAACATAGATACAGCAACAACAAATAATATGTGATCTTGAGATAGTCTTTAGATGACAAAAAAAACAGCACACAGTTTAATTAATTTACTTATTTATCAGTCTTTTTTTTAATCCATAATACCACTGAAAGCTACAGATATTGGATGTGTCAAAGACATTGAAATTGTAAAGAATCATTAGCATAAGATTGAATAATTACTGAAATTGCTACATGTATTAAACATCTGTTAAATTCTATTGCAGCACTCATTTGTACATTGAAAGGAATAGGAATTTAAGCATGAAGTAGTACTTTATTAGACCGTATATTTGCTAACTGAGAAGAAATGGTAGCATCATAAATATAAGGATTTTTTTAGAGAGCTTTATATCCTTAATGGTTACAATGTTATCACAGACTTTGTTAAAAGGCTTCAGACCCATGTGGCACATGCCCTTCTGGCACCACATTATGTCGATGCGAGCTGAATGAAAGCTTTTTATCTTTTTTGTTTGTTCTGCTATTTTAATTGTGAACATCACAGTTTCATTGAAGTTTTTCATCATGGTTAGTTAAATTTACTTTAAATAATAGGAGTTTTTCTCTAATATGTATATAAAGAAAACATGCCAGAGAAAGTGTGTTAAATACTTTGAAAGCAGGTTTGCATGAGTCCCTTATTTTACATCTATTTGTTGTTTATTGTCCTCCTCCTGCATTCTAATAGTACTGAGTGATACTGGTGAGCTTACCAGAATATCACGCCATAATTTTGTTGGGACTGAATGTAGGCATGATAGTCACTTGTAATTCTTTTCATAGTGATGCAAGTCTCGGACCTCTTAAGATATAACAACTTTTATTTAGCTCAACATTGACTTACTTAATGGATTTAAACCATTTTTAGCCATCTTTCAGCCCTACATATAGAAATTTTGTTTATGTATGACTTAGCACTGGCTCATTTTTAATTGAAACAGCACATTTGTACAAATTCTAATTTTGGTAAGTACAAAAATTCGTTACGACTGTCTTCTTGTTATATACACCTGCACCTTGGAAACTGCTGTAATACATTTTAGGGTTCCTTCCAATTGCATTAGCATAGGGAGTGTCAAAACAATGCTGCTTAAATATCTCTGTATGTACTGCAGTTAGTCTAATCATGTCTTCACAGTTGACACAAGAGTAATATTTAGGAAGTTAAAGTACACTTCTAGATTCCAGACTTAATATTGGTTCTTGAAAGTTTGTAAGTAGCATTTTGCAAGATATTTGACATCTGTCTTCAAACATCTGCCAGTACAGCTTTATCAACATTTCCATGAGCCAAACAAACCTTCGACAATTTGTGCTGCCCTTCTTTGAATACATTTATTAACCCTGTTAATGCTGTTTGGTGTGGGTCTTACCTGTTTGACCAGTATTCTAGGAAGATTCGCACAAGATTTTTGTAAGCAATGAATGATGGTTGCAGAGATGTGTATGGGTGAATACACATGCAACTGTCGAGCAACTGACGGAACAGACAAATTAAGAGGCTACCAACAGAGTCTTCTCAACTACTGTTCAGTGAATTTTGCTGAGTATGGGCCTGTGCAGCAGGCACCTGGTTCATGCACACATACTGACTGTTGTTTGATTGTGGAATCTGCTTTCCAGTACCATAACTGGATGTCCACTGAGCAGCGACAGATGAGTTTTTCAGATGAATCTCGTTTTAACATCTTGCAACAGTTGTTGGAAGGGTGCAGGCCAAAGGAGGGAGTGTTATGGTCTGGGGAATATTTTTGTATCATTCCCTGCAAGATCTCATTAGTCTGGAAGCAATAATTGATCAACACAAGTATGTGTCTATGCTTGAGGCCATGTCCACCCCTACATGCAGTTTATTTTTTCTCAGCACCATGGCATTTACTACGTAATATAACATGGCGAAAATGTTTTTGTGGGTGACGGTTGGGATGTATATCATTTCTTAACACAAGAAAAATAATGATTAATAGACCATGTCTTATTATGGATATTCTCCACCAATTAAATAATATGTATTTTGTGTAATATGGTGTGCTGCTTCTTGGTGCATGTTTTATCAGTGTGACAATGTGTTTCATTGAAATTATAATGAAATCTAGACCTTTAGCTGCTTACAGGCGTTGATAAATATCAATGGGGACAGTTGAAAAATGTGTGCCCCGACCATGACTCATACCCGAGACCTCCCGCTTGCATGGCAGATGCACTATCCGACTGAGCCACTGAGGACACAAACTATAGTGCGACTGCAGGGACTTATCTCTGGCATGCTCCCTGTGAGACACACACTTTCCAACTTTCCGTCCACACACTACATTTGTAGTGCCCCTGCTACAACACTCATTACTCGCGGCAGTCAATCTACCGATTCCTGCAAGAGTTTAAGCAATATGAGTGCATTCACAATGAAGAAGATCATTGGCCAGTAAGCCTTATGTATATGAAGGTGGTATCTGTTCTTTTGAACGTGTCCGAAAGTGCAGATACCATTGGTGATCTTGCAGCTCTCGAAGAATGAAATTCATATACATAATCTTCTTCAGCGCGGGTGCATAAACTCTTATGGGAATTGGTAGATTGCCTGCCGCGAGTAATGAGTATTGTGGCCAGGGGCACTACAAAAGTAGTGTGTGGACAGAAAGTTGGAAAATGTGGGTCTCACAGGGAGCACGCCAAAGATAAGTCCCTACAGTTGCACTATTGTTTGTGTCCTCAGTGGCTCAGTCAGATAGAGTATCTGTCATGTAAGCAGGAGGTCCCGGGTTTGAGTCCTGGTTGGGGCACACATTTTTCAACTGTCCCCATTGATATTTATCAACACCTGTAAGCAGCTAAAGGTCTAAATTTCATTATAATTTTATTCTTCTAGAGCTGCAAGATCACCAATGATATCTGTGCAGATACCAGCTTCATATATGTGTTTCGTTAATTTGCATATATTATTTTATTTGCATATATTATTTTATTAAGTCGAAGTAGATACTCCGTGCAAATTGGTATGGGTGGATGTTATGCTTAACAGCCGAACTAAGTTAATAATTGGCTCCTTCTACCGACCACCAGACTCCGATGATATAGTTGCTGAACAGTTCAAAGAAAATTTGAGTCTCATAAGAAATAAATACCCCAGTCATACGGTTATAGTTGGTGGGGACTTCAACCTTCCCTCGATATGTTGGCAAAAATACTTGTTCAAAACCGGTGGTAGGCAGAAAACATCTTCCGAGATTGTTCTAAATGCTTTCTCCGAAAATTATTTTGAGCAGTTAGTCCATGAACCCACGCGAATTGTAAATGGTTGCGAAAACACACTTGACCTCTTAGCCACAAACAATCCAGAGCTAATAGAGAGCATCATGACTGATACAGGGATTAGTGATCACAAGGTCGTTGTAGGTAGGCTCAATACCATTTCTTCCAAATCCACCAGAAACAAATGCAAAATAATTTTATTTAAATAAGTGGATAAAGTGTCACTAGAAGCCTTCCTAAGAGACAATTTTCATTCCTTCCGAACTGACTATTCAAATGTAGATGAGATGTGGCTCAAATTCAAAGATATAGTAGCAACAGCAATTGAGAGATTCATACCTCATAAATTGGTAAGAGATGGAACTGATCCCCCATGGTACACAAAACAGGTCTGAACGCTGTTGCAGAGGCAACGGAAAAAGCATGCAAAGTTCAGAAGAATGCGAAATCCCAAAGATTGGCTAAAATTTACAGATGCGCGAAATTTGGCACGGACTTCAATGTGAGATGCCTTTAATAGGTTCCACAATGAAACATTGTATCGAAATTTGGTAGAAAATCCGAAGAAATTCTGGTCCTATGTAAAGTACACAAGTGGCAGGATGCAGTCAATACCTTCGCTGCGCAGTGCCGATGGTACTGTTACCGACGACTGTGCCGCTAAAGCGGAGTTATTGAACACAGTTTTCCAAAATTCCTTCACCAGGGAAGACAAATGGAATATTCCAAAATTTGAAACACGAACAGCTGCTAGCATGAGTTTCTTAGAAGTAGACACCTTAGGGGTTGCGAAGCAACTCAAATCGCTTGATAAGGGCAAGTCTTCAGGTCCAGATTGTATACCGATTAGGTTCCTTTCAGATTACGCTGATAAAATAGCTCCCTACTTAGCAATCATATACAACCGCTCGCTCACCGATAGATCTGTACCTACAGATTGGAAAATTGCGCAGGTCGCACCAGTGTTTAAGAAGGGTAGTAGGAGTAATCCATTGAACTACAGACCTATATCATTGACGTTGGTTTGCAGTAGGGTTTTGGAGCATATCTGTATTCAAACATTATGAATCACCTCGAAGGGCATGATCTATTGATACGTAATCAGCATGGTTTCAGAAAACATCGTTCTTGTGCAACACAGCTAGCTCTTTATTCGCACGAAGTAATGGCTGCTATCGACAGGGGATCTCAAATTGATTCCGTATTTCTAGATTTCCGGAAAGCTTTTGACACCGTTCCTCACAAGTGACTTCTAATCAAGCTGCGGGCCTATGGGGTATCGTCTCAATTGTGTGACTGGATTCGTGATTTCCTGTCAGGAAGGTCGCAGTTCGTGGTAATAGACGGCAAATCATCGAGTAAAACTGAAGTGATATCAGGTGTTCCCCATGGAAGCATTCTGGGACCTCTGCTGTTCCTGATCTATATAAATGACCTGGGTGACAATCTGAGCAGTTCTCTTAGGTAGTTCGCAGATGATGCTGTAATTTACCGTCTAGTAAGGTCATCCGAAGACCAGTATCAGTTGCAAAGCGATTTAGAAAAGATTGCTGTATGGTGTGGCAGGTGGCAGTTAACACTAAATAATGAAAAGTGTGAGGTGATCCACATGAGTTCCAAAAGAAATCCATTGGAATTCGATTACTCGATAAATAGTACAATTCTCAAGGCTGTCAATTCAACTAAGTACCTAGGTGTTAAAATTACAAACAACTTCAGTTGGAAAGACAACATAGATAATATTGTGGGGAAGGTGAGCCAAAGGTTGTGTTTTATTGGCAGGACACTTAGAAGATGCAACAAGTCCACTAAAGAGACAGCTTACACTACACTCGTTCGTCCTCTGTTAGAATATTGCCGCGCGGTGTGGGATCCTTACCAGGTGGGATTGACGGAGGACATCGAAAGGGTGCCAAAAAGGGCAGCTCATTTTGTATTATCACATAATAGGGGAGAGAGTGTGGCAGATATGATACGCGAGTTGGGATGGAAGTCATTAAAGCAAAGACGTTTTTCGTCGCGGCGAGATCTATTTACGAAATTTCAGTCACCAACTTTCTCTTCTGAATTCGAAAATATTTTGTTGAGCCCAACCTACATAGGTAGGAATGATCATCAAAATAAAATAAGGGAAATCAGAGCTCGAACAGAAAGGTTTAGGTGTTCGTTTTTCCCGCGCGCTGTTCGGGAGTGGAATGGTAGAGAGATAGTATGATTGTTGTTTGATGAACCCTCTGCCAAGCACTTAAATGTGAATTGCAGTGTAATCATGTAGTTGTAGATGTAGATGTAGAGGAGAATCATCCTATCATTACAGGTGAACAGATTGATTAGTTTTATTGAATGAAAGACCTGGATTCAATTAATTAAATTTTTTACGGGTAAAATTTTACATTTTCTGTATGATTGTAATTACAGTTCTATTAAATAACAGCAATTAGCACATGACCATGGTTGATCCTGACTGAAAAATCATCGTGTCGTATTTCTATTGGGGATACAAATAATTTCTCATTTAACAAAGAATAAAAATTGCTCTCTCTCAATGACTAGAAATATTGGAACTTTAATCATTAGTTACTGCATGACTATAATAGCAATTTTATTCTTACCATGTGGCTGTTGTTTGTATTGTGTGCAAATTGTGGTGGTACATTAGTTTTTAATCCAACATGTTTCCTTCATTCTATACACTGGTGAGGCCCAACATAAACAATGTCAAAACAATCGATTAAATTAGTGTAAATTACTAACTTGCTGCATGAAAAATCTTTGGTGTATTAAAATCCAGATAACCAGAAAAGACAGTCAAATCAGCAGTTTAAATTGGTGTAAATTACTAATATTACATATATGTCCTCTTTGGGAGAATGGGGATGAGATTGGGATAGGGTACAGGATCCCAAAAGGGGTTGTGGTATTACAACCAGCAGGACAATACAATATGTCATACAGCTACCACTGTACATGTGTGGTTAAAAGCACCAAATGAGTTTACTGCAATGCCCTGACCACCAAGTCCCCTGGATTTAAACTCAACCAAGAATCTGTGGGACCACCTTGACTATACTGTATGCACTGTGAATACTCATCCGAGAAACCTAGTACAGCTGGCCATGACACTGTAGTCGGAATGGCTCCATACCCTTGACAGTACATTCCAGAACCTCCTTAACTCTTTTTCTTCACATTTCACAGTGGTCCTGAGCAGCAAAAACTGGTTATTCAGGCTTTTGACTGGTTATCACATTAATGTGCACAACACAATTAGAGGACCACTTCTTTGAAATCCCATAATTCTCTCCCATTGCAACATAAAGAAAGGCCAGAGCTCTGAAGTTTGTGTGACATGTAAGGTAGGGTGATGATGTAACATTGGTACAAAGTTTCACCACAATTCTGCCCAACACCATTGTGTATGTGCCACAAAATTGGAATGTTGTGACACAATATTTCACCCCTTCTGGAGGTCAGAACGGTGACACCCAGCATTGAAATCGTGTGGTTTCTTATGGGTGGCTGAGGAAAAGGTTTCACACATACTGTTGCTCAGAATCAACATGAAAAGCCCTCAGGGTGTGTAATAAAGGCTGTCGATGCAATCACCCCTTTCCTTGGAGCATTGATTCATGCTCTTTTTGTGGTCAAAATGACAGTCCTCAGTGGGATGCACAATATTTGACTGATGACATCCCTGTATGTTCCAACCCCTCTCTAAGGACATTATGGGGCTGCATCCCCATTTAATGTGATCACACCCCTTTGGAGTGCAGCACAACCACAATTTTTGTTCTTGAGTGCAGGTTCAAATCATTAGGGACCATTCAACAAAATCTGAGTGTGATCCAAAGCAGCAAAGAGTGCTTATGATTTTTCACCTGCCTGTTGTGCACCCTTCTGTAGGATGATCATGGAGGGGTGCAACATTGACACATTCATGAATACAACTTCAAAGGGTCTCTCTAAGACCTCCCAGTTCAGCAATTTGCTCAGTGACACCCACCCACATTTAATGAGAGTTTTAAAAGTGTGCCTTTACAGCAGCAACCTCAGGTGCCTGCAGGCAGGCAACTGGCATCATCAAGGTGTCAAGTGGTTGCCTGCTGCCTGCCTGCAGGCACCTAGGGCTACTTTGCTGGTTCTCTCTGTAAAGTCATACTTTTAAAATTCTCAGTGTATATGGGCGGGTGCAACCTAGGGTACTGCAGAACTTGAGGTCTTACAGGGATCATTTGCAATTATATTCACATGTGTGTCAATGTCACACTCCTCTGTCATCACACCACAGGAGGGCTGACATTCAAATTTTGTTGAATGGTTTTGAATGGTCTCTAGTGGTTCCAACCTGAACACAAGAGCAAAAACTGAAATTGCACTGCATTCCAAAGGGATGAAAAATTGACGGATGACTGCAGTGTTGAATGTCATCCTGTTGTACATCTCACTGAGAACAGGCATTTTCAACCACAAAATGTGCTTGAATCAACAACCTAAGGAAATGGACAGTGTCACTGACACTCTTTGTGACACATTTTGTGTTGCCAAACTGCCTTTCTTGCTTTTTCCACTGATTGTTGCAACTCTGTATATAGTTATCTGGTGGCTTCGACTTCTGGAAAAACTTAAGCTAAAGAAAGCCTAGATAATTCTGTGGTTGCACTGAATGCTTCTGAAAATTGTTGAGCTATGTGTTTTATGTGAAACAAGTACGAAGTGCTATCCAAAATTTTTGGGACTGGTGCTGCCATCTATTGAAAACATTACCTTTGGACTAATGGTCACCATCACCCTCAAAGTAGTTCCCATCCACATGTACACACTGGTCCCAGCACTTCTGCCACTGGCCAAACGTTTTCTGGAAGTCCTGTTCTTTGAGGGTGTTTATCACTGCCAGCAATGCTTCTTGAATCCTCTCTAGAGTGTCAAACCGATGGCCTTTCAACTTGAGTTACAGTTTTGCGAATAATACAAAGTCACAAGGTGCCAAATCTGGTGAGTATGGTGGTTGGGGTACAGCCGCCACATTTTTTTTGCCAAAAAGGTCGTGGTAAGCAAGGATATGTGCCAGGGCACGTTGTCGTGATGCAGCAGCCTGTTCCCTTAACACCAAGGGTTGGGCCGTCATCGCCGCACATTTTCATGGAGCCATTGCAAAACATCACAGTAGTACATGAAATTCACTGTTTGGTTGGGTGGCATGAATTCTTTGTGCACAATTCCCTTGGTATCAAAGAAAATGATGATCATGCTCTTCCCTTTGCTCTTCACCTGTCTCGCTATTTTGGGTCTTGGAGAGCCCGTGCTCTTCTACTGGGACGATTGTTGCTTTGTCTCTGGATCATGACCGTAAATCCAGCCCTCGTCGCCGGTGATAACCCGTGATAAGAAGGTTGCATCATCAGATGCGATCTGACGAAGGACCGTGCAGACTTCACACTGTGCCTTCTGACTGGCAGTCAAGATCCTTGGCTCAAATTTTGCGGCGACACAATGCCCAGTTCACCAGTCAACATTCGTTGACATGTCCCATAACCAGTACCCACTTCATCTGCAAAGTCTTGAATGGCTTGATGTCAATCTGCACAAACCAATTGTTGAAGTTTGGCAACAATATCTGGCATTGTGTGGCTAATGGGCCTTCCAGTGTGGGTATCATCTTCGACGTTTGTACAGTCATCCCTGAACTGAGCATGCCACTCAAACACATGTGTACGGCTTATGCTCTCTCCCCCAAACACTTATTGAATCATTACAAGGGTCTCCGTAGCACTTTTCCTGAGACTTGCACAGAATTTGATACACACATACTGTTATGTTCGCGGATCCATCATAAACTCGCCACACGCCAAACACAGAGTGTTATGGAAATCACTGTGGACATGCAACACGTCCTCCCAGTTAATGCCACTCTGCACACTGATTCATCAGATATGCAGCTCTCGCCACCTACTGGTGCAAAGGTCTACTACTCCTACTTTCCAGATGGCAGCACCAGTCCCAAAAATTTTGGATTCCATCTCGTAGTTCTGTTGATGCACGTGGCTGTTTACTCATCTTTTAGAGTAATCAATTTTTTGTGGTAGGAGGACTAAATCCTTGACGTAAGTGAACTGCTCATTATAATCAGTTGTGTTAATAATCTTCTCAGAATATAATCTACAATTGTGAGGGTGTGCTGAAAAATAATGCTTCCAATTTTTTTGTGTGAAATAAAACAAACTGCATTAATTTTCTGCATTTTTATTCTTCATGTCTACATGTTTATTTCTTAACATAGTGACCCTGGTGACAAACACAAGTCTCCTAGTGAGAGAACAGTTTATTGATACGGTTAGTGTAAAATGTTTGACTTTGTTCATGGAGCCACAACCTCACCTCTGCCTGCATTGTACCACTTCATCACCATCAAAGTGAAGTTCTTCTAGGTGTTCTTTACATTTTAGAAGTAAATGAAAATTGCATGGGAAAGGTCAGGACTGTATGGTGGATGACTGATGACAGCAAACCAAAGGCATCACATTATTGCAGATTTCACAATGCTCGTGGGGTCTGGCATTGTCATGCTGAAGGAGAGGTTGCTCCATATGTAGTCAAACTCTTTGAATTTGTGCTTTCAGTTTTTCATGCACTGATATAGTTACATTACACACCATCACCTTACACACAATAATTTGGTACTCTCTAGTGGCAGATAGTTGCAGCTTGAGTCAACAAAGCAGAAAAGTCGACCAAGTAATATGCAGGACATGAGAACACAATAAAAAAATTCAGAGCCATTACTTTTCAGGAGGCCATCATATAAATTAAGTTTACTAATTATTTTTCAATTTTTCAATTAATGGCAGGCCTGAAGGTAACCACTCATTATGTTGTTGAGGTGCTGGGTAGTCAATAGGAAAATAAACTCAGTGTCTGAAGTACACAGTACACCTTCACATTTTACATTGTATTGTTCACTTATTCCATTGTATTGTTTGTATTCCATGAAGGATTTTTCCTTTACCATTGTTGTTACTAGGTATAAGTACAATATGATTAGTAGACTGAACATGACTTTATTCCATGGAAGCATTAGCAACTTGAACACAGTATTTAAGTAACACTCAGCAGAAGCCAGTTACATACACATAGAGCTGTAACAACACACATAGTGAACTGAGGCTGAGTGTAGCTTGGCTAGCTTTAAATAGACTGGGGCCCATGGCAGGCTCTGACAGTGATCTCACACTCATGCGCACAAGTCTGAGGTGCCCTCTACAGATGATATAGCCCTGCTGCACATGCAGCCTTTTGAAAGTATGTGCACGTGTCACTGCATTCCTGAGGTGGCATGCTACAATAGGAGCATATTGTCTGAAATGCTTTGGGTGTGGACACATTTTGCGCTCACATTCCTGTGTCAAACCATGTGGATACACTGGTGACGCCAGGGCTGTTTCTATGTCAACCTCAGGCATTGGCTCTGGTGACAGTTCTTGTGGTGCTGATGATACTGGTATCAGTGGTTGCTCAGGAGTGGATGGCAGATCCCTGATGATGGTGATGGAAGCAATAAAGGAACTGCTGGTTCAGTCACTGAGGACTGATGCCCTTGCCCGCACAGAAATGGAGAACTGGTGGTAGTAGGTTATGTGACATCTGATGTGGATGGGCTTGAAGGTGGTGGTGTGACAACAGGGAGCACCTGGCTGTCCACACAAAGGCGAAGCTGATAATGGTGCCTCAAGCAGAGACTGTCCTCCGTACAGATGTTGCAGAGATTGCCCCCAGCATGTGGCAATGACAGCTGTAAATCATTAAGGGTGATTTCAAAAACCTTGCACCCTTGCAGAAGAGGTGCAGTGGCTGCATGGGCTGATGTCCAGGTGGAGGACACAGGAGGTGTAGCTGTGTGCTTGCCTGGTGCCTGTGGAGTAGCTCCACTGAGCTCTTCTTGCTGAACGGTGTGAAATGGTACGAGGAGAGAAACAGATCTAAGGCACCATCAGATGAAGAGGTGGCAACATACTTTTTCATCTGAATGTTCACACTAGGTATTTCACATTTCCATTGGATTGTTGATGGAACAGTGATGCGAGGATGTACCAGATACCACGGATATCACAAAATGCCACAAACTCTTGTGATGAAAATTGTGGATCATTATCAGATACTAACATCGTGGACAAGCCTTTGAGTGAAAAAAAAAATTGGATAAGGCTGTGAGGGTGGCAGTTGCAGATATGGAAACACAATGAACAACATACAGAAAATGAGAATATGTGTCAATGGCAAATGGCGAACAGCCAATAAGCAATGAAAAAGAGGCCAGCGAAATCCACATACGTATAGTCCCATCCATGTGACAGCATTAGCTAAGAAGATGACGATGCCTGGGGAGCTGCTTGATGCATAACACACTGTGAACAAGAGCCAATCAGGGGGGTATTGTCATCGTCCAAACGAAGCCAAAACATTTGTCGACGGGTCAGTACTTTTGTGTGTGTGTGTGTGTGTGTGTGTGTGTGTGTGTGTGTGTGTGTGTGGTAGACCCAAATGATATGCATGTAATAAATGGAGAACCACTGAGAGGATCACTAATCGAGGGGCTGCATGATCCATTTCTAAAAGCAGAACAGCATCCCAACAGAGAACTGATGTTGAAAGATGAAATAATTATGGAGGGGGTCAGACGCACAACAAGGTAGTGAATCCGGTCAACCATGTTTCACAAATGTTATGACCTTCCAGAAAAAGGGATCTGAAGCTACAGTATGCATGATGCATGTTCTACTTACAGGAAAACCATCAACTGTCTGCTGTGTGGTGACATCAATGTGGAAACAAAGCAATTTGTCCTGATCAAATCCTGGGTCCAGACTGGTCAACAGGGATGACGAGGCAACAGCATTTGCATGTTGATTCATAGGTTGGAAATGAATCTCATAGTTGGAATGCTAAAGGAAAAGAGCCAGTGTTGAATGTGATGTGCTGTTTTATCAGCTAACGATGCAGAAGGACCAAATAAAAGAACCAATGGTTTATAGTCGGTGATCATGTGGAATTTGGTACCATAGAGAAAACATGGAAATTCTCCACAGCATATACAATGGCCAAAGTTTCCATTTCTATCTGAGAGTTCCTAGTTTGATAAGAAGTTAGTGTTTCTGAGGCATAAGCAATAGGCCACTCAGAGCCACTGGGATATATATGAGCCAGTACCATCACCAGCCCATACTGTGAAGTGTCCATCATAAGTGGAGGCATGGTTGGTACATTAATAAGCAAGTGGAGGCATGGTTGGTACATTAATAAGCAGAGTGCAGACTGACTTGGTCTTAAGGGAGGGAAACATGGTTTCACAAGCCAGTAACCAGTGAAACTGAGTCCCTTTGCACAGCAATGGATGTAACAGCTGCACGACTGTCGCTGCACCAGGCAAAAATTTATGGTAGTAGGTGACTTTGCCTAGAAAAACCGGAAATTCTTTGCCCAAGATAGGGCATGGAAGTAGCACAATAGCAGAAACATGTTGATGCAGGAGTTTGAGACCCTCACGAGAAACTTCAAACCCAAGGTAAATCATAGAGCGGTTGAAAAATGTACAGTGTTCTAAATTATGCTTCAACATGGCTGCTTGGAGGACAGAAAAAATGAGCATGGAGATTTTGTAAATGTTCCTCAGTGGAGGCCCCAGAAACTGCTATGTCATCCAAATAGGTTGCACACTCTGGCACGTCCGCCTGCTTAGCTGCCACCCAGGCAGGCAGTGGACCAGGGTTCGATTCCCAGCTGGGTTGGAGATTTTGCCCACCTGGTTAGCTACTTGGTCTTACACGCTGCTAGCTACAACCTGTGGAATCTGTGTGCTAGTTACAGGTAAACCATCAGCCATCTGCTGTGCAGTGACATCAATGTGGAAACAAAGCAATTTGTCCTCATCAACTCCTGGGTCCGGACCAGTCGGTGACTTTGCCTAGGAAAATGTGAAGTTCTTTGACTAGTGTAGGGCATGGAAGCGACACAGTAGTATAAATGTGTTGATGCAGGAGTTTGAGACCCTTATGAGAAATTTAAAACCCAAGATAATAGAAGCTTGAAAAAATTGACATTTTTTTAAATTACAACTCAACCTGGCCACTTGGAGGACAGAAAAAAAAGAGTATGGAGATTTTTTAAATATTCCTCAGTGGAGATCCCAGAAACCACAATTTATCCAAATAGTTTGCACAATCTGGCACAGATGCTGTAAGTTGTTCCAAAAAATGTTGAAAATAGTGGAAGTGCTGGTGACTCCAAAAGGCAACAGCAAGTATTAATACAGTTCAAAAGGGGCATTGACAACTAACATACATTGTGACTCTGTATCTAAAGGGAATTGTAAATAGGAATCTGACAAGGCAATTTTTAAGAAATATTGACCAGCTGCAGTATTGGATATGTATCCACTATGGATTGTGCATTCACAGAAACTTTAAAATCATGACAGAGGCATAACCGGCCTGACCGTTTCTTTACTATAACTAAGGGAGTAGATCATTCATGTGATGCAATAGGCGAAACAACCCAAGATTCTAGTTAAACTTTGACGTGTTCCCTGAGTGCAGTTGGAATTGGATGGACCTAAAGAAAATGAGGCTGAGCAAAAGGTTTCATGGTAAGGTGTGCTTGAAAATTGTTGGCACACCCCAACCAGTAGAGAACAAAGAGAAAAGCTCAGAACGTAATGCATCTAACTGTGTATTGGCACTTTTTCAGACACCAAATTCACTTCATCTGAAATGATAAAACCAAAAAACGTAAAAGGATCTAGTCCTAAAAGATTCTCTGCACATATGTTATCTGCATCCAGAAATGGAAGTGTCTGGGCCACTGACTTGTAGGTCACTAGGGCAGAGAATTGGCTGAGAACAGGAATACTATGTTTATTGTAATTTACTAACTATCATGGCACAGAGGGAAGTGGAAGAGAGCCCAAGTCCATATAAGGTTGTGAGTTTAAGAAGGTTACCACAGATCCTGCATCCACTTGCATGTGCAGAACTTTATGAAAAACTGTAACACCATTGGAAACCTTGTTTGGTACAACAGAAATAGCTGATGCAATGTTTATGTCCATATCCACATCAGGATTGTTGTGCTGAATTTTTGCATTACAAACAGAAGCAATGTGACCTTTTTGTTGCAATTATGCCAGGTAGCCCAGTGTTTTGGGCTCATGGCTAATGAAACAATAAGGACAGGATGGGAGTGTCCAATGCGTACGTTGCTGTTTACTGGCTTGTTTACTTTGTTGGTGCAGCTGCTGTTGGAAGTGAGGCCGGCCGCCTTGATGCTGTGATCATGTGTGGATTGCCACGACCTTGTCTACCCCTGCAAAGTATCTGAAGTTTGGTGTGGAAGAGAGGGTTGGATTGCTGATATTTCACACCATGACTCAATTTGGTGACACCTCAAATGACTATGCAATTGTTAAAACATTGGTTAGAGATGGATTTTCACTTTGGTGAGCATGCTCTCACACCTCATGATCTGAAGCTAAATGAGTGATAGCATCTTTCATTTCTCGCCATCTGATCAGCATATGGCTCTTTATGCACTCAGACATGAAATAACGATGATGACTTAATGCATGGAGTTCAGCCACCCATGCTCGATAGGATTGATGCGGTTGCTTCCTACAGCAATATAACTCAACCTGGGATGCAATAACATGGGTGTGCTTACATTAGTTTTTTGAAAGAAGTTCACACATCTGGTCAAGCGTTAAAGAAGACGGGTCCTGCAAAGGAGTGAGTTGACAAAGGACTTGATATATTCTTGGTGACATCCAAGAAAGGAACAAGGCATGACATAAAATAGTGTGAGTAATCCCAAAAGTTTGAATGTGTTGTTGCAGACATTTCTTGTATGCATCTTATTCCTCAACAAACTTGTTGTATATAGAAAAGGAAGGCAAATAGGCCATGGGGGCTGCAGAGGGCAAAACAGTAGGTGACACAGACTGAGGAGTATGCTGACTAGACAAAACACAAGCCATTGATTGAAGTACCCAAGTTTGATTGTTTAGTGCTTGTGATTGGTGGTGCAGTCCCATGGTGAATGATTCTTGCTTTTTGACCAACTGACATAAAATAGCCTCTGTAATACCATCAGCCACCATGAGAACAAATGGAGAACCAGCCAGAGAAGAAATTTGCACGGAGAACAGGACCACATTTGTCGCCAGTTGTGTTGTATTTAGGTATAATTACAACATGACCAGTAGACTGAACACACCTTCATTCCTTGGAAGCATTAAAAATTTGAACACAGTTTTAAGTAACATTCAACAAGAACCAATTATGTGCACAAAGAGCCATAGCAATACACATAGAGAACTGAGGCTGAGCGTAGCTTGGCTAGACTTAAACACACTGGTGCCCATTGCGGGCTCTGACAATCTGAAAATCATCTCTCTCTCTCTCTCTCTCTCTCTCTCTCTCTCTCTCTCTCTCTCTCTCACACACACACACACACACACACACACACACACACACAAAAGTCTGAGGCACCCTCTGCAACAAGAACGACATAGCACCGCTGCACATGTGGCCTTTTGAAAGTATGCCCATGCTTCACTGCAACCACATTTATTTTTTAAGATTTATTGGGAACTTGCCTGTTCTAAACAAAATATTGATAATGTTGATTTTATGATAAAGGACATTCCAGAATGTGTACATTGAACAAGCACCTGCTTTAATTATGGATTTCATGTGGACTTGTGTAAAACACTAGATAAACATACTAGCGTATCAGCTTTCACTCATTTTCTACTTCTACATCTACATACATACTTTGCAAGCCACTGTATAGTTCATGGTTATTTCCTTTCATATTCCAGCCACTAATGGAGTGAGTGAAAGATGACTGTCTATATGCCTCTGTATGAGCCTTGATTTCTTTTATCATGTCTTTGTGGATCCTACACAAAATCTACATTGGTGGTTGCAGAGTCGTTGTATGGTCAGCTTCAAATGCTGGTTCTCAAAATAATCTCATTATTGTTTGCAAAAAGAATGTTGTCCTCCCTCCAGGGCTTACCATTTGAGGTCTGTGATACTTGCGTGATGATGGAACCTACCAGTAGCATACGTAGCAGCATGCTTCTGAATTGCTTCAATGTCTTTCTTTAATCCAACCTGGTGTGGTTCCCAAATACTGGAGCAGTACTCAAGGATGGATTGTGATAGTGTTTGGTACAGAAGGGATACAAAAGGGAACAAGCTTATAAGGATGGTGTAGGGAAGGCTCATCTATAAGGCTGTACAATAGGCAACTTTCAGGGTTGGTAGTATGGATCGAAACAAGAAAAAATGTCCAGTAAACATGGGCTGTAAAATGCATACCTTAATACCTATGAAAACGTTTGATAGATGAGATGTGTTTCACAGTATGTAAGATGAACAAGTACTCATAGCTCCTCATCTGTGCACTTTAGAGCCCATATTTACTGGCAATTTTTTCCTTGTTTTGGTCCATACTATGACCTCTGAAAGTTGCCTATCCTGCATTCTTAGCAACAACATTACCAGTACATGTATTCCATTATAAGAGGTATCAGAACAGTTTCCATTTATAATTTTTGACTCATTTGTTTCTGGTACAGGGACCCTTAGCTCAAATTGGTACAGTTATCCTTCTCCATCACCCTATAAAGTTTGTAACATCATAATGGTATCACTCTGTATATACATACATTTACAGCTGCTGGCACCTGTAACTTTGATGCCTTTCTGTACATAGGTTCTTACATAAAACTTGATCTATTAAGTCCCCTCCACAACCTCTAAAAATTTGTAACATGAACTGTGAACAAGAGCAGTCTTGTCACACTTCCCTAGTGTGCTTGTTGTCTCTGATGAACATTCACTGTTGTGGACAATGTATTGGGTTCAATTACTTAGAAGGTTTCAAGCTGCTTATATATTGGGGAACCTATTCTGTATGCTTGGACCTTCATTAATAGTTTGCACTAGGGCACAAAGTCAAATGCTTTCTGCTATCTGGTAATATAGAATCCACCTGTTTCCTGTCATCCATGATTTGCAGGATATCGTGTGAGAGAAAGGCAATCTGAGTTTCACAAGAGTGATGCTTTCTAAGTCTGTGAACAGAATCTTTTCTGTCTCAAGGAAATTTGTTGTATTTGAACTTAGAATATGCTCAAACTTTTTGCAGCTAACTGACATTAAGGGTATTGGTTTGCAATTTTGCAGATCCATTCTTTTACTTTTTATACACAGCAGTCATTTGGACTTTTTTCTAGTCTCTTGGGACTTTGTGCTGAGTGAGAGATTAGTGATAAATTCAACCTAAATTAGGGGGCCATTGCTGTAGAGTACTCTGTAAAACTGAGTTGGGGTTTCACCCAGACCTTATGACTTACTTGTTTTCAACTCTTCCAGTTGTTTCCCTCCATTAAGGATGCCTATTACTGTCCATATGGGAGTCTGTGTGACAGTAAAATTATGGTGTGTCTGTATGATCCTCCTGCATGAATGAGTTCTTAAATACAAAATATAGCCGGCCGGGGTGGCCAAGCGGTTCTAGGCGCTACAGTCTGGAACCGTGCGACCGCTACGGTCGCTGGTTCGAATCCTGCCTCGGGCATGGATGTGTGTGATGTCCTTAGGATAGTTAGGTTGAAGTAGTTCTAAGTTCTAGGGGACTGATGAACTTAGAAGTTAAGTCCCATAGTGCTCAGAGCCATTTGAACCACAAAATTTAAAATATAAATGTAGGCTTCCATGGCCATTGTCACATTCAATAAAATTTTTCTGGATTTGTGACCGCATTGTCAATACATATAAAACTAGCAATATTTTGGTCCCTGTTGCAAGCGACCTTCTTCAGGGTGTTTTTGTTTACTGCTGAATGAGAAAACTTTTTTTCTTATATACCTGCAGACGTGGCACAACTGTTGCCTGGTTTTCCATTTGCCGATTTCCACCAGTCACAAGCAGTAATGCAAACGCCAAACAAAATGTCAGTTTTCCACCAACGAAAAGAAATAATAAAAACACCAGTAAAGACTTCTAACATCCCTCCCCTTCATCCTAAACAGCCTATCAGAATTGGATAACAGCCATGTCTGAAGTTATATAAGAAACAAAGTTTTCTCATTCAGCAGTAAACAAAAACACCCTGCAGAAGGTCACTTGCAACAGGGACCGAAACATCAGTCATTTAATATATATTGACAATGGGTCACAAGCCCAGAAAATTTTTATTGAACAAAATTTAAAACATTAACCCCACCCACACGAATGATGGACCTTGCCGTTGGTGGTGAGGCTTGCGTGCCTCAGTGAACAGATAGCCGTACCTTAGGTGCAACCACTACGAAGGGGTGTCTGTTGAGAGGCCAGACAAATGTATGGTTCCTGAAGAGGGGCAGCAGCCTTTTTAGTAGTTGCAGGGGCAGTAATCTGGATTATTGACTTGTGTGGCTTTGTAACATTAACCAAAATGGCCTAGCTCTGCTGGTACAGCGAACGGCTGAAAGCAAGGGAAACTACAGCAGTAATTTTTCCCAAGGGCATGCAGCTTTACTGTATGATCAAATAATGATGGCGTCCTCTTGCAAAAAGTATTCTGGAATTAAAACAGTCCCCCATTCATATCTCCAGGCGGGGACTACTCAAGAGGACGTCGTTATCAGCAGAAAGAAAACTGGTGATCTATGGATCGGAGCGTGGAATGTCAGATCCCTTAATTGGACAGGTAGGTTAGATAATTTAAAAAGGGAAATGGATAGGTTGAGGGGCACGAAAGGGAAGCAGTGGTCGGGAAGAGAGTGAGACCGCGTTGTAGCCTATCCCCAATGTTGTTCAATCTGTATAGTGAGCAAGCAGTAAAGGAAACAAAAGAACATTTGGAGTAGGAATCAAAATCCATGGTGAATAAATAAAAACTTTGAGGTTTGCCGATGACATTGTAATTCTGTCAGAGACAGTAAAGGACCTGGAAGAGCAGTTGAACGGAATGGATTGTGTCTTGAAAGGAGGATATAAGATCAACATCAACAAAAGCAAAACAAGGATAATGGAATGTAGTCAGATTAAATCAGATAATACTGAGGGAATTAGATTAGGAATTGAGACACTTAAAGTGGTAGATGAGTTTTGCTATTTGGGGAGCAAAATAACTTATGATGATTGAAGTAGAGAGGATATAAAATGTAGACTGGCAATGGCAAGGAAAGCATTTCTGAAGAAGAGAAATTTGTTAACATCGAGTATAGATTTAAGTGTCAGAAAGTCTTTTCTGAAAGTATCTGTATGGAGTGTAGCCATGTATGGAAGTGAAATGTGGACGATAACTAGTTTAGACAAGAAGAGAACAGAAGCTTTCGAAATGTGGTGCTACACAAGAATGCTGAAGATTAGATGGGTAGATCACATAACCAATGCGGAGGTATTGAATAGAATTGGGGAGAAGAGCAATTTGTGGCACAACTTGACTAGAAGAAGGGATCGGTTGGTAGGACATGTTCTGAGGCATCAAGGGATCACCAATTTAGTATTGGAGGGAAGCGTGGAGGGTAAAAATCGTAGAGGGAGACCAAGAGATGAATACACTAAGCAGGTTCTGAAGGATGTAGGTTGCAGTAGGTACTGGGAGATGAAGAAGCTTGCACAGGATAGAGTAGCATGGAGAGCTGCTTCAAACCAGTTTCTGGACTGAAGATCACAACAACAGCTCTCCTTTCCTATCTTCTATTGCCATACCAGACTGGTTGTTGATGCACTGGATAGAAGCCTTTGACCCACGTAGTGATTTTATATAGGACCAGAATTTTCTTAGGTTCTTAGCAAGATCTTTCATTAAAGTCTGATAGTGGAAGTTTTTGTATGCTTTGCACATCATTCTTTTCATAGATGCACAAATTTCTACTAACTTTTGTGTGTCAACATTTCCACGTTCATTTTGAAACTATGAGTGCAACAAACTCTTGCTTCTTCTGCAATTTCTGAATTTTGTTCTTAAATCACAGTGGGTCTCATATGTCCTTGGCCTACTTATTTCTCCAGGAAGCATCAATTTAAATGATCAGTGTAAACTTTGAGCAAAATTCCTGTATGTCCATCATATTGGAATTAAAAGATTTCCATTCATTGTCTAAGTAGGATGATAGCACCAGCTTATCTGCTCTTTCCAACATAAAAACTCTCCCAGCCTTCTTGATGGATTTATTAACTTCCATCGTCACTACAAAGATAACTAATCAGTCTCCATACTGACACTGTCAACAAGGTCAGGGTTAGTTTGTAGCTACAATGTCAAAAATATTTCCATTGTATGTTGGTTGCTGAACTAGCTACTCAAGACAGTTTTCAGAAAACATGTTCAGAACTACCTCACAAGGCTGTCTGTTCTTACCATCTGCAATGAATCCATAGACATCCCAGTCTGTATTTGGTAGGTTGAAGTAACCTCCAACTACACTGAAGCACCAAAGAAACTGGTATAGGTATGTGTATTGAAATATAGAGGTATATGAACAGGCAGAATACAGTGCTGCTTTCAGCAATGCCAGTATAAGACAGCAAGAGTCTGCCGCAGTTGTTAGATCAGTTACTGCTGCTACAATGTCTTGTTATCAAGATTTAAATGAGTTTGAACATGGCGTTATAGTCAGTGCATGAGTGATGGGACAAGAATCTCTGAGGTAGTGATGAAGTGGAGACTTTCCCACATTTCACAAGTTTACCGTGAATATCAGGATTCTGGTAAAACATCAAATCTCTGACATTGCTGCGGCCGGAAAAAGATCCTGCAAGAATAGGACCAACAATGACTGGAGAGAATCATTCAGTGTGACAGAAGTGGAACACTTTCACAAACTGCTGCAGATTTCAATACTGGGCCACCAATAAGTGGCAGCATGTGAACCATTCAACAAAACATCATCAGTATGGGTTTTCGGAGCTAAAGATCCACTCATGTGCACTTGATGACTGCACGACATGAAGCTTTATGCATCGCCTGGGCTTGTCAACACTGTCATAGGAGTGTTGATGATTGTAAACATGTTGCCTGGTTGGATGAGTCTTGTTTCAAATCATATCAAGCTTACAGACATGCACGGGTATGGAGACAACCTCATAAATCCTCGGACCCTGCATGTCAGTAGGGGACTGTTCAAGCTGGTGGAGGCTCTGCAGTGGTGTGGGGCACGTGCAGTAGGAGTGATATGAGACCCTTGATATGTCTAGATATGCTTCTGACAGTTAAGCTTTCTATCTGATCACCTGCATCCATTCATGTCTGTTGTGCATTTCGATGGACTTGGGCAATTCCAGCAGCACCCCACACAACCAGAATTGCTACAGAGTGGCACCAGGAACATTCTTCTGAGTTTAAACACTTCCGCTGGCCACCAGATTACCCAGACATGAACATTATTGAGCATATCTCGGATGACTTACAATGTACTGTTCAGAAGATATATCCACCACTCTTGTACTCTTACAGATTTATGGCTAGCCCTGCAGGATTTATGATGTCAATTCCATTCAGCACTACTTGAGACATTAGTCGAGTCCATGCCACATCATGTTGGGGCACTTCTGTGTGCTTGTGGGTGCCCCACATGATATTAGGCAGGTGTACCACTTTATTTGGCTCTTCAGTGTAAAATATCATAATAAGGGTATTTCCTTGCTACTGAGCATAAGCTTTATTTAGATGTTTCTACAACAGTTATGACGGTATCAGCCGATTGGTAGAAATGTCCAGTTATTAATCTGAGTTCACCTAGGTGGGTTACTTACATCCATATAATTTTACAGTCAGACTCAATTTCAACATTGATAGACACAATATTTTTGTTGATTGCAATAAACATTCCCTGTCGTATGCTATCTAATCTGTGTTTTTGACATATGTTTCAGGTCTCATTAAATATTTTGGAGCTTTCTGCTTCAGTTTTCATCCAGCTCTCAGTTCTGAGGATCATTTGACCACAACAAGTTTCCTGGAGAGCAGTAAATTCAGGAACTTTGTTGTGAATGCTTCAGCATAAATTAAAATTTTGAAGTCAGTGTCTTTATTTTTACATGATCTGTGCTAGCCTAAAAAAGCCCCATGTGCTCTCTGCAAGTACTCTACTGAGTAGCCACTTTCTGTTTGTAGTGCACCCTTGACATATCAAGAGGAACCCTACAGTTCTCCAACCCATTACATAGATTCAGAAATTTGCAGCCAAGATCATCACAGATTCGATGGAGCCTCTGGTTGAGACCCTCCATTTGGGTCCAAACCAAAGGACCATAATCAATTCTGGATATGGTTTTGCAAATTGTGAGTTCTGTTGGCACCCTGTGTGTGATGCCAATAGCTTTCACCACTTCCACCAGCCACCTGGACAAACTGAGAATGGCCTCAGAACCCAAGCAACTGGTGTCATTGGTACTGACGTGAGCAACAACTTGCAGGTGACTGCACACTGCGCCTTCAGTAGCCACAGGAAGGGCTCCATCATATCTCTGACGGGGCCCCCCTGGCAGTCATACCAATTGCACAGTAGGTTTCTTTCCAGTGCTAAATGCTTTTTCCACTCCAAGACACATTTAACACTGGAGCTTCCAATAACTAGCAGATCCATCCCACTGTGCGTCTGGTTGGACAATGCTGAAGGAGTGGCCACTTATCCACTAGCATGGTGAATAGGTGAGACAATTCGGCCAGCCCCACATGGACTCTCCACCCAGAGTGACATGAACGTGTTACAACCTGCCACTTACTATGCAGTGAGTGCAGATTTGTTGAGTAGCATAGCCCTTGGGCAAAGCAACCTCCACCTGAAGTGTTGCAAGAGATACATCAGAGTCTTTGCCACCACCACATACTGAGGCAGCAGCCTGCAGACAGCTGTTCATGGCCAATCCTGTTTTCGGCTGTTTGCAAACTGTGCCAACTCCTCCTGCATCACCATGAATGTTCTTCTAGGGTGTGTTGTCTATTTGACTTGAAGCACTGCAGACATGTTCATTAGTATTTCAAGGATGGTTTACAATAGTTGTTTGGGTGGTTTCACTGTGATGACCTTGATGTTATCCCAGCTTAAAAGGAAAATCGGACATGTTTTTAACTGACCTGTTTTACATTACAAGCAGTAATGATGATCTATGATCGAAATTGGTAAAAAATTCTTCTGTGCTACATTCTCTATTTGACTTGAAGCATTGTGAGATATGTTTGTTAGTATTTTGAGGATGGGTTATGATGTTTTTAACTGATCTGCTTTACCTCACATCCAGTGACGATGGTCTGTGACCAAAACCAGTAGATTATATATAGATTAAATAAAACAGCTGATGGTTAAAATGCTTTTTCTAAAGCAACTGCATTTTGTTTGATTTTTCTTCTTCACTTATCTTTGTATCTGTATTGCATGGAAAATATCTGCACAACAGTGCAAATGTAAGTACCTAGTATACATTATGCATCTTGTTAAAAAACTCATGGTACTTTGCCACTGACAACAGTAATGCCTACTTTACTCTTCACCCTTAAACTTACATTCAGTTTTGGTTGGTTTTGTATCAGATTTATCTTTCCAGCAGTGGTGGGTGATTGTTAACAATGATGTACAGCAGTGTGGGTAAGTTAACTGGTGAAG
This sequence comes from Schistocerca piceifrons, assembly GCF_021461385.2. Taxonomy (NCBI): domain Eukaryota; kingdom Metazoa; phylum Arthropoda; class Insecta; order Orthoptera; family Acrididae; genus Schistocerca; species Schistocerca piceifrons. Next base: position 282,019,789 of record NC_060138.1, read on the forward strand.
AATTGGCCAATATGTGCTTTGTGCATGGGTTTCCATAACACAGTGCAGAAGCAGCACAGAAAAGATATGCTGAATCGTTCCTGCAGTGATGGCAAACACATCCATTACTGTTGTATCCAGACATGTGTAGATAACTGTTTTGTGTTGTACATTTTGATGATTGCATATTACAGGCTTTTTCATTGTTGCGAATTTTTTTAAAATAAAAACAGAGGTAAGGATAATAAACTGAGTAAATCACTTATGTTCTTACTCTGTAATAAGCCACCAGAGACCAGTGATCTATTATACCAATATAATTAGAAAATATCCCTGAACAAAATTTGATATTTTGCAGTGAAGTTTGAGTTCACCTTGTATAGTTACAACCAAAGAGTTAAAGCAGCTGTTGTAAATAATGAAGGAAGCAATTATTGTCTTGCATATGGGAAAGGGGATTATGGACTTGTGTCGAAATTCTGGTTAACCAAGGTGTATGAGTCTTATGTGATTGTATTTAACCAGCCACAAGGGGGCAACCAGTAACTGGGGTTAGTTTTACAACTTGTTACCCACCCCTGCTCTTTCTCCCTTGCTCTCTCCTGCCTTTCACTGTTTTCTACATATCACCACCTTTTCCTGCACAATGCTCCCTTTCTAAGTCATTCCAGACCTTTCCTTTCCTCTCATACCAACCCTCCCAAAATAACTGATCACAAATAGCCCCCCCCCCCCCCTCACTCCTCTGTATGTGTGTGCATGTGGGAGGGTCGTGTGTGTGTGTGTGTGTGTGTGTGTGTGTGTGTGTGTGTGTGTTTGCGCATGTGTTTGTGTGTGTAGGCAGATGTGCACATGTGTGCACAGTGATTTGAAATTGAGTGATTATATTTCCTCATTTTAACTTTAATGGTATTGGTTTGCTGAGAGCCTGTGTTGTGTGTTGATGGATACAGAATCATGGTACTTTCATGCCTGGAAACTTATTTACCACTTTTTGAATTATATTTAGTTTTTAACTAATTTGATGCTGTACTTGTTTTATGTTATTACCTCTGATATAGTCATCTCTGTACGTTTATTAGTGATTTTTTATTGTATATAACAAATTAATTGTGTTAACTTAATTTTTGGTGAGTATATTAGTAATTACATTATCTTTATATAGCAAGAACCTGATGAACTGAAGGCTTGCTCCACAAGTCTCATCCATTTATTTTCCTGCTGTATAAAGCATTGGGGTCCATTTAATGTTGATATTCATCCTAGCCCCCCCATGAACCATGGACCTTGCCATTGGTGGGGAGGCTTGCATGCCTCAGTGATACAGATAGCCATACCGTAGGTCCAACCACAACGGAGGGGTATCTATTGAGAGGCCAGACAAATGTGTGGTTCCTGAAGAGGGGCAGCAGCCTTTTCAGTAGTTGCAGGGGCAACAGTCTGGATGATTGACTGATCTGGCCTTGTAACACTAACCATAACGGCCTTCCTCTGCTGGTACTTCGAATGGCTGAAAGCAAGGGGAAACTACAGCTGTAATTTTTCCCGAGGGCATGCAGCTTTACTGTGTGGTTAAATGATGATGGTGTCCTCTTGGGTAAAATATTCCGGAGGCAAAATAGTCCCCCATTTGGATCTCCGGGCGGGGAATACTCAAGAGGATGTCGTTATCAGGAGAAAGAAAACTGGCGTTCTACGGATCGGAGCGTGGAATGTCAGATCCCTTAATCGGGCAGGTAGGTTAGAAAATTTAAAAAGGGAAATGGTTAGGTTGAGGTTAGATATAGTGGGAATTAGTGAAGTTCGGTGGCAGGAGGAACAAGACTTTTGGTCAGGTGACTACAGGGTTATAAACACAAAATCAAATAGGGGTAATGCGGGAGTAGGTTTAATAATGAATAGGAACCACAATAGTACAAGTTTATATGCCAACTAGCTCAGCAGATGACGAAGAAATTGCAGAAATGTATGATGAAATAAAAGAAATTATTCAGATAGTGAAGGGAGACGAAAATTTAATAGTAATGGGTGACTGGAATTCGTCAGTAGGAAAAGGGAGAGAAGGAAACGTAGTAGGTGAATATGGATTGGGGGTAAGAAACGAAAGAGGAAGCCGCCTGGTAGAATTTTGCACAGAGCACAACCTAATCATAGCTAACACTTGGTTCAAGAATCATAAAAGAAGATTGTATACATGGAAGAAGCCTGGAGATACTGACAGGTTTCAGGTAGATTATATAATGGTAAGACAGAGATTTAGGAACCAGGTTTTAAATTGTAAGACATTTCCAGGGGCAGACATGGACTCTGACCACAATCTATTGGTTATGAACTGTAGATTAAAACTGAAGAAACTGCAAAAAGGTGGGAATTTAAGGAGATGGGACCTGGATAAACTGACTAAACCAGAGGTTGTACAGTGTTTCAGGGAGAGCATAAGGGAACAATTGACAGGAATGGGGGAAAGAAATACAGTTGAGGAAGAATGGGTAGCTTTGAGGGATGAAGTGGTGAAGGCAGCAGGGGATCAAGTAAGTAAAAAGACAAGGACTAGTAGAAATCCTTGGGTAACAGAAGAAATATTGAATTTAATTGATGAAAGGAGAAAATATAAAAATGCAGTAAATGAAGCAGGCAAAAAGGAATACAAATGTCTCAAAAATGAGATCGACAGGAAGTGCAAAATGGCTAAGGAGGGATGGCTAGAGGACAAATGTAAGGATGTAGAGGCTTATCTCACTAGGGGTAAGATAGATACTGCCTACAGGAAAATTAAAGAGACCTTTGGAGAAAAGAGAACCACTTGTATGAATATAAAGAGCGCAGATGGAAACCCAGTTCTAAGCAAAGAAGGGAAAGCAGAAAGGTGGAAGGAGTATATAGAGGGTTTATACAAGGGCGATGTACTTGAAGACAATATTATGGAAATGGAAGAGGATTTAGATGAAGATGAAATGGGAGATATGATACTGCGTGAAGAGTTTGACAGAGCACTGAAAGACCTGAATCGAAACAAAGCTCCAGGAGTAGACAACTTTCCATTAGAACTACTGACAGCCTTGGGAGAGCCAGTCCTGACAAAACTCTACATCTGGTGAGCAAGATGTATGAGACAGGCGAAATACCCTCAGACTTCAAGAAGAATATAATAATTCCAATCCCAAAGAAAGCAGGTGTTGACAGATGTGAAAATTACCCAACTATCAGTTTAATAAGTCACGGCTGCAAAATACTAATTCGAATTCTTTACAGACGAATAGAAAAACTATTAGAAGCTGACCTCGGAGAAGATCAGTTTGGATTCTGTAGAAATATCGGAACACGTGAGGCAATACTGACCCTACGACTTATCTTAGAAAATAGATTAAGGAAAGGCAAACCTATGTTCCTAGAATTTGTAGACTTAGAGAAAGCTTTTGACAATGTTGACTGGAATACTCTCTTTCAAATTCTAAAGGTGGCAAGGGTAAAATACAGGGAGCAAAAAGCTATTTACAATTTGTACAGAAAGCAGATGGCAGTTATAAGAGTCGAGGGACATGAAAGGGAAGCAGTGGTTGGGAAGGGAGTGAGACAGGGTTGTAGCCTGTCCCCGGTGTTATTCAATCTCTACATTGAGCAAGCAGTGAAGGAAACAAAACAAAAATTTGGAGTAGGTATTAAAATCCATGGAGAAGAAATAAAAACTTTGGGGTTCGCCGATGACATTGTAATTATGTCAGAGACAGCAAAGGACTTGGAAGAGCAGTTGAACGGAATGGATAGTGTCTTGAAAGGAGGGTATAAGATGAACATCAACAAAAGCAAAACGAGGATAATGGAATGTAGTCAAATTAAATCGGGTGATGCTGAGGGAATTAGATTAGGAAATGAGACACTTAAAGTAGTAAAGGAGTTTTTTTTTGGGAAGCAAGATAACTGATGATGGTCGAAGTAGAGAGGATATAAAATGTAGACTGGCAATGCCAAGGAAAGCATTTCTGAAGAAGAGAAGTTTGTTAACATCTAGTATAGGTTTAAGTGTCAGGAAGTCGTTTCTGAAAGTATTTGTATGGAGTGTAGCCATGTATGGAAGTGAAACATGGACGATAAATAGTTTGGACAAGAAGAGAATAGAAGCTTTCGAAATGTGGTGCTACAGAAGAATGCTGAAGATCGGATGAGTAGATCACATAACTAATGAGGAAGTATTGAATAGGATTGGGGAGAAGAGAAGTTTGTGGCACAACTTGACTAGAAGAAGGAATCGGTTGGTAGGACATGTTCTGAGGCATCAAGGGATCACCAGTTTAGTATTGGAGGGCAGTGTGGAGGGTAAAAATCGTAGAGGGAGACCAAGAGATGAATACACTAAGCAGATTCAGAAGGATGTAGGTTGCAGTAAGTACTGGGAGATGAAGAAGCTTGCACAGGATAGAGTAGCATGGAGAGCTGCATCAAACCAGTCTCAGGACTGAAGACCACAACAACAACAACAACAACATTCATCCTAGCTAGACATCCCAGATATTATCCTACCATGTACTTTTGTCTCTTCCTCTTCTTTGCTTTCCATATAATGGGAATATTGACATATTAATCTTAAACTGGGTATTAAAAATAAACAAATCTTTGTAGCTCCATGGCATTTGTGTGGTTGTAAAAATATACTTCAAAGTTGAAGTTGCATCAATCAGATTCCAGTTGTATTTGTCAGTATGTGGGCAGCAAACAATTAAAACGGATGGTATTATTGCATCTCCTGTCAGTTGTGAGGTACATTTTGTCATTCGCTTTCTGCAAGTAGATGGAATCATTGTTGCTAAGATTTAGTTTTGACAGAGTTGTGTTTATGAGGATGGGTTTATGAGTGATGGTGTTGTGAGGGAGTGGTGCAGAAAATTGAAGGCTGTTGCACAGATGTGCATGTCGGAAGTGGTCAAGGTAGACCTTCGGATGAGACTGTTGAATTTGTGCAACATCTGCATGAAATTGTGCATTCAAGATGTTGGCTCACAATTTCTGAACTTTCTGAAGATGTTCCTCAGATTTCTAGGATAACCCTTTTAACATTGTCACAGAGGGATTAGGTTATTGTAAGCTTTGTGCTTGGTGGGGGCCAAAATGTCTTAACTGATGTTCATGAAACTGGAAGAATGAGTTCAGCCATGACATTCCTTCAGTTCTACCATCAAGGGGGGAAAGGGTTTCTCTACAGAATCATGACAGGGGACAAGTGTGAATGCAGTATGTGAACTCTGAAACAAAGGAACAGTATAAATAATGGATATGCTCACATTCTCCCAATAAGCCCATAAGATTTTTGCAGTTAAGTTTTTTTTTGGATTCCAGTGTAATTTTGACACCAGATTTCACCAGAGTAACTTGTGAGAATATTATGACGTCATAGGTTTATTGTGAGACTCTTACAAAATCCCGAAGTTCAGTCTTAAACAAACAATGTGGGATATTATTGAAGGAATCAGTCTCTATCACAACAATGAGTGACCTCATACTGTGAATCAGATGAAGGAAAAACTCATTCTTTTGAATCAGATGAAGGAAAAACTCATTCTTTTGGCTGGGAGGTATTTCAACATCCTCTCTATAGTCCAGACTTGGCATCAAGTGACTCTTTATCTCTTTTCCAACATTAGATCAAGGATCCTGTCAGCAACTGGCTGAAGCACCAGGCAACGCTGATCTTTGATGAAGGGATAATAAGCAATGTCAACATGTAAGCACAGATTGTTCATAAAAAAATACTATTTTTCTGTGTTTTAGTAGCTAACTGGAGGTTATTTTAAGAAGAGTCCTCATTTTTTGCTAGAGTAGCGTATTGTCTGAAACTCTTAACTACATGACTAGCTCAGTCTTCTTTTCTTTGGGATTGTGATGACTATGTGGAGTCTGTGCAATTCCAATAACTTTTCATTTTTTTCTAACCCTCAATTATTTGACATTTTCCCTGATTAAGGGATCTGTAAATTTCCCTTAGTATTTTCCTGTCAAATGTTAATATTTTGTCATCTGACATTCCAGCCACCAGTAGCTTTTCATATTGATTTCATTTTATTACAATTATTCTCTTTGTGTGCTATTATGACTGTCTAACAAAGCTTCATTGTAGAATGATGCAAATGGTTCTAGCATATTAATTGAATTTTAATGTAACTGTTGGGGCCACATATAGAAAACAGCTTTTGCACACTTTGTACTCTTGCAGTCTTGATGCTGTTTGACTCATCCTTCAAATGTGACAGCTAGATTTTTTTTCCCCTCTTAGGTGGATGACTGGTTTCTATTGCTCCTGATGGTGGTGAATGAGTTGTTTGTTGTTTTAGCGGTGATGGTGGACTTCATCCTGAAAGAGACCAACTCTCCTACCTATAAGAGGTTTATCCTTTCGAACTCGGAACCCGTTCGCTATATTGTTTCTCCTGGCCATGCCTAATAAAATCTTGCCATAATTATCTCTTTCCTTCGTATATGGAAAGTAGCTCTTTATCATATATCCTGCTACTGAGGGGAGTGGTACTAAGACTGTGAGCTACCTTTAGACATGAGCAGAGCTCAAATTTCAGTGTGGCCATAACTATAGATTTATTTATCATTTTGCTAAACTGCTTAAGATAAATGCCAAGAAGTTTCCCTCAGAAAAAAAAAGAAAGACTGATTTCGTTGTCCAAACTGGATGTATCCCTCATTTTTAATGTCTTAGTGTTGACAAGTTACTGAATCCTAATACTCCTGTATTCCTGTTTTTCTTTCCTTTATATGTCCTGTTGAAGATTTCTCTTGACTTGTACATAATTCCTTTATTTTGTATTTAATTTATTTACAGAATGTCGCTAGGTCTACAATAAGGCACTTCTTGGATAAAGAGTGTGTATCACAACAGTTTCCAGAGTGGACAGTAAGAGTAAATTCAGTAGACAGTGGGATGTGTGAAGAAGATTTAAGAGTAATTTTGACAGGACCGCAAAAGCCACCAACATTACTGCTTCCAAAAGTGGATTGCATTAAACAGCTGCAATGGGTAAGAAATTAATAAACTTTCATCATTTAGACAAAATGTGCTGACTGAGCAGTCTTATTCACTTTAACATACTGATTTCATATGTGTTATTTCGTTGATGTCTTTCACAGAAGACAAAGTGGTTATTGATGGACTTGTTTTTCTTTATTCTATACTATGCAAAAATATTCCATTATGTATGCCGAGCACAGGAGTCATTGTGTAGGCAAAATGTGTGCTTCCATTGTAGTAAAAGTGGCAGCTCAGATAGAAAGTAGAACAATAATTTTGACTTTCCAGAAATTACCATTATTACATGTCATATCCAAACAAGGAGACAAAACTCATCAGTGCATGTGGTGGTGAAAATACTGCCATTTAAAAAGGTGGAATCTCCACAGTATTGACATTAACTTCAAGTAATTTCTCTGTTGTGTCAGTTCGTAGGTCATTCATGACTGGCAAAAACTATCGTATCATAAGATTGTGTCTACATTTTTGTGTAATTTATAGTTTCTTAAATCATTTCTGAAAATGACTGCAGCTTTCTTTTTGTGTTGAGGGTTCTAAACATACACAATACTTGAATATTATTTCATTATCATCGGATTGGATCATTTGTAAATTTATAAAATTATACCAGATACAACAACAGAAAAAAAGGCAATACTCAAAGGGTAACATTAAGTGATTGCAAGATCACAGGTTAATGCAAGTGCGAGATAAGCCATTGCAAATGTGAAATTCTGGTACATTAATAACCAGTCTAACCACCAGAATGTTGAATGCAAGCATGCAAACATGCATGCATTGTGTTGTACAGGTGCCAGATTCCAGCATGTGGTATGGAGTTCCATGCCAGCTGTACTTGGTCGGTCAATACAGGGACGATTAATGCCGGTTGTGGATGACACTGGAGTTATTGTCTGATGATGCCAAGTATGTGCGCAGTTGGAGACAGAATGGTGATCGAATAGGCCAAGGCATCATGTCGGTTACTTTGTAGAGCATGTTGGACAACAGTGGTATGTGGTTGAGCGTTATCTTGTTGGAAAACATCTCCTGTAATGCTGTTCATGAATGCCAGCACAACAGGTTGAATCACCAAACTGACATACATATTTGCAGTTGTAGCACATGGGGTGACTGTGAGGAAGCACCTAGACCATAACTCAAGGTGTAGGTCCAGTGTGTCTAGGCTGCTGACAGGTTGGTTGTATGGCCTCCTCCTAACTCCTGGCCATTACTAGCAACGAGGCACACACAGCCTTCATCCACAACAGACCTCAACTCTGCCCTACAATGGGCTGTTATTTGACATAACTGAAATCACAAACGGTGGTGGGATGGGCTCAGTGGCTGCAAGGCTTTTGGCTCTGAGCTGATAAGTCCTGGAGTATGTAACAGTTTGTTGTGTCTCTGTGGTGCCAATTGCTGCTGAAATTGCTGCAACAGACACTGGACGATTCACCAAAGCCATATGTCGAACACGATGGTCTTCCCTTTTGGTAGTGCCACTTGGCCTTTCAGAACTCAACCCTATTGCAACTGTACATTCCTGTGACCAGTGCTGCTGCATTTATGTACAGTAAGACAGAGATTTAAGAACCAGATTTTAAATTGTAAGACATTTTCAGGGGCAGATGTAGACTCTGACCACAATCTATTGGTTATGAACTGTAGATTAAAACTGAAGAAACTACAAAAAGGTGGGAATTTAAGGAGATGGGACCTGAATAAACTGAAAGAACCAGAGGTTGTAGAGAGTTTCAGAGAGAGAATTAGGGAACAATTGATGAGAACTGAGGAAAGAAATACAGTAGAAGAAGAATTGGTAACTTTGGGAGATGAAATAGTGAAAGCAACAAAGGATCAAGTAGGTAAAAATATGAGGGCTAGTAAAAATGCTTTGGTAACAGTAGAGATCTTGAACTTAATTGATGAAAGAAGACAATACAAAAATGCAGTAAATGAAGTAGGCAGAAAGGAATACAAATTTCTCAAAAATGATATAAACAGTAAGTGCAAAATGGCTAAGCAGAGATGGCTAGAGGACAAGTAAGGATGTAGAGGCTTATCTCACTAGGGGTAAGATAGATACTGCCTACAGGAGAATTAAAGAGACCTTCCGAGAAAAGAGAACCACTTGTATGAATATCAAGAACACAGATGGAAAATCAGTTATAAGCAAAGGAGGGAAAGCAGAAAGGTGGAAGGAGTATATAGAGGGTCTATACAAGGGCGAGAGGGCATAATTATGGAAACGGAAGGTGATGTAGATGAAGATGAAATGGGAGATACGATATTTTTGAACAATTTGACAGAGCACTGAAAGACCTATGTCGAAACAAGGCCCCAGGAGGAGACAACATTTCATTAGAACTACTGATAGCCTTGAGAGAGCCAACCCTGACAAAACTCTACCATCTGGTGAGCAAGATGTATGAGACAGACCAAATATCCTCAGACTTCAATAAGAATATAATAATTCCAATCCCAAAGAAAGCAAGTGAAAATTACCAAACTATCCATTTAATAAGTCACAGCTGCAAAAATACTAACACAAATTCCTTACAGACAAATGGAAAAACTGGTAAAAGCCGACCTCAGGGAAGATCAGTTTGGATTCTGTAGAAATGTTGCACATGTGAGACAATACTGACCCTACGACTTATCTTAGAAGATAGATTAAGGAAAGGCAAACCTACATTTCTAGCATTTGTAAACTTAGATAAAGCTGTTGACAATGTGCACTGGAATACTCTCTTTCAAATTCTGAAGGTGTCAGGGGTAAAATACAGGGAGCGAAAGGCTATTTACAGTTTGTACAGAAACCAGATGGCAGTTGTAAGAGTTGAGGGGCATGAAAGGGAAGCAGTGGTTGTGAAGGGAGTGAGACAGAGTTGTAGCCTATCCCCAATGCTATTCAGTCTTTATATTGAGCAAGCAGTGAAGGAAACAAAAGAAAAATTTGGAGTAAGAATTAAAATCCATGAAGAAGAAATAAAAACTTTGAGGTTCGCCGATGACATTGTAATTCTGTCAGAGACAGCAAAGTACTTGGAAGAGCAGTTGAACGGAATGGATTGTGTCTTGAAAGGAGGATATAAGATCAACATCAACAAAAGCAAAACAAGGATAATGGAATGTAGTCAAATTAAATCATGTGATGCTGAGGGAATTAGATCAGCAAATGAGACACTTAAAGTAGTACGTGAGTTTTACTATTTGGGGAGTAAAATAACTGATGGTGGTCGAGCTAGAGAGGATATAAAATCTAGACTGGCAATGGCAAGGAAAGCATTTCTGAAGAAGAGAAATTTGTTAACATTGAGTATAGATTTAAGTGCCAGAAAGTATTTTCTGAAAGTGTTTGTATGGAGTGTATGGAAATGAAACATGAACGATGAGTAGTTTAGGTCAGAAGATAATAGAAGCTTTCAAAATGTGGTGCTACAGAATAATGCTGAAGATTAGATTGGTAAATCATGTAACTAATGAGGAGGTACTGAATAGAGTTGGGGAGAAGAGGAATTTGTGGCACAAGTTGACTAGAAGTAGGGATCGGCTGGCAAGACATGATATGAAGCATCATGGGATCACCAATTTAGTATTGGAGAGCAGTGTGGAGGGTAAAAATGATGGAGGAAGGCCAAGAGATGACTACACTAAGCAGATTCAGAAGGATGTAGGTTGCAGTAGTTACTTGGAAATGAAGAACTTGCACAGGATAGAGCAGCATAGAGGGCTGCATCAAACCCTTCTCTGGACTGAAGACCACAACAATGACATGCTGTCTTGATGTTCAACATAGACAGTTGGCTGTGCAACAACCAGTTCACTTTGCTGATTATCCAGTCTACAATTAGGAGTAGGTACCATACCATAGTTAGGTTCAAATACTTACTGACTGCTGACAACTTCACAAGATTCAGGGTAACAGAACCAAATGCAGCCAATTTATTAAGCATTGGAAGGTAAGTTTGTGGTAGTAATTCTTGAACTCCTTAAATCGTTCCACCAAACCTTCAGTTGTATACAAGATCATGTGTACAGTCCGTCAGAGATGTAATCAGGTTTGGAAAGCACCATGGGCTTGAAATTAATACCCAGTACTCTACTCAGGTTCAGAAAACAAATCTGTATTGGTTTATTTGTCCATGGGAATTACATGACGAGGATTGCTGGGGGAGGAGAGAAAATAACTCCAGTAATCCCAGACCAGTCTTGAAGGAGAAGGGAATAATTCTGAGGTAAAAGAACTAAGCCATTTAGCATCTGCTTTAGACAGCGGCTTGCAGTAGAAGAGAGAGAGGTTTTTTTGGTTGCAGTTCTGAGGATCGTCAGTCTCACGAGTCTGCTGATCCTGTGATGTGATTAGATTTTTCAAGATGGCTTTGCTGATAATGATTCAACATATTTCGGAGTGAGCCAGTCAACTGCTTAAAGGTAATAGAAAAAAAAGGTGGCCTGTTTGTAAAATTTAAATAATACAGTTTATTTGTGTTTGGAGCCCATGGGCAGCTCATACATCCTCCTCTCTCCTTGAGAAATTCCGTCATGGTCAAATTTGACAATATCAGTGAGGCCTTAAATTGAGGGGGTAACAACATTTGCTTAAAATGAAATATTTTAATCTCATTTAACAATTCAAACCTTGGAATGTGAGTATAATTGTTATGTCACCATGTGGTGACTAGAGTTGTCAACACAGGCTTTACAAAGTTAGTCAGAGCTGATTTCAGAGACAGCTTTGAAGAGTACAAGCAACTGAAAAACACAAACAACAAGAAGTAGGATGCAACATAAAAAAATCAGTAGCTGGTTATAGGTCAGGGTTTCTTTATAAATACTAAATGAAATGAATGATCAATTTCTAGCATTTTTATAGGGGGCAACAGACCTGGTGTGATGAGTATTAAAAGAAGGGCAGTGTGACATTGACAGGCCTCCACATCAGATTGTGATTGGTAATTTTTAGAATGATGTGAGCACGCAGTGTCCGACATCTGTACAGTTACCAGATAACCACCAGGATGGTACCAATTGACACAAATTGAAGATAAGGCAGATCAAAATCATTGAACAGAATTTTGAAACAGCATGGAAGCTCTGTAAGTCTAACTTATTTCAAGCTCATTATCACCATCTATTATGTGCTCTTAGTAACATTGTAAGTATTTAATTGATCAAGCAGAAGTTAAAAAACTGAAAATACATTAATGTGCAGACAGCACTAAGTTAACTACTTGATTAAATCTTTCCGAGCATCAACCAGACTCAAGCTTGAAATTAAATAGATTTAAGTAACAAAAGATAACTGTAGAACATGGCACTTCTCGTTGCACTGATCTGTCTTATAAACAAATAATAAATCATTTACACTATATACCTGAAGGGTGATTCATTTGACCCAAATTTATTTGACTGTAAAAACAAGGTAATTAAGTTCATTTAAACTTATTAGAGAGGTGGTAAAAATAACTCAGTACAGTAAAACAATGCCAAATGAACAAGTAGGCACAATGATAGGAGACTATTGTCTGACAACCACAAAAGTAAAAAATTTGTAAGACAAATAGAAAATAGCAGTTTTAATTAAAGAAAACAGTCCTAAGTGAGTTTACAAAATTACAGTTCATTACAGTAGAAAACCACCATGAACCATGGACCTTGCCGTTGGTGGGGAGGCTTGTGTGCCTCAGCGATACAGATGGCCGTACCATAGGTGCAACCACAACGGAGGGGTATCTGTTGAGAGGCCAGACAAATGTGTGGTTCCTGAAGAGGGGCAGCAGCCTTCTCAGTAGTTGCAGGGGCAACAGTCTGGATGATTGACTGATCTGGCCTTGAAACACTAACCAAAATGGCCTTGCTGTGCTGGTACTGCGAACGGCTGAAAGCAAGGGGAAACTACAGCCGTAATTTTTCCCGAGGTCATGCAGCTTTACTGTATGGTTAAATATGATGGCGTCCTCTTGGGTAAACTATTCCGGAGGTAAAATAGTCCCCCATTTGGATCTCCGGGCGGGGACTACTCAAGAGGATGTCGTTATCAGGAGAAAGAAAACTGACGTCCTACGGATCGGAGCATGGAATGTCAGATCCCTTAATCGGGCAGGTAGGTTAGAAAATTTAAAAAGGGAAATGGATAGGTTGAAGTTAGATATAGTGGGAATTAGTGAAGTTCGGTGGCAGGAGGAACAAGACTTTTGGTCAGGTGAATACAGGGTTATAAATACAAAATAAAATAGGGGTAATGCAGGAGTAAGTTTAATAATGAATAAAAAAATAGGAGTGCGGGTAAGCTACCACCAACAGCATAGTGAACGCATTATTGTGGCCAAGATAGACACAAAGCCCATGACTACTACAGTAGTACAAGTTTATATGCCAACTAGCTCTGCAGATGATGAAGAAATTGATGAAATGTATGATGAGATAATAGAAATTATTCAGGTAGTGAAGAGAGACGAAAATTTAATAGTCATGAGTGACTGGAATTCAAGAGTAGGAAAAGGGAGAGAAGGAAACATAGTGGGTGAATATGGATTGGGGAGAGAAATGAAAGAGGAAGCCGTCTGGTAGAATTTTGCACAGAGCATAACTTAATCATAGCTAACACTTGGTTCAAGAATCATAAACGAAGGCTGTATACATGGAAGAATCCTGGAGATACTAGAAGGTATCAGATAGATTATATAATGGTAAGATAGAGATTTAGGAACCAGGTTTTAAATTGTAAAACATTTCCAGGGGCGGATGTGGACACTGACCACAATCTATTGGTTATGAACTGTAGATTAAAACTAAAGAAACTGCAAAAAGGTGGGAATATAAGGAGAAGGGACCTGGATAAACTGACTAAACCAGAGGTTGTACAGAGTTTCAGAGAGAGCATAAGGGAACAACTGACAGGAATGGGGGAAAGAAATACAGTAGAAGAAGAATGGGTAGCTCTGAGGGATGAAGTAGTGAAGGCAGCAGAGGATCAAGTAGGTAAAAAGATGAGGGCTAGTAGAAATCCTTGAGTAACAGAAGAAATATTGAATTTAATCGATGAAAGGAGAAAGTATAAAAATGCAGTAAATGAAGCAGGCAAAAAGGAGTGCAAACATCTCAAAAATGAGATCGACAGGAAGTGCAAAATGGCTAAGGAGGGATGGCTAGAGGACAAATGTAAGGATGTAGAGGCGTATCTCACTAGGGGTAAGATAGATACTGCCAACAGGAAAATTAAAGAGACCTTTGGAGAAAAGAGAACCACTTGTATGAATATCAAGAACTCAGATGGAAACCAAGTTCTAAGCAAAGAAGGGAAGGCAGAAAGGTGGAAGGAGTATATAGAGGGTCTATACAAGGGTGACATACTTGAGGACAATATTATGGAAATGGAAGAGGATGTAGATGAAAATGAAATGGGTTATACGATACTGCGTGAAGAGTTTGACAGAGCACTGAAAGACCTGAGTCGAAACAAGGCCCCGGGGGATAGACAACATTCCATTGGAACTACTGACGGCCTTGGGAGAGCCAGTCCTGACAAAACGCTACCATCTGGTGAGCAAGATGTATGAGACAGGCGAAATACCCTCAGACTTCAATAAGAATATAATAATTCCAATCCCAAAGAAAGCAGGTGTTGACAGATGTGAAAATTACCGAACTATCAGTTTAATAAGTCACAGCTGCAAAATACTAACGTGAATTCTTTACAGACGAATGGAAAAGCTGGTAGAAGCTGGCCTCGGTGAAGATCAGTTTTGGATTCCGCAGAAATGTCGGAACACGTGAGGCAATACTGACCCTACGACTTATCTTAGAAAATAGATTAAGGAAAGGCAAACCTACATTTCTAGCATTTGTGGACTTAGAGAAAGCTTTTGACAATGTTGACTGGAATACTTTCTTTCAAATTCTAAAGGTGGCAGGGGTAAAATACAGGGAGCAAAAGGCTATTTACAATTTGTACAGAAACCAGATGGCAGTTATAAGAGTCGAGGGGCATGAAAGGGAAGCAGCGGTTGGGAAGGGAGTGAGACAGGGTTGTAGCCTGTCCCCGATGTTATTCAATCTGTATATTGAGCAAGCAGTAAAGGAAACAAAAGAAAAATTCGGAGTAGGTATTAAAGTCCATGGAGAAGAAATAAATACGTTGAAGTTCGCCGATGACATTGTAATTCTGTCAGAGACAGTGAAGGACTTGGAAGAGCAGTTGAACAGAGTGGACAGCGTCTTGAAAGGAGGATATAAAATGTACATCAACAAAAGCGAAACAAGGATAATGGAATGTAGTCGAATTAAGTCGGGTGATGCTGAGGGAATTAGATTAGGAAATGAGACACTTAAAGTAGTAAAGGAATTTTGCTATTTGGGGAGCAAAATAACTGATGTTGGTCGAAGTAGAGGGGATATAAAATGCAGACTGGCAATGGCAAGGAAAGTGTTTCTGAAGAAGAGAAATTTGTTAACATCGAGTATAGATTTAAGTGTCAGGAAGTCGTTTCTGAAAGTATTTGTATGGAGTGTAGCCATGTATGGAAGCGAAACATGGACGATAAATATTTTGGACAAGAAGAGAATAGAAGCTTTCGAAATGTGGTACTACAGAAGAATGCTGAAGGTTAGATGGGTAGATCACATAACTAATGAGGAGGAACTGAATAGAATTGGGGACAAGAGGAGTTTGTGGCACAACTTGACAAGAAGAAGGGACTGGTTGGTAGGACATGTTCTGAGGCATCGAGGGATCACAAATTTAGCATTGGAGGGCAGTGGGGATGGTAAAAATCATAGAGGGAGACCAAGAGATGAATACACTAAGCAGATTCAGAAGGATGTAGGTTGCAGTAAGTACTGGGAGATGAAGAAGCTTGCACAGGATAGAGTAGCATGGATAGCTGGATCAAACCCGTCTCAGGACTGAAGACAACAACGAAAACAAAAACAGTAGAAAAACGTTGTAGAACTCATTATTAACTTTTACACTGGATCTTGATGAAGGCACATAATTTGCTGGAGTGGCTCTATGTGTTCTACCACATAATTTGCATGTGAAACATTAGTGCATATAGTCATAATCAGTATTAAAATAGCAAGCAGGGTAGAACTAAAATATGCTAGAATGCCATAGTATGGGCAGTGTCTCTATCTAGTGGTTTTGTTGCTGCTCCTGTGCCATCAACTAATCTAAGGCCTTGAACGATTCATTGTTGTTAGTATCTGGAAGAAATGATACAGCAGGATGTTTCCCCACCCTCTAGTTTCCCAAAGTTGGTTTATTAATGTTTTGTGTAAGTCAGTAACTTGGCCAGCCAGTCACATTTTCACAGCACTTGCCACGCTGAGGTAGTGACATACTTGCACTGAGTGACAGACAGTTGCATTTAAGTAACCAGTCCTGTTAATAATAAAAGTACTCATGTTTTATGTTGCTCTTCTTTGTTGTGTATTGGTTGCTCATTTTGCATTTCCTTTCTCTGGTTTATCTTTCCATTATCGTCTAGAGGATGATCGAGTTGCTCTTTCAATAATAATGTGAGACCTGGTGGACTTTCTGCAGAATTACACATATATTTTCAGTCATTTGACTTCTCAACACAAATCAATAAAACACATATAACTCATTCTCCATCATCACACTGCAAACTCACACGTCTGACTGCCCAAAAGAACATTGTCATCCCCCCAGCAGATAAAGGGTCCACAACTGTGGTACTTGACCGTGTGGAGTATGTGGCAGAAGGACTGCGTCAACTCTCTGACACCTCAACCTACAAAGCTGTTACCAAGGATCCCATTCCCTCCATCCAGACTGAGCTGCAGAAAATCCTAAAAATCCAAGGTCCCTCACAAGGCCTCACAACGGCTTCCATAGACCTACTCACTCCACCTGAGCCACTACCCCTATCTTCTACCTATTACCCAAAATCCACAAAGAGAACCATCCTGGCCGTCCAATTGTGGCAGGCTTCAAAGCCTCAGAGAACGTATCTCAGCTCTGGTAGACCAACACCTCCAACCTATCACCTGCAGACTCTCATCGTACATCAAAGACACAAACCACTTCCTAGAATGTCTCAAATCCATTCCCACTCCCCTCCCACCTGAAACCTTTCTTGTCACAATAGACGCTACATCCCTTTACACAAACATCCCACATACCCATGGTCTCTCTGCCCTTGAACACTATCTCTCCCAACGCCCACCTGAAGATCTTCCAAAAACCTCGCTCCTTATCACACTTACCAACTTCATCCTCACCCATAATTACTTCACTTTTGAAGGCAAGACCTACAAACAAATCAGGGGAACGGCCATGGGAACCAGGATGGGTCCATCCTATGCCAACCTCTTCATGGGCCGCATGGAGGAGGCTTTCCTGAAGACCCAACAGCTGCTTCCCCTGGCCTGGTGTAGGTTTATAGATGACATCTTTGTGGTCTGGACTCATGGTGAAGAAACACTCCTTAATTTCCTCCATAAGCTCAACTCCTTTTCGAATCTGAATTTCACCTGGTCCTTCTCCAAAACCCAAGCCACCTTCCTGGATGTTGACCTTCATCTTGTTGAAGCTCACATCCACACCTCTGTCCACATCAAACCCACAAACAAACAACAGTACCTTCACTTTGATAGCTGCCATCCATTCCACATCAAACGCTCCCTTCCCTACAGCCTAGGTATTCATGGCAAATGTATCTGCTCCAGTGATGAATCCCTCAACAATTACACCAATAACCTGACCAGTGCTTTCCTCTCCCGCAACTATCCTGCAGACCTTGTCCACAAACAGATCTCCCGAGCAATACATTCCTCCCCGTCCAACAACAATGTTCCTACCCCCAGACCACACAGAAGCATCCCCCATGTCACCCAGTATTATCCTGGCCTCGAATACATCAACTAACTACTCCGCCAGAGATATGACTTTCTCAAGTCAAGCTCTGAAATGAGATCATCCCTTGACAGTATTCTCCCCACACCACCCAGAGTTACCTTTCGTCGCCCCCCCTAACCTCCATAACATCCTTGTCAAACCCTACAATATTCCCAGACCACCTTCTCTACTCAGCGGTTCCTGTCCCTGTAACCGACCCCACTGCAAAACCTGCCCCATGCATCCCCCCACAACCACCTACTCCAGTCCCGGTGTTGGTAAAACATACACAATTCAAGGCAGGGCCACATGTGAAACAACACGTGTCATTTATCAGCTGACATGCCTGCACTGCACAGCCTTTTACATCGGTATGACGACAACTAAACTGGCTGAGCGCATGAACGGGCACAGACGAACTGTCCGCCTAGGAGATGTCCGATACCCAGTAGCAGAGCATGCCGTTCAGCATAATTCTAGGGACCTAGGAACCTGCTACACCGTACGTGCCATTTGGCTTCTCCCATCCAACACCAGTCCCTCAGAACTGCGGAGATGGGAACTTGCACTCCAACGCATCCTTTCATCCCGCCATCCCCCTGGACTGAACCTATGTTAACCAACCTCACTCCCATTTACTCTTCAGTCTTCTCCTTTTTCCCTCTCCTCTTTAGCCATTCACACATCTTTTCATCCTACATAGTTGTGTTTATCTTTATACTATATACCTCTTTACTTCTGTATGCATCCTGTTTGATTTGAAGCTGGCATAGTACTTAACAGTAGAATATCTTTGGCTTCCCTCTGACAACCATGCCTCCATCCTTGCTACCCTCCCTGTTTACCTTTCCCTGTTGCTTCATAACCTGGGTTGTGAGTAACTGAATCCACTTTCCCTTCTTCCCTTTTTTCCCCTCTCTCCTCCCTGATGAAGGAACAAAGTTCCGAAATCTAGGAATGTAAATTTTCTGTTCTGTATTGTGAATCTATCAGCTGTACTGAGCTGAGGTAAGTACTGGCCAGCCCCTCTATCTCTTTGTTAGTATTTGTTTCAAAAGAACAAAGATTTATTTCTAACAACATGTAGCAAAGAAATTACTATCATACATTGATCTATTTATGCAAAACACTCTATGGAACCATACATTTCATTAATAACATACAGTTAATTGTCTATCTTTTTTTGAGAAGTTCATCATCATCATTGTAATTACATTAAGTATTTATAAATGACATTTAAACATTTTCGCGTAGCTATGTAGTAGTAGATTTTTGGTTTTTATGTTTTTGGTGTAGTATCACTCACTTCATATGATCCAAGACTGGTTAGTACATTTATCTCACCATAGTAAATTTTATTACAATAGCTCCACAAAAATTTTGAAAGCATAAAAGATGAAAAAAATTTTGATACAACGTAATAAAACTGATTATCCCAGCAAATTTTGGAGTACAAAAAATCAATAAGCAATGGTTCTTCATTACATGATAATACAACATTTTGCCTCCTTAGCATCATCACTTCATTCAGATGAGGTCAAAAACAAAATTTTGCATTACTGAGGTATTTTATCACAAAGTTTTGAAAACAGTTTCAAAGTCTGACCTTTTACCTATCCTGTAGCTCTCAAATTATTACCAAATATCGTATAACATGTATAGAACTAGCAGAAGGGTGGTACACGTAACAGTGATTTTATCATTTTAACATGACAGTAAAACTTGTATTTCATGAGAGTGTCTGTGTACCTATCTGCCTTTAATAGGTGAAATATCATTGACTGGTATTACCTATGACCAAAAGAAAACATCTTAGTCCATATAGAGTTATCTGAAGTTTTTTTAAGAAAATATAGCAAAATATTTTGGATCATAGAACAAAATTAATGCACTTAGTTAGCAACTTAATCCTTTTTCTCATAACACCAATGAAATGTTTTTGTAATAACATTTTACAATGTTGTACTTCCAAATTTACCTCAAAATCAATGCACTTAGTTAGGAACTTAATCCTTTTTCTCATAATACAAATGAAATATCTTTGTAACAACATTATATAATGTCCTACTTTTAAGTTTACCTTTCATACAGAACATTGAACCACAGATATAAAAATATTCTATAACAAAAAGTATTTCTTGTTCTATTTTGCGAGAACTTTTCCTCCTCCCCCCCCCCCCCCCCTCCCCTTAACATGGCGAATACTACAGGGGTAGCACTGTCAGTAGGATCATACACAGAAGTTGTGGTGATATAAATAGGATAGACCTCAGACAGGAAAGAGTTAAAAGTGCACTAGAAATTAGGAATGGATTCACCCAACTAGGGAAGGCGCCACTCATGAAATGGTGTCCCTACCAAAGTCAGTAAACTCCCTACCTATTCTATGTGCAAAATTATCAATTTGTGTTGTCACTTATTTTGTCCTTAAGTCTCTGATTGCTACAAACATTTTGCATTCATTAGTTTTTGTACAGATAATAGATTATACCAGGGCTTCCCAACGTATGGTCCGCAGACCCCTTAGGGGTCCGCCGACTCTTTGTGGGGGGTCTGCAGCCACCTTTCACCAAATCGTGTAAAATAATGAGTAAAATTATTGAATAAAGATGTGAAAATCAAATTCATCACTATTTTTTTTTCGTATGAAAAACATGTTTACTTTTATTTCAGGTCGTATTCCCAAGCAGCCTTTGCGGTTCCTAAGTGAGAACGCATACACATTTTAGTGCCGGAGAATGCGGCTTCTCTGATCAACTGTTTTGCAACAATACGGGGGTCACTTATGCGCCGGCTCACGGCGCTAGATGTGCTGAAACCTTTTACGCATGCGCGGAGCGAGCTTTGTCGACCAATCAGTGAACAGTTTGGACGTGACATTGATTGCTCTTGGAGGAAGGCAGCTCCAACATGTGAAATGTCAATTACAAAGTAATTTTAATCAGGCTATAGTGCATTGAAAAAAGGGAGTAAATCCACTAGCAAGTGTCTGGATACAGTGGGAATTCAAATTGGATCGTTAATTTCAAGTTGTTTTCATCCATCTCTAAACCAAATACTATTGATACTTCGGGGGGGGGGGGGGGGGGGGGGGGTGTCATTGGAACATGGCACTTGGATTAAGAAGCTTTCAGTTCCCATGGGTTTCGCTCTGAAATTTAAAGTTACTGTGTTCTTGACTGATTAGGGGTCCGCCATGGATTTTCAACTGAAGAAGGGGTCCGCCAGCTGAAAAGGTTGGGAAGCCCTGGATTATACAACAGCATATGAAAAATTGCTTTTCAAGTCTTTCAAATTATGTTGCAGGATGAGACAATTACCTCATACTTACATATTTTCTTAAAAACTGATTTATTTAGTTACTTAAGTAAAAAAATATTGGCTATAAATTATGCCAATGAAATCTGCTTTAAAGTGCTGTTCATTATGATTAAAATTAACATGGAAATGACTTCACAAGGTGTTAATAATTTATAGTCAGCAACAAGGTGTTTAGTATTTGTAAGTTATTTCCTATCAGTACTAACTCTTTCTCATGCCAATGCTATGGGGTCATGCAGATGTTAAATAAAATTCAGGCATTTTCAACAAATTGGACACAGCTCGAGCTTTCATAAACATCTATCATATAATCAAAGGCCAATGCTCAACATCATTTTTTGTGATTTCCTTATAGTCATTTCTCAGAATTTTCTACAGCATACCATCATAAATAAAAGAACAATGATTACAAAACAGAACACCAATAAGTCCCTAATATTTCGTTTCCCTAACATCATTAGGAACCTCATAAACTTCACATACTCATGTCTTGTGACAGCCAGAGCGAGAGCACCAGCAGCAGCGAGTACTGTTTGTATAAAGCGTTTATTTTGCATTTTGTTTACGACCTTCCACTAAGGAAGGGATTCTATTTGTGTTTATCTGCTCTGCATAGTAACTAACAGTTCTTGATAAAACTTTACGTAGTTTTCGTGTTAGATTTCTTAGAGTTTTCTTGATCGTTTAGAACAGAAAGCGCCCTAAAACCGTCTTTTGTTTGTTTCGCGGCCGTTAGCCACTAGTCACTTGAATCAGCAGTTGTCTTGTGACAGCCAGAGCGAGAGCACCAGCAGCAGCGAGTACTGTTTGTATAAAGCGTTTATTTTGCATTTTGTTTACGACCTTCCACTAAGGAAGGGATTCTATTTGTGTTTATCTGCTCTGCATAGTAACTAACAGTTCTTGATAAAACTTTACGTAGTTTTCGTGTTTGATTTCTTAGTGTTTTCTTGATCGTTTAGAACAGAAAGCGCCCTAAAACCGTCTTTTGTTTGTTTCGCGGCCGTTAGCCACTAGTCACTTGAATCAGCAGTTGTCTTGTGACAGCCAGAGCGAGAGCACCAGCAGCAGCGAGTACTGTTTGTATAAAGCGTTTTTGTACTTATTTGCTGCGCTTAGCTTTTAAATAGTTTTTCTGGGAAAACCTAGCGTAGTTTTCGCGTCTCGTATTTCAGTGAGTGTTTCTTGATTATCAGAGTAGCTCATCAGAAGATTATCTTGGGAATTTGTCACCGTATAGAGTAGGGTAAACATAGTCATGTGTAGGGACTGTGGTTGTTGTGAGCGGACGCAAGGAGAATTGGCCACTCTTCGGGGGCAGGTGGAGGCTTTGTCTGTTAGGCTCATCGAGCTCGAGGCGCAGGCGTCGGCTCGTAGTGGCGTTGGGGCAACTGTGGTGAGACCTATGCCTACTTCGGTGGCCTTGGAATCACATGGAACCCCTGATGTCGCTGCATCTTCCGGCAGTGAGCATCTTACCGGTCAGCCATCACTCCAGGGTGAATGGCGGACAGTGGTGGGCTCGCGCGTGCCTGGCCGAAAGGCGAAGGTGGGATCTGGCCGCGTGGCAGCTGCCTTACCCCTTTCCAACAGGTACGGGGTGCTTCCTAGTGGTGATGACATCGTTTCCGAGCCACCACAGGATGCCTCGCCTGTTGGGCCAGTGGCCGATTCTCCGGCAAGATCCCGACAGTCACAGAGGGCGGGCCTATTAGTTATAGGGAGCTCCAACGTTCGGCGGGTTATGGAGCCCCTCAGGAAAATAGCGGGTAGGTCGGGGAGGAATGCCAGTGTGCACTCGGTGTGCTTGCCGGGGGATCTCGTCCGTAATGTGGAGGAGGCCCTTCCGGCAGCTATTGAACGCACTGGGTGTGACCGGCTGCAGATAGTAGCACATGTCGGAACGAATGACGCCTGCCGCTTGGGTTCTGAGGCCATCCTTGGTTCCTTCCGGCGGCTGGCTGATTTGGTGAAGACAACCAGCATCGCACGCGGAGTGCAAGCTGAGCTTAATATCTGCAGCATAGTGCCCAGAGTCGATCGCGGTCCTCTGGTTTGGAGCCGTGTGGAGGGTCTAAACCAGAGGCTCAGACGACTCTGCGACTATAATGGTTGCAAATTCATCGACCTCCGTTATTGGGTGGAGAACTGTAGGGCCCCCCTAGACAGGTCAGGCGTGCACTACACACCGGAAGCAGCTACTAGGGTAGCAGAGTACGTGTGGCGTGCACACGGGGGTTTTTTAGGTTAGAGGGACCCCCCCCCTTGGGCGAAACGATAAAATACCTGACGGCTTACCAGAGAGGACATTATCATCGTTGATAAAGAACGTCCGTCCTCAGAGACCAAAAACAGGAAAAGTTAACGTAATATTGGTAAACTGCAGGAGTATCCAGGGCAAGGTTCCTGAATTAGTATCTCTTATTGAAGGAAATAGTGCGCATATAGTATTAGGAACGGAAAGTTGGTTAAAACCGGAAGTGAACAGTAACGAAATCCTAGACACAGAATGGAATATATACCGCAAGGATAGGATAAACGCCAATGGTGGAGGAGTATTTATAGCAGTAAAGAATTCAATAATATCCAGTGAAGTTATTAGCGAATGCGAATGTGAAATAATCTGGGTTAAGCTAAGTATCAAAGGTGGGTCAGATATGATAGTCGGATGCTTCTATAGACCACCTGCATCAGCAACCGTAGTAGTTGAGCGCCTCAGAGAGAACCTGCAGAACGTCGTGAAGAAGTTTCGTGATCATACTATTGTAATAGGGGGAGACTTCAATCTACCAGGTATAGAATGGGATAGTCACACAATCAGAACTGGAGCCAGGGACAGAGACTCTTGTGACATTATCCTGACTGCCTTGTCCGAGAATTACTTCGAGCAGATAGTTAGAGAACCAACTCGTGAAGCTAACGTTTTAGACCTCATAGCAACAAATAGACCGGAACTTTTCGACTCCGTGAATGTAGAAGAGGGTATCAGTGATCATAAGTCAGTGGTTGCATCAATGACTACAAGTGTAATAAGAAATGCCAAGAAAGGAAGGAAAATATATTTGCTTAACAAGAGTGATAGGGCACAAATCGCAGAATATCTGAGTGACCACCATCAAACGTTCATTTCTGAGGAAGAGGATGTGGAACAAAAATGGAAAAAATTCAGAAACATCGTCCAGTATGCCTTAGATAAGTTCGTACCGACTAAGGTCCAAAGCGAGGGGAAAGATCCACCGTGGTATAACAATCATGTACGAAAGGTATTACGGAAACAAAGAAAGCTTCATCATAGGTTTAAGAGTAGTCGAATCATAGCTGATAAGGAAAAGCTGAACGAAGCGAAAAAGAGCGTAAAGAGAGCAATGAGAGAAGCATTCAACGAATTCGAACATAAAACATTGGCAAACAATCTAAACAAGAACCCTAAAAAGTTTTGGTCATATGTAAAATCGGTAAGCAGATCTAAATCCCCTATTCAGTCACTCGTTGACCACGATGGCACCGAAACAGAGGACGACCGAAGAAAGGCAGAAATACTGAATTCAGTGTTCCGAAACTGTTTCACTGCGGAAAATCGTAACACGGTCCCTGACTTCAGCCGTCGCACGGACGCCAAAATGGAAAATATTGAAATAAACGATATCGGAATTGAAAAACAACTGCTATCACTTAGTAGCGGAAAAGCATCCGGACCAGACGAGATACCCTTAAGATTCTACAGTGATTATGCTAAAGAACTTGCCCCCTTTCTATCAGCAATTTATTGTAGATCGCTGGAAGAACATAAAGTACCTAGCGACTGGAAGAAAGCGCAGGTCGTTCCCATTTTCAAGAAGGGTCATAAATCAGATGCGAATAATTATAGGCCTATTTCGCTTACGTCAATCTGTTGTAGAATAATGGAACATGTTTTGTGTTCTCGTATTATGACGTTCTTAGATAATACAAATCTCCTTCATCATAACCAACATGGATTCCGCAAACAGAGATCATGTGAAACTCAGCTCGCCCTATTTGCCCAAGAAATTCACAGTGCCGTAGACACTGGCGAGCAGATTGATGCCGTATTCCTGGACTTCAGGAAGGCATTTGATACGGTTCCGCACTTACGTTTAGTGAAAAAAATACGAGCTTACGGAATATCGGACCAGGTTTATGATTGGATTCAGGATTTCCTAGAAGAAAGAACACAACATGTCATTCTTAACGGTTCAAAATCTGCAGATGTAGAGGTAATTTCGGGAGTACCGCAAGGAAGCGTGATAGGACCTTTATTGTTTACAATATACATAAATGACTTAGTTGACAACATCGGTAGCTCCGTGAGGCTATTTGCAGATGACACGGTTGTCTACAAGAAAGTAGCAACATCAGAAGACTCGTACGTACTCCAGGAAGACCTGCAGAGGATTAATGCATGGTGCGACAGCTGGCAGCTTTCCCTAAACGTAGATAAATGTAATATAATGCGCATACATAGGGGCAGAAATCCATTCCAGTACGATTATGCCATAGGTGGTAAATCATTGGAAGCGGTAACGACCGTAAAATACTTAGGAGTTACTATCCGGAGCGATCTGAAGTGGAATGATCACATAAAACAAATAGCGGGAAAAGCAGGCGCCAGGTTGAGATTCATAGGAAGAATTCTAAGAAAATGTGACTCATCGACGAAAGAAGTAGCTTACAAAACGCTTGTTCGTCCGATTCTTGAGTATTGCTCATCAGTATGGGACCCTTACCAGGTTGGATTAATAGAAGAGATAGACATGATCCAGCGAAAAGCAGCGCGATTCGTCATGGGGACATTTAGTCAGCGTGAGAGCGTTACGGAGATGCTGAACAAGCTCCAGTGGCGGACACTTCAAGAAAGGCGTTACGCAATACGGAGAGGTTTATTATCGAAATTACGAGAGAGCACATTCCGGGAAGAGATGGGCAACATATTACTACCGCCCACATATATCTCGCGTAATGATCACAACGAAAAGATCCGAGAAATTAGAGCAAATACGGAGACTTACAAGCAGTCGTTCTTCCCACGCACAATTCGTGAATGGAACAGGGAAGGGGGGATCAGATAGTGGTACAATAAGTACCCTCCGCCACACACCGTAAGGTGGCTCGCGGAGTATAGATGTAGATGTAGATGTAGATGTATAGTTCACAATACAATAAACCTTCATCTCTCACAGCACTTCATCTCAACATAAACCTTATTAACATCACAAAATATTCCATAAAACCACATAAATCAACAATATACCTCAAATAGAAAAATTGCTCTGCATTGTAATCCTTGTGTTCTATTCATAATAATACAGCGTGTGTTATAAACCAAGAAAAATATGTTTATCAATAACTTTGAATAGATCTGAAAAACAACACTCTCCATTATGCCTTTCCCTCACAAAGACACCATAATAATAACTGAACTGATAAAGCTTATAAACTTCTCACCTTTAAATTCCATAACCGTTTTTTATTCACTAAAGCACTAGATGTTTTGGTATTGCTAACATTGGCTGACTATAGTAATATTTTCTCAGCCTGACTCATTCATGCAAAAAAATTTAAATTTTTTTATCCTCATCATAAAACCATAATACATTTTCTTTAATTCCCACTTTCACAAAATATTCTTATCTTACCGTTCATCAATAAAAATCATCATTAACTATAAACTCATCTTACAGACCCATCATGACAGTAGCATAACATTAATTTCCTCATTACCATGTTACAGATTCCATACTGATATCCTATTGCATGTAACATAAATCGTCTGAATAAATCATCAAGTACTTTGAAAATATCTGTTTTTTATTGATCATAAATGAAAGAAATAATATTGCCAATCTCTAGCATCACCTGTGGAAAGAACAGGATAATAATTAAGATAATTTGAAATTGCTGCTTAATGGCGGCCAATTACTGCCATCCAGCGATGTTCAGTTTGCTGCCAGTGCGGCATCTGAAATTCTTTAAAAATGATGGGACAAGCAAACGGGATATGTAGTGCAGGTTACAGTTAAAATTAACAAGAGCAATACTTTAGACATGTATTGGAGCACACCGCTCAAATAATGAAACAGATACACACCTTATTATGTAGATTGCGCACAATGGTGTCCTATCAGAAGAAGACAAAGCAAGAGAGTTTCCGGCGCTTTTTGTTTCACGCCAATGCCAAAAAGAACAAAGATAATAATAATATTTCTGTTACAGATAATAATTTTTCTTTGTAATCACATTATTCCTCGACTTTCAGTATACTTTCTTTTACATATGACAAATATAATTGCTTAATATTGTGGAATTTTTTTAAATAATTTATAGTTCTCATAATCTGGGCGATTGGACATCATAAGGCACCCTGGAATGCCATGGTCACATGTTCCAATATCCGGGCATGGCATTCCACATTACGTCACATGAAGCACTTTCACTAAACTTTTCACTTCGCATCACAATATGTAACATAATTTCAGTTGTAGATTTCTATGATTGTCTCGTACTTTGAGTTTACATCAAAACCCTTTACACAGTTCAACGAGGTTATAAAATTGCAATGTCACTGGTACATATATTTAAACAGTATATTTTATTTTAGCAAGGATAGTCTGTAAGAATTAAAGCTGGAGACATGTACTTTTTGTCACTCTCCATTCAGATGGGGGCCCTAAGGGAAACCACAGAAAACCTGGGCAGAGTGAAATAGACTGTCCTTCATCAGCTATCTGTTATTGTTGTTGTTGTGGTCTTCAGTCCTCAGCATCACCCGAATGAATTTGACTACATTCCATTATCCTCGTTTTGCTTTTGTTGATGTTCGTGTTATATCCTCCTTTCAAGACACTGTCCATTCTGTTCAACTGCTCTTCCAGGTCCTTTGCTGTCTCTGACAGAACTTTAATATCATCGGCAAATCTCAAAGTTTGTATTTCTTCTCCAAGGATTTTAATTCCTACTCTGAATTTTTCATTTGTTTCCTTTACTGCTTCCTCAATATACAGATTGAATAATGTCGGGGATAGGCTACAACCCTGTCTCACTCGCTTCCCAACCACTGCTTCCCTTTCAAGCCCCTAAGCTCTTATAACTGCCATCTGATTTCTGTACAAACTGTAAATAGCCTTTCGCTCCCTGTATTTGACCCCTTCCAACTTCAGATTTTGAAAGAGAGTATTCCAGTCAACATTGTCAAAAGATTTCTCTATGTCTGCAAATGCTAGAAACGTAGGTTTGCCTTTCCTTAATCTGTCTTCTAAGATAAGGCATAGGGGCAGTATTGCCTCACATGTTCCAACATTTCTGCAGAATCCAAACTGATCTTCCCGAGGTCGGCTTCTACCACTTTTTCCATTTGTCTGTAAAGAATTCGTGTTAGTATTTTGCAGCTGTGACTTATCAAACTGATAGTTTGGTAATTTTCACATCTGTCAACACCTGTTTTCTTTGGGATTGGAATTATTGTATTCTTATTGAAGTATGAGGGTATTTCACCTGTCTTTCTCACCAGATGGTAGAGTTTTATCAGGGCTGGCTCTCCCAAAGCTATCAGTAGCTATAATGGAATGTTGTCTACTCCCGGGGCCTTGTTTTGACTTAGGTCTTTCAGTGCTCTGTCAAACTCTTCACGCACTACCATATCTCCCATTTCATCTTCATCTATATCCTCTTCCATTTCCGTAATACTGTCCTCAAGTATATTGCCCTTGTATAGACCCTCTATATATAGTCCTTCCACCTTTCTGCTTTCCATTCTTTGTTTAGAACTGGGTTTCTATCTGACCCTTTGATATTCATACAAGTGGTTCTCTTTTCTCCAAAGGTCTCTTTAATTTTCCTGCAGGCAGTATCTATCTTATCCCTAGTGATATATGCCTCTACATCCTTACATTTGTCCTCTAGCCATCCCTCCTTAGCCATTTTGCACTTCCTGCCAATCTCATTTTTGAGACGTTGTATTCCTTTTTGCATGCTTCATTAACTGCATTTTTATATTTTCTCCTTTCATCAATTAAATTCAATATATCTTCTGTTAGCCAAGGGTTTCTACTAGCCCTCATCTTTTTACCAACTTGATTTGCTGCTGCCTTCACTATTTCATCTCTCAAAGTTACCCATTCTTCTTCCACTGTATTTCTTTCCACCATTCTTGTCAATCTTTCCCGAATGCTCTCCCTGAAACTCTCTACAACCTCTGGTTCTGTCAGTTTATCCAGGTCCTTAAATTCCCACCTTTTGGCAGTCTCTTCAGTTTTAATCTACAGTTCATAACTAATAGATTGTGGTCAGAGTCCACATATGCCCTTGGAAATGTCTTACAATTTAAAACCTGGTTCCTAAATCTCTGTCTTACCATTATATAATCTATCTGAAACCTTCCAGTATCTCCAGGCCTCTTCCATGTATACAACCTTCATTCATGATTCTTGAACCAAGTGTTAGCTATGATTAAGTTATCCTCTGTGCAAAATTCTAGCAGGCAGCTTCCTCTTTCATTTCTTACCCCCATTTCATATTCACCTACTATGTTTCCTTCTCTTCCTTTTCCTGCTATCGAATTCCAGTCACCCATGACTATTGAAATTTCATCTCCCTTCACTATCTGAATAATATCTTTTATCTCAACATACATTTCATTAATCTCTCCATTATCTGCAGAGCTAGTTGGCATATAAACTTGTACTACTGTAGTAGGTGTGGGCTTCTTGTCTATCTTGGCCACAATAATGCATTGACTATGCTGTTTATAGTAGCTTACCCACACTCCTATTTTTTTTATTCATTATTAAATATACTCCTGCATTACCCCTAGTTGATTTTGTATTTATAGCTGTGATTTCACCTGACCAGAAGTCGTGTTCCTCCTGCCACCGAACTTCACAAATTCCCAATATATCTAACTTTAACCTATCCATTTCCCTTTTTAATTTTTCTAACCTACCTGCCCGATTAAGGGATCCGACATTCCAGGCTCCGATCCGTAGAACGCCAGTTTTCTTTCTACTGATAACGACATTCTCCTGAGTAGTCCCCACCTGGAGATCCAAATGTCGGAGTATTTTACATCTGGAATATTTTACCCAAGATGACGCCATCATCATTTAACCATACGGAAAAAGCTGCATGCCTTCGGGAAGCAGTACCAGCACAGCAAGGCCATTTTGGTTAGTGTTACAAGGCCAGATCAGTCAATCATCTAGACCAGGCTGTTCCAGCTCGGCGGCTCCGTTGGGAGCTGCGGAGCGCTCCCTGCTCCAGGAAGCCGGGTCGCTCACAGTGACCATTCAAGTGGTCCGGCACGTGGCATGGCTGGCTGAGGCAGGCAGCAAGGCAAGCGTTTTGATGTGCCAGCTGCGTCTTACAAGATCGACAACCTCATACTCTTAGCTGCTAAGATGTGGTGACATGCTACACCAGGAAATACAATGTTCAGGAAATAAGAAACAACTGTTTTACAAGAAATTTATTGGGCCTCTGTAGCTTGACATTTTCTTTTCATTACAAGATCGGAAATATCAGGCGTCAAAGTGTTCGCAGCGTTAATGCGGAGGATGGCCTTCATTGTTGCATCCTTAAGAAATGATCGTTCCTTACTTTTTACTCTTTTCATTGCTGAGAAAAGCTGCTCACAACAATACATCGATTCAAAGATGCACATGATCTGAGTGTCATTGTTGTGCAGCTTGGGAAATGTTTTTTTGCTGTAATGAATGATATCATCGTGACAAATCCAACGTGTTGTATGTAGTACCTCTCTTTCAACAAGTTGAATTTTACAAATCAATAATCTCCAATTGAAGTGACGATGACAAGTCATCAGGGGAAACAGAAAAAGGAGTGTTGAACACCTTAAGCTCCATTTCCAAACTAGTGAGGTCTCAGAATTGTGTTTCAAACTATGTGATGAACTGCTTTAACTTTGCTTGGTAATCACCGAAAGTAGTACCTTCAGGTAGTTTTAAAGAAGCAAGACGATTGAAGAACGTTAAATGTCCATTACTCATCTGCCTCTCAAATAAACGTAACTTTTCCATGAATGCTTTGATCTGGTCATGCATGTCAACGATTAGCTGCCCTTTGCCCTCGATGACAGATTTAAATCATTCAGATGCATAGTTATGTCAGCTAGGAACGCCAGGTCTGATATCCATTTTATATCTTTCAGACAATGCATTTCTTCCCCTTTCATTTAGAGAAAAAGGGATATTTCCTCACAAATGGTAAAGAAAACATCAAGAACTTTTCCCTGACTCAGCCAATGAACTGTACTGTGGTAAGGTATATCCCCATACTCCGCTTCCATATCTTTCAGGAATCCTTTGAATTGGCGATTATTCATACCGTGAAGCTGCACAAAATTCACACACTTCGCGACATATTTCATTACGCCACCTGGCTCTACTGTTTCAGCACACAGTGCCTCTTGGTGAATAAAATAATGAAGAGTCTAAATGTCTTTCTCGAATTCGTCCCTGAGTTTATTTTTCAAACGAGAAGCAAAACCTTGATGACGCCCGATCATTTGTGGTGCACCGTTTGTTGTTACAGAATGGAGCTTATCCCATGGCAAATTCATATTGTCCACTGATTCACAAACAGCTTCAAAAATGTCACGTCCTGTTGCAGTGTAATCGAGTGGTACCACATCCAAGAGTTCTTCAGTTACTTGCAGCTCCATGTCGACACCACGCACAAAGACTGCAAGCTGAGCACAGTCCGATATGTCGGTGCTTTCGTCAAGTACTAGCGAAAATGCAACAAGGCTCTCTGCCTTTTTCCTGAGCTGTGTCTCTAAATCTGCTGCCATGTTCAGGATTCAACGAGACATTGTTTGCTACCACAGGCAAACCCCTTCAATTGCCTGCACCTCCCTTGGAAACAAACATTCTGCAACTGCTACCATGCATGATTTTACGAGTGGTCCCACCGAAAACGGCTTGCCACTCATCGCAATGATGTGAGCGACCTTGAAGCTTGCTCGAATTGCAGATTCAGTAGTGTTTTCTCCGCTCTCATTCACCTGAAAATTATAAAAGCATTACAGAACACGAACTATGTTGCATGTTTTGATACCTTCCATATTACGAAACTGTTTTTAAACTTACATCCCCTGGTATGTCATTCTTAAGCCTGGCTACCAGTTCTCTGTGTGCAATGCCTTCTACCTGATCATAGTGCGCTGCGTGAAGACGTGTATAATGTCGTTGGATACTGTACCTCTTCGCAGAATTAAATACCTTATGACATACAATACTCTGCGGATGACCATCCCTCTCAATGAATAGAAAGGTATCCTCCAATAGAGGTACAGGGCTCCCGTGGCTAGTCATAGCTGTCATTGAACATGGATTATTGCGTCAGTTGCGGCTGTATGCTGTCAGGGGGCAGTGAGTTCGCTTTCCCCCTCCACGTGGGCTCCGAGCTGCTGCAGTGAGCGCTCCAGCTCCCTGGAGCTTGGTTCGAACAGCCTGATCTAGACTGTTGCCCCTGCAACTCCTGAAAAGGCTACTGCCCGTCTTCAGGAACCACACGTTTGTCTGGCCTCTCAACAGTTACCCCTCCATTGTTGTTGCACCTACAGTATGGCTATTTGTATATTGCTTGCAAGAGATCTTGGAAATTACCTATAGCCCTTTGTAAAGATCTGTTCGAAACACTGATGATTTCAACTACACAATGTGAATAATTTACCAATCAGTTGTACACATTAAAAATGACATTGATAATTACAGCACAAACTGCTGCTCCTTCCATAACCATGAAACAAGATATAGACTTAGCTTACATTTACCAGGAAAGAATAACCATAAAACTAAAAATAGAATTTTTTGTACCAAGAAATAAAACTGTATGATACATTGCCCAAGGAGATTGTAAAGAGATTACTAAAAAAAACCTATTTAGAAAGGCATTTCAAAAGTTCCAGTTAAGCAAAATGTTGTACACACAGCATGAGTTTGGTAAAAAATGTAAAACAAATAAATAATAATAACAATAATAAAACAACTATCATTTCACAAAGCTCTCTCATACTGTACTATGTTTTTTGCTTTCTATTAACTATCATTTCACAAAGCTCTCTCATACTGTACTATGTTTTTTGCTTTCTATTCTTTTCTTAAAAAATCTACACCCAAATGTACAATACTAACAACTTATCCTCCTCTTTCTGAGATCATCATCTCACTCATTACAGAGATGTGCTGACTCAGTTTTCCTGGCGAATATATGGGAAGTTGTAGCACACAAAATAGAAACGTTATTAAATCACTTCTTTGTAAAAGAAAGTATTGTACACTAGGGACAAGGTGAATAAGGTAGCACTGTTTTAAACAGACTGGCCATTTATTTGGGAGGGTGGAAGCTCCAATCTTCATCCAGCCATCCTGATTTAGGTTTTCTTTAGTTTCCCTAAATCACGTCAAGCAAATGCTGGAGCTATCAGAATGAATCATATTGTTGCATGACAATGCCCACACTCACATTGCCAATTGGATGAAGGCTACACTTCAGTGATTTGGTTGGGACACAATGGAAGATCCTCCATACAAGCAGATCTTTCACCATGTGACTTTTTCATCTTTGGTGACCTGAAGAAAGACACATGGATGTTGATTTCAGTTGGACGAGGAAGTGCAAGAGTTGATGCAGTTGTGGAACTGTCTGCGGCCATATTCTATAAAATAGGAATTTATCATCTTATCTGAGATAAATGTATTCATGCATGTTGTGATTACTTTTGAAGGAAACCATTCCATGGTCCCGCTGCGACAGGTTCAGTTTTTAATTGACTGCCCCTCATACTTCAAATCAGACTGCAGTAACAGCTCTCGCGGAATAATGGGTTTGCCTACAATCATTAATTCTATACTCAATCCCCAAATTGAACAGAAAAAAACAGTAATATATAGTTTAGTAAAAAAAAATACCCTCTGCAACATGCTTTGTAATTTTTAATAGTGCAAAAAAGCAGATTTTGTTGTTATCTTGCACATTATATCTTTTGTTCAGTTTATGCTGTTGCAGAGGATAGATTTAATCAATATATCCTTTTCCTTCTTTATATATAACATTGACAGTCATGTTTACAATTATTTTATCAGTACTGTACTTCTTAGAAAAAGATTTTTGTGTGTAATATAATTTAAATTTACTGATGTCTAATATTCTCCAACAGTTTGCAGACAAACTAAGTGTAATCATAGGAGATGAGAGGAATAAAATAAAGATGAACTTAATCTTATTTATTGAATCAGCCAAAGGAATAATGGACTTACCCACAATATGTCAAAAATCTATTGAACTGGCTGAAAAGTCATGTTTTTTACCTGTTGCATTGATCATTGGAAGTGATGACTTGTGCGCTGATCTTGGTAAAACATAAAATTTTAAATAGATGTACAAAACCTGTCTTTAACATATTGCATACATTTATTTTCTGTAATTTACTTTCTCACAATTTTAATGATGTTTTCTGATTCTTTCAGGTATTTCACGCTCAGATGATGGTTATGAAATACTGTATGCTCGCCAGAGGCTTGTGTTAATAGCAAAAGCTTTCAACTTTCAAGCAGTTGATATGGTTGACATTAATTATAAAGGTATGTGAAACAAGTATTATTTTATATTGAGTAAATAAACAAAATCTGAAAGTGATTTATCGTTACTGTTGTGGCACTGTAGTTCTTATTCTGTCATAATAGATAGTATTATCTAAATATAAATACCTTCCAGGATATGGAACAAGTCAAGATAATGCTAGTATTATCGTGGTGTGTCAGAAAGTTAACATGATTTAGCAAAGTCAAGGTTACATACCTAGTATTCAAAAAATCAAGTGTGTGACAAGACAGTTGTAAGATTCAAGAGGCCAAACAAGTGGCAGAATACATTAAGAGTGGTGTTAAGGAAATGTAAATAGGTCTTCTTGAGGGTTAACTTTAAACCATTGAATTATAATATCAGAATTTTACACATCTGAAATAACTGTCTTGATACATCAATCCTGATAGCTTGCCTTTGAAACTGATGACAAACTGTTGAACTTGGTGACTTAGATATCTTAAAACCTGATGACACATTTTTGAAAATGGTGTACCTGGAAAAAATTTCTATGAGACATTGTGATGACATGT
This sequence comes from Schistocerca piceifrons, assembly GCF_021461385.2. Classification (NCBI taxonomy): domain Eukaryota; kingdom Metazoa; phylum Arthropoda; class Insecta; order Orthoptera; family Acrididae; genus Schistocerca; species Schistocerca piceifrons. The sequence goes on from NC_060138.1 coordinate 282,055,115, forward strand.
GCAGTGGCAACACTATGGCACATGACTGTATGATAAGGATACAGTACATACTGAGCTGACAAAAGTCATGGGATACCACCTAATATTGTTGGACCTCCGTCCTCCCAGCTTAGTGCAGCAGCTTGTCTTAACATGGACTCAGCAAGTCATTGGAAGTCCCCTGCAGAAATCCTGCTGCCTCTATAGCAACCCATAATTGTGAAAATGCTGCCAGTGCAGGATTTTGTTCAATAATTGACCTCTTGATTATGCCATATAAATGTTTGATGTGATTCATGTTGGGCAATCTGGATGGCTAAACCATTAGCTTGAACTGTCCAGAATGTTCTTCAAACCAATCGCGAACAACTGTGGCCCAGTGACATAGTGAATTGTCATCCCTAAAAATTCCATCTTTGCTTGGGATCATGAAGTCCATGAATGGCTGCAAATGGTCTTCAGATAGTCAAACATAAACATTTCCAGTCATTGATCAGTTCTGAATAGATTATGGGAGTGGCAGTGATCATTGTCTTACAAATATTTACTATTAAAAACAGTCTTGATCATGATTTATTTAGCAAAAATCGTGATCAAGACTGTTTTAAATAGTAAATAACTGACCAGTTCAGTTATACCAGAGGACCAAATCCATTCCATGTAAACACAGCCCAGGCCATTATGGAGTCACAACCAGCATGCACAGTGCCTTGTTCACAACTTGGGTCTGCACCACACTCAAACCCTACTATCTGCTCTTACCAGCTGAAATTGGTACTCATCTAATGAGGCCACATTTTTCCAGTAATCTAGGATCCAAGTGATATCATCACAAGACGAGGAGAGGGGCTGCATGTAGAGGCAATGTCATGCTGTTAACAAAGCCACTCACATTGGTTGTTTGCTGCTATAGCCCATTATTAGCAAAATTTGCTGCACTGTCCAAACAGATATGTTTGTCCAATGTCACTCATTGGTTTTTGTGGTTATTTCATGCAGTGTTGCTAGTCTGTTAGCAATAGAACCCTATGCAGATGCCACTCATCTGTGTCATTAAATGAAGGTGTTGGCAGCTACATTGTCCAAAATGAGAGGAATATTTAATTCCCTAATGATCTCTGAAACAGAATGTTCCATACACTTATTTCCATCTACCATTCTGCATTCAAAGTTGTTAAATCCTGTTGTGCAGCCATAATCACATCGGAAACCTTTCCGCATGACTCACTTTAGTACAAATGACTGTTCTATTAATGCACTGCTCTTTTATACCTTGTGTACACAGTACTACCACCATTTGTATATGTGCATATTGCTATCGCATGACTTTTGTCACCTTAGTGTATACCACATAAAAGGCCATGGGCTGTGGGTATCTTTTATCACATTTTATATCCTTTCACTGGGGACACCGAACATTAGTGCTTATCTATGGCAACTCAGGAGGCAATAGGGCTCGCAACAGATGGATGAGGCTGTTTAGTGTACTTGCTGTCTAGACTCTCTCTATAGGCTGTGATGAAATCAAACAATGGAAACTTCAGATAAGAATATAAAAAATGTAGCATAGGAGAGATTGCTACTTACCATAAAGATAACATGATGAGTTGCAGATAGGCACAATAAAAGACAGTTACACATAATCTTTCAGCCAAGTTGCAGACAGGCACAATTAAAAGATACCTACACATAAGCTTTTGGCCACAGCCTTTGTCAGAAAAGAGAAACACACACATCATTCGTTTACACAAGAAAGCACACCTCCCAAACACATTGACTGTTAACTCTGGCAGGTCAGGCAGAATGTCACTTTTTTGCAGAAAGATGTAGCAGGGGTCCATTGTAGCAGAAATGATGTAAAGGAAATGGGAATAACCCAGAAATGGGCCAAATAGGTCTTGATGGTTGTTAGAGGAGCTGGATAGAGAACAGACATGTAAAGACACGCAAAAACATGCACAAGTACGCAAAAATGTGCAAAACCCCATGAAACTATGTAAAAATACACGCAAATACTTTAAAAATGCGCCGAAATGTGGGAGAAAAGGAATGGGTGCGATACGGAAGAGTGTGTGTGTGTGTGTGTGTGTGTGTGTGTGTGTGTTGCAACAAGGGAAGAGAGGGGAATGGGGATGTGTTAGGTTGAAGATCCAAGTTTGTGTGGCATGAACAGGTGTGGAAAACAAAACGCTGAAGTATGTCAAGACAAAGGGTGAAGTGGGACCGGTAGTAATAAATAAAATTACAACTATCAGAGAAAAAAACCAGAGGCATCAGATGCTGCATCAACATTCCGCATGATCATGAAGACTGTGTTGTGCGTGAATGATCATTGATAACAGTGTGGCTTAGAAGTAGATGCGGTTTGGAGGACAGTCTAAAAACACAGGAAAGAAGAAAAAGAACAGGTGCAGAAGAGTAATGCTGCAGAGAATAGTACAAAGGAAAACATCATGGGATTGTAGGATGGAAGAAAAGCTGTTCGGCAAAATCAAACACTGGAAACTCTAGGTAGGGATATCAACAATGTAGGGAAAGATAGATTGCTACTTACCATAACTATAACATTCTAAGTTGCAGACAGGCACAATTAAATAACACTTACACATAAGCTTACAGCCTTTGTTGGAAAAGGAAAAACACACACACACACACACACACACACACACACACACACACACACACACACGACCACCAACTCTGGCAGCTCAGGCCAAGAACTCGATCTATTGTGTTCATATGCAAAGTGAATTGGCCAATGCCTAGAAACTGTTGTTAGCTGAATTGGGCATTCATCAGGATTTAGGCTGTAGTGCTGATGACACTCTCGTGGCAAAAACTGTGGCACCTCCATTTTCTCTGATGTCCCTTGGGAACCCTGATTTCATAAATGCCTTCCGATACTGTCGACCTGTCCAGTTCACATTTACTTTAGAGTGCATAGTGAATGGTGTCGCTGTCATGAATCTCTGGGCAGAACACAAAAATGAATACTGGTTACATGGCTGACCCTTTATGCCTTAAAGACAGATTTCAGGTCTTGCACATTGCTGAGAGCCAGCGTGGGACACCTTGTCTGTTGGGACTGAAAGGCTTGGACAAGTGCAGAGTGCAAGTTTGATAATCATTGTTAGGAAAATAGTGTCTTGTATTAATTTTTTGTATTACTTGGTTACTAGACAATTGACAAAGGATGGGGTAGGTTCTGCGTGTGCAATGTTTAAATGTGATTTCATCAGGTTTATTCAGTATGTCTGCCATACTACTCTCCCTGATTGAAGAGCTTACTTCAGCTGTGACCATTTTGTTGGCTTCCATTAACAGACAGGATACTGTTTCACTGGAATCCTACCACCTAATTTTCCTCCTTATGATGATTCAGCCAAGGATTAGGAAGTTTATGAAAAAAGACTCAGACAGCATTTTTTGGCTTTCATTGTGACAGACTCGAATTTGTGCAAAGCCGTCTTCCTGTCATGGATTCCACCTAAGGTATCAATTACTGTGTTTGCTTGCCCCTTTACAAGAATCAATGGCTCTTACTTTTAGAATGAGATTTTCACTCTGCAGCAGTGTGTGTACTGATATGAAACTTCCTGGCAGATTAAAACTGTGTGCCGGACCAAGACTCGAACTTGGGACCTTTGCCTTCCACGGGCAAGTGCTCTACCATCTGAGCTACCCAAACACGACTCACACCCTGTGCTCACAGCTTCAGTTCTGCCAATACCTCATCTTCTACATTCCAAACTTCACAGAAGCTCTCCCTAGCACTCTCGGTCCGGCACCCAGTTTGAATCTGCCAGGAAGTTTCATGTCAGCGCACACTCTACTGCAGAGTGAAAATGTCATTCTGGAAACTTCCCCCAGGCTGTGGCTAAGCCACGTCTTCGCAATATCCTTTCTTCCAGGAGTGCTAGTTTTGCAAGGTTCGCAGGAGAGCTTCTGTGAAGTTTGGAAGGTAGGAGATGAGGTACTGGCAGAATTGTAGCAGTGAGGACAGGGTGTGAGTTGTGCTTTGGTAGCTCAGATGGTGGAGCACTTGCCCGCGGAAGGCAGAGGTCCCGAGTTCGAGTCTCGGTCCGGCACACAGTTTTAATCTGCCAGGAAGTTTCAGCTCTTACTTTTTATCACATGTGCAGTTTATTTTCCAACTACTATTGCAAATGAACGTGCCATAACAGTGTGAGTCGAATTCTGCGATGCTGCAAAAAACCAAACCAGTCATACAGGGCCTGGGCGGCTGAAATTCATGGCCTTAGCCATAAGTGTCAGTTCATTATTGATGACCATAATGACTCTTATGCAGGCTCTATTATGCATGACACAATTATCTGTTTAGCTCCAGACAAAGAAGAGTGCCGGGAGGCTTTACTCTATGAAAACCTACTGTTGGCAAAAGTTTTGTGCAAATAGCACAATCTTTTGAAGCTTCTCAGGCAATGGGTGACCAAATTGAAGTATGGGGAAATGTGGCAGTAGTGTCACACGATGTGTCCACAAGGACAACAGACATCTTGCACGAGGAAGCGGCAGTGGCAGCAGTAAACATGTGGGCTTAGCACCAAGCAGAATAAGGCTGGGTCAAACAGCCACAAATACTGCAGCATCAGCAGTCTCTGTTTCCATCTTGTCCTTTCTGTTTTGTCTAGCATGAGGTTCAGCATGCCCTAGGCACTGGGCTGCTTGTAATTCTGCCAGAAGAAGGGCATTGTTCGCTGAAGGTTGCCCAGGATATGGACATAGACATAAACTGTGTGGCTCCAATGCTCTTGACTTTCCGCAAGTTGTTTATCGAATTAAGTGCTTTTTGTCAAGTGCTCTGGGTACAGGTTGACACAGGTGCTGCAGTAATTTTATTGACTTCTCAAAACTATGTGAGTTTAGGCTCAATGCATTTGACACATGTTATGTGGAAGCTGATCAGTCACAACAAACAGAACATTGTGTTGTTGGAACAATTTACTGTGCATCTGCCTCTTACAAGTCAGTGGTTTGTTCCATTACATTTTTGGTGGTTGTTGATGCCAGTGTTGAGAACTTGTTCAGGATGGACACATTTCAGACATTTGGATTTTCTGTCACTGATGTAGTTCACATTGTGTCTGAGCAGGTACCGTATTTTCAGTTGGAAACAGTTTGTGAGGAGTTTTTGATCTTATACTTGGAAGGTGTACGGTGTGCTACAAATTTTTCTGGTCATATTTATTTGAAATCCACAGCTTGGCCTCAGTTTTGTCATGTGCATCCTATTCCCATATCCCTGAAAAATCAAGTGAAAGAAGAATTGGACAGACTTAAATCTGAAAGGGTGGTGCAACCTATTATGGCTAGTGAATGATCATCTCCGATGGTTGTAGCACAGAAGCCATTGGGGAAACTTCAGTACTACTGTCAATGCACAGTTGATTACAGGTACACGTCATCTCCTGCACCAAGAGAAACTGTGGGGGGAAAATATCAGGTGGCCAATACTTTTCTAAAATCGATTTGTCTGAAACATATCTGCAGGTTCCTGTGGACGAAGAGTCTCTTGTGGCTTTGAATACTGCTTTTGGTCTCTATCAGTATTTGCACCTTCATTTTGCTGTGGATAGCACACCTCCTACTTTCCAGTGATTTTTAGAGCAATTGACTATGCCTGTCCCGGGTTGCATGAATTATCTGGACAATATTGTTGTCATAGGCTCCTCCATGGCTGATCATTTGAAAAATTTGCACCCTTTGTTTTCTGTCTTACAGTCCACAGCCTAATGGTGTAACCTAAAGAAATCTCAGTTTCTTCAACCTTCTATTGTTTATTTGGGGTTTGAGGTGTCATGGGATGAGGTTCGCCCTCTGCCAGACCACATTTCCACTCTTTAGTCTATGCCTCGGCCCTCATCCATAAAGGAGCTTCCAGCCTTCATAGGGGAGATAACCGAATGCTATGAACTCCTGCCAAGGGCAGCTACATTGGCCCACCTGTTGCATGCCTTGTTACAGATGAATGTACTTTTTCGCTGAAGCTTGGACTGTGGATGTTCTTTTCAAATGTTGAAATCCAAACTATTTTTGGCCCCTTGTTAAGCTACATTCTCTCCAGACCAGCACACGGTTTTGGCGACTGATGCCTCACAATATAGCCTCGACATGGTCCTAGCACACTGACATGCCAGCGGCTCTGAACGATCTCTTGTTTTCAGCTCTAAATCTCTCATTCGATCCCAGCAACATTACCCTCAGGTGAAAAAGAGGCTCTTGCCATCGTCTATGCTCTACAAAAATTTCATGTTTTTTCATATGGCTTCAAGTTTGCCTTATTACTGACCATATACACTTGCCTTGCCTTGTTTAACCCTTGCATTTCTTTCCCTGACAAGATAACACACTGCCTACAATTCTGGGTGCTGTTTTGTCTTGCTAAAATTGTGAAATTCATTTTCGACCTACATCTAAACACATCAATACGGACACCTTGTCCTGTCTTCCTGTGGATCCTGATTCCAGCTTTGATCATGATGAGTTGCTTTGCTTCCATCTTGATAATGAAATGCAGGCCAAGGGTGCCAGTTTCCAAGTTATGAGCTTGTGCTTAGTCGCTGCCATTGCCACTAACCAGGTTTTCCGTCAGATGGTTCAGTTTGTTCAGCAAGGCTGGCCAGATAAACCTCTGGGTCAGGGTTTGGATCCCCTGTTCAACTGTTTTTCCTTATAGTATTGTGTCTCTGTTTTTGATGGTGGTTTGCTGTTGTCCACAGAAGAGCTCTCTCCCACAGTAGTTATTCCTGAAGTGTTATGGAACAAGGTTCTACACATTCTCCACCGGGGCCAGTGGGAAGTTTTGTGCACTAAACTGTTAGCTGAGGGATGCATTTTTTGGCCAGAGATTGATGGCGAAATTGTCCATTTTGTTGCAGCTTGTGAGTAGTGCTCCCAACAATAGGCAGCACCTAGGGCATCCTTGTCCCCCTGGCCAACTCCCCACCAGCCGTGGGAATGCATTCATATAGACTTTGCAGGTCCCTTATTTAATTCCTATTGGCCCTCGTTTGTGGATGCATATTCCCATTTTTCCTTACATCCTCTGGTGTGTGTCAACATTGGCTGAGGTCACAATTCATAAACTTTTGAGATTTTTTTAATTTTTATTCTTTTTTCTTATATCTTAGTTTCTAATAATGGGACCCAGTTTGTTTCTTACACCTTACAATTAGTTTGTTCCCATCACATTATGGCTCCATCATTCCATCGTCAATCAAATGGTGGGGCAGAACAACTAGCGCACAGGTTCAAATCATAAATGAAAAAGTTTGTTGTGGATTCTTCACTGGATGACGTCCTTCTCTGTTTTGTGTGCACCTATTGCTTCGTACCTATGGGGGAGCAGAGCCCAACTGAGTTGCTTCATGGCTGCAGTCAGGTTCATTTGGCCACTTTAAACAGGGGTCGCTGGTGTGGTTTGATCACCTGGCGCCCAAGTGAACACTGACTACTGTTGCCCGCCAGCAGGGATGCAGTCTTTGTGGCATCTGTACAGCTGACAGGCTGGTGGAACACCAGTTTCATCAGTTGCAACCCCACTCGCTGCCAGAAGCTACAAGTTTTTGGGTGTGGCCCCTGTCTCTGCAGTCAGCCCTGCCACCCTCTGCCTCAGGCCTGTCATAACCTGCTGAGGAGGTGTCCCTGTCCCTTTAGCTTCCTCCTTCATGTGTGGTGCCCTTGGGTTCCATCTTCCTGGGGCTGGGCTCATGTCCGTCTCTCACCTCAGGTCTGTTGCTGCAGCATGCTGTTCTGGTTGGACTGCCTCTGCTGGCCCCCTTGCCAGTGGGTCCACCCCATCTCCTCCACACTGGGACCTGCCTGGTGACAATGTAGAGATGGCAAAGCCACTCTCCTCTCTGGTGCTGTCGTCAGCACCACGTGTACCCACCACCCCTGTTCTTACCTGTGTTCCTATACAATCCAACATTTTGCTCTGGTGCCCACCGGGCATATCGTCCTGTCCCCTCTGTCAGCACTGGCTGCCACTACTCCGGAGGCAGTGGATGAGTCCCTCGTTGGGCTGCCAGCATCTCCTCCATCACCTGGGTGTGCATAAGGGGGAGGTGTGCTGTATTCTGCTACTAGTGCTTGTGAGTGTGTGTGTGCCAAGTGTTGTGTCACCACATGTGTGTGTTTGAGTTGACTGCCAACTATATCAGTGAAGGATGACCACTGGAGCCTGCCTGTGGGAGGCATACACACGACGCAATTTCTGCCACACTATTTTCTGCCACACCATCTACTGGGAGCTCGCACAGATTTAAATGCACAGAGCTGACTGATCTCCCTATGTTATTCTGTTTTGTATTGTACACATCAGTTGTTCTGTGTCTTGTGGAGCTCTGAGAGGTTTTGCTGTTTTTGTTCACAGATTATGAATAAAGCCATATTTTTGATAGGTTTTGTTTATTACTTTGTTACTACATAGGACCCTTTTAATTGGTCAGGTGTGTATTACATGCTTAAAGTGGCTACTTAGGTAGCAGAGAACAGCTGGTGTGCACATGTGGGGTTTTGGGTAGAGAAGCCTCTCATCAGTCCTGATTTCAGAGAGGGTAGAATACTAGCCCCATTACTTGTAGAGAGTGGCACTAAAAGTGTCATAGATAATCTCATCTATAAATGGTGTAACAGGTCTGGATGTCCTCTGGTGAAGCTTAGTGAGTCAAATGCAGCTAGTTGTCAGTAGAAACAATTATTTACTTCCCAACAGTGTATACCATTAACTCATGTCTACTTCAGGTGGGTGCTGGGTGGTGGGCATAGTACGGGTGGACCATAGTGCATGATGCATATAGGTGATACAGGAGACTGTCTATCTCAGCATGAAGGCAAAGATAAATTTCCATGGAAAGCTGTCAGAGCTAATCTCACCTGTCAGTGTTGTAATGGGTGTGGGTGTTATCTGGTGGAGATTGGTGGGCCATGGAAAATCAAAACAGATAGTTGTCAACAGAAATCTGTATTTACTTCACAGTAGTGTATACCAGTAACTTGTGGCCAGTCATGTAGGCACTGGGTGGTGGACATTGTTCGCATGGACTGTAGTGCATGATGTGTAGAGGTTAGTTAGCCACCTGCTGCTATGTAGAGCTCAGCATGGTAGTGAGGGAACCCTGTGACTTGTGCACACACACGTGACCAGTGGTGCTTACTCAGCTGCAGGGCAAGGTGCTACAGCAGGGCTAGATTGTAGGCAAGTTTAGCTGTAGTTGGCATGGTATGAGATGATGCAGGCATCTGGTTGTGAACCCCAGGCCTGCATCTGGCAGACGCTATTTGGGACTGGTGGATGCCCAGTGGCTGTGTGGCTGGGAAGGCCTTAATTCAACCCTTGACCCATCAGTGCTGTGGCTGGGCTCCCTGGCAGGTGGTCCTGTCAGGATGTCTGTTGAGAAGTGGTGGCCTCATGGCAGAAGCCTACATTACAACAGAGACTAACACGATGACTCGCCGATCCGCTGACCAGCCTGGCTGGACTTCCAGTATTTATATGCACCAGAGTGGGTTTGTTGTATTGTGATTGCCACAGATGTTATATGCAACACAAGGCAAAGTGTCCCTGGTTTCAGTAACATGCTGGCCACCAAATGTCAAGTGGGCTTCGGCACCTAAGTGGATGCTGTTGTGTACTGCTGTGCTAGCATATTACAGTGAGTGGTTCTCTGATGACAATGAGCTCTCTTGCCTTTGGTCCATGGTGTACAATTGAAATAATGCCCACATGGTGCTAGGAACAGAAAGCTACCTCAAACCAGAAATTTGGAAAATTTAAATCCCACATGGAATCCATATTGCAGAGAGAGGATGGATGACAGTAGTGGAAGCATGTTAATTGCTGCAAATAATACTAAAATATTCAGAAAGCTTAGTACAGATTACCTATGCTTTCACTGTTTCATCTCTCAAAGCTACTCATTTCTCTTGTACTGTATTCCTTAATCATGTTTCAGTCAATAACTTCTGCAGCAGGAGTTGTTTATAATTCTGAATTTTTACTCTATCAGTTCTGGCAGAAACACAGACGCTTGTCCCAAGGCAGAGCCTATGGGACTCACCATCCGCAAAGAATTCAAGTGCTCAATTCTGTAGTCAATCAGAATTAACTTTATCCTATCTTTTCCTCTGGTGCTACTAGCACACCTTTTTCACTTCTCAATTTACATTTGTTTTAATCATTATCCCATAGACACAAAATCATGCTGAAATCTTTTGCACTCCTTGATGCAATTACGAGAATATGAATTTTCTCATCATGAGCAGAAATGTGCATTGTTTTCCCCTCATGACTGACAGCAGTCGAGTATAATCACAGCAATATGTGTGTGACTGTTTTTCTGAAACTACTGGCTGCTGTAACCAATTAGGATACAAGCCACTGGCAGATACTCCTTGACTATGTATTACGTTTTGTGGATGAATAACTTTGTATCTTGCATAATAATTTAAATCATGTTAAATGAACCCTAAATTTTTAGAAGTTAAAAAAAAAAAGACTTGAACTTCTGTTAAATATTTCACATGCTTACACTTGCACATCTTCATCAAATGATGCTGATGCTGTAACAGAAACTAATTTGACACAAAGTTCCACATGACAATTTGAACATACTTTTTCCCAAATAAATTATGATTACTGAATTTTTGTAGCTGGTTTGCCAGAGTTTTATTAGTTAGCCTCATTTTTTTTAAATGTTGCTATTCTTCTCTGAAAAAGGCTTGAAGCATAAAATTTGCAGTGATTATAATTTTGTCAGTAAGTGAAGACAAATTGCAGATTCATCACTGAACTTCAAGCTAGAATGATTCATTTTGTTCAGGAGAAAAGTCTCACAACATTTTACAACCTTCAGTGGGAATTATAGGTCAACAACAAACACACTGAATTTGTACAAGTATTTTTTTCTTACTTTCCAAAAATTTGATGTCTTGTAGAGAAAAGAATGCTTTTCAATTCATGGTTAACACAAGCAGGAACTAGATATTACTTTTAACATACAAAATTTTAAAGATCACTTACTTTGAATGTGATACAAGTTGTTATTTTTTCCAAGAACATGCAGCTCTGCTGTATGGCTAATTGGTAATGGATCCTTCTGCATAAAATATTTCAGAGATAAGTTAGTACTCCGTTTGGAACTCTGGGCAAGAAATACTCAGTATGATGTCATCATATGGAAAAACAAAACTGGTATTCTGCAGATCAGAATATGGAATGTTAGATCCCTTAATCAAGTATATAGGCTAGAAAACTTGAAAAGGGAAATGGATAGCTTGAAGTTAGATATAGTGTGAATTATATGCCAGCTAGTTCTGCAGATGATGAAGAGACTGAAAGAATGTATGATGAGACAAAGAAAATTATTCCAACAGTTAGGAGAGAGGAAAACTGAATTGTTTTGAGTGACTGGAATTCAGTAGTAGCAAGAGGGAGTGAAGGAAAAATAGTACGAAAATATGGACAAAGGAGTGAAAGAGGAAGCAGCCTGGTAGAATTGCAAAGAACATAATTTAATCATCACCAACACTTGGTTTAAGATTCATGAAAGAAGGTTGTCTACGTGGAAGAGACTTGGAGACATTGGAAAGTTTCAGTTTGATTATATAATGGTAAGACAGTGGTTTTGGAGCCAAATTTTAAACTATTAGACAATTCCAGGAACAGATGTGGACTCTGGTCATAATTTATTGATCATGAATTGTAGGTTAAAACTGAAAAAAATTGCAAAAAGATTCGAAATCAATAAGATGGGAACTGGATAATTTGAAATAACCAGGCATGGTTCGAAGTTTCAAAGGGAGCATTTTTTAAAATGTCATTATCCTTCTCTGAAAAAGGTTTGCAACATAATATTCACAGTTATTGTAATTTTGCCAGCAAAAGCAGTTTGAAAAATATGTTCATTATTTATAAAAAGAAATGTGCCCAAGAAATTACTTTCCTAAATCCTATGAAATGAGCCAAAATGATGTGTCACTGTTGGTTCCTCAGGTGCCCCTCACTCACCACCAGCCACCATGTGCTTGCAGAATTCTCCAAAATGTCAAGCTGATGCTTTTGTTGACAAGAACTATAAATTCTTGATGCTTCTGACAGTGTGCAGTATTGTAACAATAGCTTGTGCCTCGCATCAGTGTGAGAGCATTCCTGGAAGAAGTGCACTTGAATGATACTTTATTGAGCTGTACAAGGACACTGATCCTGTAAAAACTATGGAGTACAAATAGTGGATTCAAATGATAGTCACTTGAAAGCAAGTAACCGCCCTCACTTGAAACCAAGTAACTACCAGTAAATGGTTTTGTCCACAGATATCATCAAAAAAATCACTGACCTGACCATCTACCACACTTTATCAAAAAATCCAACACAGCACTTTAAAACTGAGTAACAATACCTTTAAGGCTCATGATGCAACTGCAGTGCTTGACTTTGAAGAAAATTATTCCTTTGCTCTTCAGGATAATGTCCAACATTTTCCCTGGGAAAGCAATCAATTTACTGTGGATGCCACTGTTATGTTATTAGTTGAAAATATAGTGCAAAAGGCATCGCCTAAGGTATGATACAGCTGCAGTTCACTTCTTTTTTACAAAATTTGAGGATTTATTGAAAACAAAAAGTGACAAAGATGCTGGAGATCATTTACTTAGGTGATGGATTTGCAGCCTAGTATTGACATTTAAGCATTACCAATTTGTGCAGACACCTCGCATACTTTGATTCAAGAGTAAATGTTGAGAAGAACCTTTTGTAACAACTAAAGGAAGATCTGTGTGTGATGGAATTGGGGGTACTGTAAAATGACTGGATAGAAGAACTAACTAGGGCACACAGAGGTAAACTACATCATGCCTTTGGATTTGTACGTATTGTGTGAACTTGAGAAAAATTGAATTCATGTTTGTTGAGAAGGCCACAACTGAACCAGCAAGATGTTATCAGTAAAGAAAGTTCTTTGAATTAAGAGTTGCTGGAGCTAGAGAAAATCATCAGTTTGTTGCAGTCAGATTGGAGGGGAAGAAGAGAGTGTTGGAGGCTTGTTGTCATTTGTTGGCAAAACATCTGTACAAACTGGAGAGCCCCCGTGTTTTGTGGTTTCAACACTGCAACCAGGGCAGCATGTCACATGTGTGTGTGTGTGTGTGTGTGTGTGTGTGTGTGTGTGTGTGTCAACGACTGCTAGACTGGCAGCATTTGCAAACACTCTTCTGAGGAAAATGATGCAGTGATAAATTTCATGTATCCTACAGGACCTTCAAGATTGTTTCATCGGAAAGTTTGAGGATATACAAATCAGTTCACTGAAGAACACGTCATGAATTTATTTGTTCCTTCTAGAACATAACTGGGTCACCTATATAATTTTTCAGGAACAAAAATTGATGAAAAATTCAAATCGCTGCAAAACTAAACTGTTTTCTTTTTTCTCTATGGATGTCAGTATACCTAAACTTGGGGCATGGGACCTTGCTATGTACATCAAAGGCTGCGAAGGTACTTAACAAATCCACACAAGGCTAGAACCCACTAGTAGGGTAGGAGATATGAAAAAAATCCTCACATCCGTGGCTGGACTGGAGTGGTTATTTTATTAAATGCATGAAATGCAGCTGTTTAACTCTCTTTTATTAGCACTACCAATATCAGTTTATGTCATCATCAGATATAAAAGAGCAAATATTAATAACATGTAATAGTATATATATTGATATTACTAAATATATAAATACTGTCTCATCTGAAATGCAAAACGTGTGTAAAAGCCAACTAGTATGCCTCCACAAAAGGTGTATCTATTTTGAAATAATAAAAGACAATTAAACAGCTACATGTGAATTTGTAGCTTATTCATCTCATGATGTACATTTGCAATCCATGCATTTTGAAAAATGCTTCCTGAATGAAATTTTATATGTGCAGCAGAATGAGTGCTGATATGAAACTTCCTGGTAGCTTGAAATTATGTGCCAGACTGAAAGTCAAACTTGGGACCTTTGCCATTCGTGAGCAAGTGCTCTAATGACTGAGCTGCCTAAGCATGATTAACAAACCATGCTCACAGCTTTACTTCCACCAGTACCTTGTCTCCTACCCTCCAAACTTCACAGAAGCTCTTATGTGAAAGTTGCAGAACTAGCACTCCTGGAAGAAAGGATATTGGAGAGACATAGCTTAGCCCACAGCCTGCGGGATGTTTCCAGAATGAAATTTTCACTCTGCAGTGCAGTGTGCACAGATATGAAACTTCCTAGAAGGTTAAACCCTGTGAGGACTGAGGACTGGTCGTCAGTCGTGCTTGGGTGGCTCAGTCGGTAGAGCACTTGCCTGCAAAAGGCAAAGATCCTGAGTTCAAGCCTCGATCTGGCACACAGTTTTAATCTGCCAGGGAGTTTCAGATCAGTGCATACTGTGCTGCAGAGTGAAAATTTCGTTCTGGAAACATCTGAGGTTAAGCCCTTTTTCCGCAATATCCTTTCTTCTTGGGGTACTAGTTCTGCAAGTTTTGCATGAGAGCTTCTGTGGAAAGTTTGGAAGATAGGAGACAAGGTACTGGCAGGAATAAAGCTGCGAGGATGGCTCATCAGTCATGCTTGGGTAGCTCAGTCAGTAGAGCACTTGCCTGCAAAAGGCAAAGGTCCGGAGATTGAGTCTTGGTCTGGCACACAGTTTTAATCTACCAGAAAGTTTCACACATAACATCCATTGAAAATCAAAAATGTTGTGTGTTTATTGGCCATGCTACCTTGGCAATAGGTAATGATCTGTGTGGTTGCAGATATCCTTGGATTTCCAAAGAATAACTACTCTGCTTATTATAAAATCTTGTGCCAGTGCTGATATTTGCAAGAATAATTACTTTGCAGTTGAAAGTTAAAAGAAATGTGTCAGTATTACCATTTTCATCTTTGTTCATTACACGTGATTGATGATGATGATGATAATAATAATAATAATAATAATAATAATAACTATAATATTAAGCTACTATTATTGCACATTTGGCATGGAATGCCACTATATTGGCGAAGGTTGAAGTTGATGGCATGCCCTTCTTCCTGGTTTTCCACCTAATTACATGTGCATCCTATTTGCATTGTACCAGCTAGTGCTTTACTTCTAAGCTACCCTGTTTCATTGGCTGTAACCAAGGCCATTTAGGAAATTACTGAAAGCTGTCATAAAGAGACACCTGGAAGCTCTCCTGGGACGCTCCATCAGCTGGAATCTTCGCTTCATGTTATAAGTCCTGTTGTGTATCATATATGCCACAAATAACATTCAGTATAGAATCAGTGAGTATAACTCCTAAATATAATTACAAGTACACAATTCAGCACTTATTAAGTTGAGAAATGTAGCATACTAATATGATTTAACTTACTGCTGAATTAACATAATTTTATAAGTTAATTATATGACAAACTTTGAAATACAATATGTGATGACAATTTGTAATACGAATTCCCAATTTTGCAGAATTATTCCACAAAAAATTTCACAAAAGTCATTTCATTAATTACAATATGCTATGTTGTACCAAAACACGGTCAGGACTGGCTTCTACGTTCTTAGTCAATGGAATGTAAATTATGAAGTCCTACGTTGGCAGGCAAATATTTAAGCGAAGGACAATCCTACTGTCATAGCTCCGGCATATTAAACAGTTCAAATAATTTACAAAATTTTAATATCTGCTGATGCAGGTAGGGAATTTGCAAATGCACATCTCATTTCTCTTATTTGCATTTATCCCTGGTTATAACTAACTGGTAGTGGCAAAGAATACCCTGAACCAATGAAAGCTTTTAATTTTATTGTGACAGACTAGTACTTTAAGAGATCCTGAATTTAATTGCACTCCAAAATATCAGTTTACATGAGAAATTTTACTGGATATTCATATACTTTCTAGGGAAAAAAAACTGTAGAAATTCATCGTTTAATAAGAAAAGAATGCTCTTTCAAATTGTGATTGTCACAATTATGGATCAAGAATCACTTAATGCCGTACCATTATAGACACAATTTTGCTTAGGGAGATTACATGCATCATAATTTGTAAGTATGAAACAAAGATCAGTAGAAACCATCTTAAATAGAATAGAATTAAAAATAATAGCTAAATTCTTCACCTCAAATGTGTCTAGAAGTGTTTGAGATGTTGTTGTTGTTGTTGTTGTTGTTGTGGTCTTCAGTCCTGAGACTGGTTTGATGCAGCTCTCCATGCTACTCTATCCTGTGCAAGCTTCTTCATCTCCCAGTACCTACTGCAACCTACATCCTTCTGAATCTGTTTAGTGTATTCATCTCTTGGTCTCCCTCTACGATTTTTACCCTCCACGCTGCCCTCCAGTACTAAATTGGTGATCCCTTGATGCCTCAGAACATGTCCTACCAACCGATCCCTTCTTCTGGTCAAGTTGTGCCACAAACTTCTCTTCTCCCCAATCCTATTCAATACTTCATCATTAGTTATGTGATCTACCCATCTAATCTTCAGCATTCTTCTGTAGCACCACATTTCTAAAGCTTCTATTCTCTTATTGTCTAAACTATTTATCGACCATATTTCACTTCCATACATGGCTACACTCCATTCAAATACTTTCAGAAATGACTTCCTGACACTTAAATCTATACTCAATGTTAGCAAATTTCTCTTCTTCAGAAACGCTTTCCTTGCCATTGCCAGTCTACATTTTATATCTTCTCTACTTCGACCATCATCAGTTATTTTGCTCCCCAAATAGCGAAACTCATCTACTACTTTAAGTGTCTCAATTCCTAATCTAATTCCCTCAGTATTATCTGATTTAATCTGACTACATTCCATTATCCTTGTTTTGCTTTTGTTGATGTTGATCTTATATCCTCCTTTCAAGACACAATCCATTCCGTTCAACTGCTCTTCCAAGTAATTTGCTGTCTCTGACAGAATTACAATGTCATCGGCGAACCTCAAAGTTTTTATTTCTTCTCCATGGATTTTAATACCTACTCCGAATTTTTCTTTTGTTTCCTTCACTGCTTGCTCAATATACAGATTGAATAACATCGGGGAGAGACTACAACCCTGTCTCACTCCCTTCCCAACCACTGCTTCCCTTTCATGTCCCTCGACTCTTATAACTGCCATCTGCTTTCTGTACAAATTGTAAATAGCCTTTCGCTCCCTGTATTTTATCCCTGCCACCTTCAGAATTTGAAAGAGAGTATTCCAGTCAACATTGTCAAAAGCTTTCTCTAAGTCTACAAATGCTAGAAACGTAGGTTTGCCCTTCCTTAATCTAGCTACTAAGATAAGTCATAGGGTCAGTATTGCCTCACATGTTTCAACATTTCTACGGAATCCAAACTGATCTTCCCCGAGGTCGGCTTCTACTAGGTTTTCCATTCGTCTGTAAAGAATTCGCGTTAGTATTTTGCAGCTGTGACTTATTAAACTGATAGTTCGATAATTTTCACATCTGTCAACATCTGCTTTCTTTGGGATTGGAATTATTATACTCTTCTTGAAGTCTAGGGTATTTCGCCTGTTTCATACATCTTACTCACCAGATGGTAGAGTTTTGTCAGGACTGGCTCTCCCAAGGCCATCAGTAATTCCAATGGAATGTTGTCTACTCCGGGGGCCTTGTTCGACTCAGGTCTTTCAGTGCTCTGTCAAACCTTTCACGCAGTATCATATCTCCCATTTCATCTTCATCTACATCCTCTTCCATTTCCATAATACTGTCCTCAAGTACATTGCCCTTGTATAGACCCTCTATATACTCCTTCCACCTTTCTGCTTTCCCTTCTTTGCTTAGAACTGGGTTTCCATCTGAGCTCTTGATGTTCATACAAGTGGTTCTCTTATCTCCAAAGGTCTCTTTAATTTTCCTGTAGGCAGTATCTATCTTACCCCTAGTGAGATAAGCCTCTACATCCTTACATTTGTCCTCTAGCCATCCCTGCTTAGCCATTTTGCACTTTCTGTTGATCTCATTTTTGAGACATTTGTATTCCTTTTTGCCTGCTTCATTTACTGCATTTTTATATTTTCTCCTTTCATCAATTAAATTCAATATTTCTTCTGTTACCCAAGGGTTTCTACTAGCCCTCGTCTTTTTACCTACTTGATCCTCTGCTGCCTTCATCACTTCATCCCTCAAAGCTACCCATTCTTCTTCTACTGTATTTCTTTCCCCAATTCCTGTCAATTGTTCCCTTATGCTCTCCCTGAAACTCTGTACAACCTCTGGATTAGTTTATCCAGGTCCCATCTCCTTAAATTCCCACCTTTTTGCAGTTTCTTCAGTTTTAATCTACAGTTCATAACCAATAGATTGTGGTCAGAGTCCATGTCTGCCCCTGGAAATGTCTTACAATTTAAAACCTGGTTTCTAAATCTCTGTCTTACCATTATATAATCTATCTGAAACCTGTCAGTATCTCCAGGCTTCTTCCATGTATACAATCTTCTTTTATGATTCTTGAACCAAGTGTTAGCTATGATTAAGTTATGCTCTGTGCAAAATTCTACCAGGCGGCTTCCTCTTTCATTTCTTAGCCCCAATCCATATTCACCTACTACGTTTCCTTCTCTCCCTTTTCCTACTACTGAATTCCAGTCACCCATGACTATTAAATTTTCATCTCCCTTCACTATCTGAATAATTTCTTTTATTTCATCAATTTCTTCATCATCTGTATAGCTAGTTGGCATATAAACTTGTACTACTGTAGTAGGTGTGGGCTTCGTATATATCTTGGCCACAATAATGCGTTCACTATGCTGTTTGTAGTAGCTTACCCACATTCCTATTTTCCTATTCAGTATTAAACCTACTCCTGCATTACCCCTATTTGATTTTGTGTTTATAACCCTGTAGTCACCTGACCAGAAGTCTTGTTCCTCCTGCCACCGAACTTTACTAATTCCCACTATATCTAACTTTAACCTATCCATTTCCCTTTTTAAATTTTCTAACCTACCTGCCCAATTAAGGGATCTGACATTCCACACTCCGATCCGTAGAACACCAGTTTTCTTTCTCCTGATAATGACATCCTCTTGAGTAGTCCCCGCCCGGAGATCCGAATGGGGGACTATTTTACCTCCGGAATATTTTATACCCAAGAGGACGCCATCATCATTTAATCATACAGTAAAGCTGCATGCTCTCGGGAAAAATTACAGCTGTAGTTTCCCCTTGCTTTCAGCCGTTCACAGTACCAGCACAGCCAGGCCGTTTTGATTATTGTTACAAGGCCAGATCAGTCAATCATCCAGACTGTTGCCCTTGCAACTACTGAAAAGGCTGCTGCCCATCTTCAGGAACCACACGTTTGTCTGGCCTCTCAACAGATACCCCTCCGTTGTGGTTGCACCTACGGTACGGCTATCTGTATCGCTGAGGCACGCAATCCTCCCCACCAACGGCAAGGTCCATGGTTCATGGGGGGGTGTTTGAGATATAATTTGTTTTCACCCATGTGAACTGTGAGCAAGTCTCCACTGAACTACACACAGGCCCTTTTCATAGCTGTGTTAAATATAGAGGTATTAGCATCAGTTGTGCTTTTTCAGACATCCAGATAAGGAAATATTACATGGCAGGTAAGGAGGGAACATTTTGTTGCACTGCCATGATGCCAGTATAAAGATGGTACAGAGAAAATGTAGCTTTCATTATATCTGTGTCGTTCATATGTGTTGGCACTGGTCAGTTCGGAAAAATAAGTATCTCTTGCAAATGAACAGAAACCAGGTATGGTCCTTCTTGACAGAGACTGCAGGAGGAATGTTGAGTTGTACGTACAAAGGTAGGTGTGAGTGTCCGACAAAAACAATCCAGTGAATGCGCAAAAAGTTGTTATTGTAAGAAAACTGGAATGCTATGCAGAAAGTAAGGAGCAAGCATATAAAGAGCAGAGTGAATGAAATAGATGTTCTGGCAGCTGTTACTCATAGTGCACTCATTAGCTCCAGAAAAACTGTGAGTGCTTCTGGAACAAGTCATCCCATCGTTGTTCACATTTTGCACACAAAAAGCTTCCATCCATATTGTGTGTCACTTCAACATCAAATTGAGATTGAAGAAGACACATGGAATTCTGTCACAGGTTCTGATGCAACATGAAGACAATAGGACCTTTCTTCAAAGAATTTCCTTTACTGAAGAACCTACCTTCTACAAATCATGGAAAGCCAAAAAAAAAAAAAAAAAAATGCATATTATTGACCCATTGAGAATCCCCACTGGCTGGGGCAAGGTTAACGTTAGAGATGATGGAGTGTGAACATTTCGTGTGGGAATTGGATCCATCATTTGAGAAACCTTAAGGGTAAAAGAAACAATTTCTTTCTAGAATGTTGCAGTTCTCATAGAGGATGCCATTATGATGTACCTCACTCACCAGTTGTTTGTGGCTAGAAAAGTGCTACTCAGTTCTTTTCTGGTTACTGGATAAGGCATGAAGGTGTTAATACATTTGGGTTGGCATAGTAAGATCCCCAGCAGTGGCAGTGGGCTCGGTGCAGCTGCTTTGCACACCTACCTCAGCTAATTATGTAACATGATTTTGCAAATGTTTCTGTGGCAATACCTCAGTGTTGTTGCTGCTTTTGCCTGCAGCTGTTAGAGCTACAGTGTTGCCAACTGTCAGGGATCTTCTTATGCTCGTTTGACAATAGTTGGTATGTATGTTTACCTGTTTCCATGCCATATAGTAACTATTCCAAAAAATTGATGAAATAAATGAAATTTTAGGGAAGTGTTTATTTTTTATTACCACTGTGTGTGTGTGTGTGTGTGTGTGTGTGTGTGTGTGTGTGTTTTGTTTTACCAACCTAAATGCAATGAAAATATTTTAGACCTTGTAGCCAGAAAGAGGCCTGGCCTGTTAGCAACGTATAGAGATAAGGGTTAGCAGTAATAATGAAGAAATAGCAACAATGCTAACTTAATTTAATAATTCTGCCAAGAAGGCTGGACATCATTTAGTTCCAGTATCATGGATGTTCAGGTATTATGGGCAAAGTTTAAACTGATAGTAAATCTTGCTCTGAAGCAGCATGTGCTGAGCAGGTGGATTGAGGATGGAAAAAATGCACGTGGTTTACAACAAAAATTGGAAGATGTTGAGGAACAGAGAGTGTTGCATTCTCAATTCAAGTAGACATTATACATAAATAAAAATACTGATGTCCACAGCGTACAGCAACTTCCACCATCATATGTTAGCAAAAGATCTTGCTGAGAACCTGAGAAAATTCTGATCGTCCATAAAATCACTAAGTGGGTTCGCATAAAATCACTAAGCGGGTTAAAAGCTTCTATTCAGTCAATTGTTGACTAGCCCTCCTGTGATAATAGGTGCCACCAAAAGGAAAACTGAAGCTGTGCTGTGTTAAAAAAACCATCACATAGGAGGATTGTGCAGACATACCATTTTTTTGAGCATTGCACAGGCTCCCATATAAACAACTTAGAAATAGGTATCCATGGTGTTGATAAGCAACCGAAAGAGTTTAAAACAAATAAGTCATCAGGGCCAGATGGAATCCTGATTTGGTTTTACAAGGAATATTTTACGGCATTGGCCTCTTACTTAGCGTGCATCAACGACAAATCTTTCACCCAGTAGAGAGTACCAATTGACAGTATATAAGAAGGATAAAAGAATGGACGCACAAAATTATATACCAATATCTTCAATGCTGTTTTACAGCAGAATTCCTGGACATATTCCACACTGAAGTGCCAAAGAAACTGGTATAGGTATGCATATTCAAATACAGTGATACGAAAACAGGCAGAATATGACACAACAAGTGTCTGCCACAGTTGTTAGGTTGGTTGCTGCTGCTGCAATGACAGATTATCAAGATTTAAGTGAGTCTGAACGTGGTTTTATAGTCAGCGCATGAGTGATGGGACACAACTTCTCCGAGGTAGCAATGAAGTGAGGATTTTCCATATGACCATTTCATGACTGTATTTTGAATATCAGGAATCCTGTAAAACAGCCCATCACTGTGGCTGTAAAATGATCCTGCAAAAATGGGACCAATGATGACTGAAGAGAATCTTTCACATAACAGAAGTGCAACCCTTCTGCAAATTGCGGCAGATTCCAATACTGGGTCATCAACAAGCGTCAGCGAACAAACCATTCAATGAAACATCATTGATGTATCCTTGATGACTTCATAACACAAAGCTTTATGCCTCGCCTAGGCCCATCAACACAGACATTGGACTATTGATGACTAGAAAAATGTTGCCTGGTCGCATAAGTCTCATTTCCAATTGTATCGAGCAAATGGACGTGCACAGGTATGGAAACAACTTCATGAATCCATGGACCTTGCATGTCAGAAGGGGACTATTCAAGCTGGTGGAGGCTCTGTAATGGTGTGGAGAATGTGCAGCTGTAGTGATATGGGACCCCTGATATGTCTAGATATGACTCTGAAAGGTGACACGTATGTAAGCATCCTGTCTGAACGCCTGTATCCATTCATGTTCATTGTGCATTCCAACGAATATGGGCAATTCCAGAAGGACAGTGCGACACCTTACGCTTCCTGAATTGCTACAGAGTGGCTCCAGGAACACTCTTCTGAGTTTAAACACTTCTGCTGGCCACCAAACTCTCCAGACATGAACATCATTGAGCATATCTGGGATGCCTTGCGACGTGCTGTTGAGAAGAGATCACCATCGCCTCGTAATCATGGATTTATGGAGAGCTGTGCAGGATTCATGGTGTCAATTCCCTCCAACACTACTTCAGACGTTAGTCAAGTCCATGCCATGTTGTGTTGTGGCACTACTGCGTGCTCGTGTGTGTGTGTGTGTGTGTGTGTGTGTGTGTGTGTGTGTGTGTGGTGGGGGGGGGGGGGGGGTCATACTCAATATAAGGCAGGTGTACCAGTTAGTTTGGCTCTCCAGTGTAAGACTCATAGACTTTCTAACTAATAGCACCCAGTACATAACCCTGGATGGCAAGTATTCATCAGGGATGAGAGTATTTCAGTGGTGCTCCAGTGAAGTGTTATAGGACCATTCTTGTACATGAATGATCTGATGAATAGGGTGGGCAGCAATCTGCAACTGTGATGACAAGACAGTGTCATTATTGTGCGACTGTATGAGGATACAGGATGATTTAGACAAAATTTCTTTTTAGAGTGATGAATGGCAGTTTGCTCTAAATGCAGAAAAAATTTAAGTTAACACAGATAAGTAGGAAAAGTAACCATGTACTGTCTGAATACAGCCTTATCAGTAGACTTTTAATTCATACATCATACTGAAATACATTTGCATATATACACACATCAAAAAAAGTTTTGCAGTGCCCCGATTCCCAGAACTCCTGAAGATAAATGTTGCCTGTGGACATTGTATCACAGACACAGTCCCTTTGACTGCCCAGAGATGTCACTAAACCCGCCCTACAATGTAAACAACCAAGCATGAGCACTGCCTATTAGACAGAGGGGGTCTGACAGCCAATCAGTTCCAGTCATTCCACCAGGTAGGAGATACACGGCTCATGTTGGCTGTAGTTCAACCACACCTAGACGGTCAATACTGCAGTTCAGTTGTGTCCGCATTGTTACTTTGTGCCAGGAAGGGCTCTCAGCAAGGGAAGTGTCCAGGCGTCTCTGAGTGAACCAAAGAGATGTCGTTCAGACATGGAGGAGACACGGAGAGACAGGAACTGTCAATGATGTGCCTCGCTCAGGCCGCCCAAGGGCTACTACTGCAGTGGAGGACTGCTACCTATGGATTATGGCTCAGAGGAACCCTGACAGCAATGCCACCATGGTGAATAATGCTTTTCGTGAAGTCACAGGACATTGTGTTAAGACTCAATCTGTGCGCAATAGGCTGCATGATGTGCAACTTCACTCCCGACGTCCATGGCGAGGTCCACCTTAGCAACCATGACACCATGGAGCGCGGTACAGATGGGCCCAAAAACATGCCGAATGGACAGCTCAGGATTGGCATCACGTTATCTTCACCAATGAGTGTCGCATATGCCTTCAATCAGACAATCGTCGGAGATGTGTTTGGAGGCAACCCGGTCAGCGTGAATGCCTTAGAAACACTGTCCAGCAAGTGCAGCAAGCTGGAGGTTCCCTGCTGTTTTGGGGTGGCATCATGTAGGGCCGACATACACCGCTGGTCGTCATGGAAGGTGCCATAACGGCTGTATGATATGTGAATGCCACCCTCCAATCGACAGTGCATCCATATCAGCAGCATATTGGTGAGGCATTCAGCTTCATGGATGTCAATTCGCGTCCCCACTATACACATTGTGTGAATGACTTCCTTCAAGATAACAACATCGCTCGACTAGAGTGGCCAGCATGTTCTCTAGACATGAACCCTATCGAACATCCCTGGGATAGATTGAAAAGGGATGTTTATGGATGATGTGACCCACCAACCACTGCGAGGGATCTACGCCGAATCGCCGTTGAGGAGTGGGACAATGTGGACCAACAGTGCCTTCATGAATTTGTGGATAGTATGTCATGATGAATAGAGGCATGTATCAACACAAGAGGACATGTTACTGAGTATTAGAGGTACCGGTAGGTACAGCAACCTGGACCACCACCTCTGAAGGTCTCGCTGTAAGGTGGTACAACATGCAATGTGAGGTTTTTGTGGGCAATAAAAAGGGCAGAAGTGATGTTTATGTTGATCTCTATTCCAATTTTCTGTACAGGTTCCGGAACTCTCTGAACTGAGGTGATCCAAAACTTTTTTTTGATTTGTGTACTTTGCATGCCACCTTACAATGTGTGGGGGAAGGTACTTTGTGTACTGGTGTCCTTAAGCCAGGTCTCCTGTTCTAGTCATATATGGTTTGCAGGAAGCTGGTAAGTCTCCATGTGAGCTTGAATCTCTCTGATTTTATCTTCATGGTCTTTTTGTGAGATTTATGTAGGAGGAAGCAATATACTAGTTGACTGTTATACAAATGGACACTCCCACAAATTTAAAAGTAGACCATACCATGACACAGAATGTCTGTGTTGCAGCATCAGCCACAAGAGTTGGCTGAGCATCTCCGTGACACTTTTTCACTTACTAAATGAATTTGTAATGAAATGTGCTGCTCTTCTTTAGATCTGGTACAGATCTCTGGTTGACAAGTAGTATACGAGTATTCCAGAATGAGATTTTCACTCTGCAGCGAGTTCAAGTCACGGTCCGGCATACAGTTTTAATCTGACAGGAAGTTTCAGTATATGAGTATTGGTTGAATGAATGTTTTGTGTGCTACTTCCATTGTTGATGGGCTACATTTGCTGAGGATTCTTCCACTGAATCTGGTTCTGGCATCTACCACACCTGCAATTAATTTTATGTGGTTGTTCCACTTGAAATCACTCCGTATGCATACTCCTTGATATTTTAGGGAAGCAATACATTAAGGTGTTATTCTGTACTCACAATATGTTACATTTGTTTATGTTGAGGGTTGATTTCCACTCCCTGCAACAAGTGTCAATCCTCCGCCAGTCTTCTTGTATTTCACTTCAATTTTCTAGCATTGCGACTTCCCTGTCTACAACAGCATCATCTGCAAAAAGCCTCATGGAACTTCTGACATTATCTATTAGGTCGTTTATATATATTGTGAAAAATAATGATCCTATAACACCCCATGGGGGCACATGTGAAGTTGCTTTCATACCTTAAGACTTCTCTAGGTGCAGAATGACGTTCTGTGTTCTATTTGCTAGAAACTCTTCAGTACAGTTGCATAGCTGCCCTGCTGTTCCATACATCCATATTTTATTCTTTAGGTGGCAGTGTGGAACTGTATTGAACACCTTCTGGAAGTCAGGGAACATGGCATTTACTCGGACACCCGTATCTATTGCTTTCTGGGTCCGGTGGATGAACAGAGTGGGCTGAGTTTCAAATTAACATATTTTTCAGAATACAAGTTGATTCCTACAGAGGAGATTTTCAGTTGACAGAAGTGTCATAATACATGAGCTTAAAAAATGTTCAAAAGTCTGTAACAGACTGACAGCAGAGATACAGGCCTATAGTTTTGTGCATCTGTTTGATGGCCCTTCTTGAAAAAGGCAATGACCTGCAGTTTTCTCCAATCATTAGGACTGCTTTGCTCATCAAGAGACCTGTGATACACAGCTGCTGCAAGAGGAGCAAGTTCTTTCACGCACTCTGTGTAAAATCAAATGGTACCCTGTCATGTCCAGTGGCCTTACCTCTTTTGAGTGATTTCAGTCACTTATTTCGATATCTGTCATTCTGTCAGTTGTGCAATGATTTAAAGAAGGAATTGCAGTGTGAACTTGTTCTGTGAAACAGTTTTTGAAAAAGCCATTTCATATTTTGGCTGTTTCTATGTTGTCCTCTGTTTCAATGCCACTATGGTCACAATGTGTCTAGACAGATGACTTTGACCAATTACTGATTTAAGATAATATCAAAACATCTTAGGATTTTCCAATTATTTTGACATCATTTAGTTTTTGTCTGCCTGTGAGAGGCTTTGGCTACATTTAAATTTGTGTTGAAGCTCTCTTTGCTTTTGTAGCAGCTTTCTAACACGGTTGTCAAGCCACAGTGGGTGTTTCCTCCCCCCCCCCCCCTCCCCCTGCCCCCCTCACAATGTTTCCCAGCACAAAGCTCTGTAAAGCAAATTGTGCAATGCTCTTGAACTTTATCCCTTGATGCTTAACATTATCTGTGCTGTATATGAAATTTTCATGTTGACTTGTCAAGTAATCTGAAATATGTCTCTTAATGCTCTTACTGAACAGAAGGATCTTCCTACTGAAATGTTTTAGTGGCTCTTGTTATGTCTTTGAAGCCAAGTCAGAACACTCACATTTGATCTGTCAGCTGAAGTATGTGTTAATTTAACTTTAATGTTACTGTCACCATTAAATATCTTCTTTATGTGGAAACCATGAAAAGTAGTATCTCTGTAGAACAGTGTGTAGCCCTGGAAAGACTTCAACTCTTCTCCTTTGCAGCTGTTATTGGTGCAAGGAAAAACAATATCTACTCTAATTATGAAATGACATCAACATTTCATCGTTGACTGTCTTGTATTTGTTTCACTGGGTGTACAGATCAAGATTACTTTGTAAATTAGTGCAGACACAATGTAAATTAAATATAACATCTGCCTTGAAGGCTTGACAAAAAGTAAGTGACATTTCAGTTAGAGGTTCTTTTGTTCATCATTTTTTTTTTTTTTTTATTCCTGGAGAGGATGTATACTCCCTGACAGTCAAGACACTGCCAAGCCGTGACATCAAAACAGAAAAGGCCCTGCCCACAGCAGGTGAAGACATTTATCGGTGTTGTGTCTTGCCGATTATTCAAACCGCACCCCTCTCCATTCAACTCTGCACAAATTTGAAACAAAATGACCATGCACAGTATGTGATTCGTGACATATTCCCTACCTAATACTAATTTACCATTTTGTCATTATCACCTTTCCTTGTCGTAAATAAGGTGTGAGAAATATCGTTTGCCTAAATGGCATGTAACACTATACTTCCCTTCTTTGTATTTTTATTTACAACCATATTCAGTGATGCTGGAATGGTCTTATGGTCACCGATTCCCTGATCTATTCTAACTGAGTCAAAAAGTTTGTGTCTGTCTGTCATCAGCAAGTTTAAGATGCTATATTCACAAGTCAGTTCTCTGATTAACTGCTAAAGGTAATTTCTGGATAAGGCACTAGAACAATTTCAGATGATTTTCTTTCCATACTACCTATACTAATCACATGAGATGGTAAGATTGGAATCTCTACCTTAAACTGTAACATGAGCAGGATATTTACAAGAAATATTCTCCAAGTTTCCCCTCAGATGTTCTACCATTACTGCTGTTGAGGCAGAAGGTCTATAAAAATATTCGATGACCATGTTCAATCTGCCTTAAACACTATCTTCACTCAAATTATTTTGCAGTCTAGATCTACACTAATATAATTAGATATTATCATAGTTTTTATTGCTGTAAACAAGCTTCCAGCACCAGCATTAAGCTTATCCTTTTTATACATTCCAGTCGGAGTTTAGAATTTCATTACTGTTTACATTTGATTTTAGCCAACTTTCTTTCCCTAGTACTATGTGGGAATTGTTACCAGTTCTGGGATTTTTCCATAGATCTTCCCACAGTCGATAAACATTCTATTGACCTTTTTCATTCTCCAATTTGCTATGATGAATGCTATGCTGTATGGGCTCAGGAAACATTTTATCAGGTTTCACAGAACAAGTTTATTGGATGTTGTGGGCTAATCAGTCCAGCATCGACTGTTGCAGATGAAATTCAACATACAGTTTGAACCAGGTTCTAGCATCAAATGCCTAAGGTCAACATTTTGAGCACTCAAAATTACACTGATATTTAATAAACACATAAACTGTAGCTGACAATGAAAAATCCCATAGCCTTGGGCTCTTGCATGGCACCATCCTATGTGAACCTATTTATGGGCCTTCTAGAGTACTTCTTCCTAAACACCCAGAATCCCAAACCCCTCACCTTATCCAGATTCATTGGTGATGTCTTTGTGATCTGGATTGAGGGTAAGGACACCCTATGCACATTCTTTCGGAACCTCAATACCTTCTCCCCCATTCGCATCACCGTGTCCTACTCAACCTAACAAGCCACTTTCCTCAATGTTGAGCCACACCTCAAAGATGGCTACATCAGTACCTCTGTCCCTATCAAATGTAGCACCTACAAGCAATACCTCCACTCTGACAGCCGCCACTCATTTCCTACCAAGGGGTCCCTTCCAAATTGTGTAGCCACACATGGCAGTCGCATCTGCAGTGACAAGCATTCCCTCTCAAAATATATCGTGGATCTCACTCAGAACTTTACAGACTGTAGTTACCCTCCAAACATTGCACAAAAATAGACCTCCCATGCCTTATCTTTCCAATCACCCACACGTCCCAAAGTTCCACAATCTGGCTACAGAGGAGTATCCCCCACATGACTCAGCACCACCCAGGACTGGAGCAACTGAATTAAATTCTCCGACAGTGTTTCGACTACCTCTTGTTGTGCCCTGAAATGAGAAATGTCCTACCCACTATCCTTCCCACCCCTCCCATAGTGGTATTCTGCCATCCACTGAACATGCACAATATCCTCATCCATCCCTACGCAACCCCTGCTCCCTACCTCATGCCTCATGGTTCATATCTGTGTAATAGACCTAGACACAAGACCTGTCCCATACATCCTCCCACCACCACCTATTCCAGTCCTTTCACGTACCTCACCTATCCCATCAAAGGCAGAGTTACCTGTGAAACCAGTCACAAGATCTACGAGCTATGGTGCAGCCACTGTGCTGCATTCTGTGTGGGCATGACAACCAACAAGCTGTCTATCCACATGAATGACCACCGACAAACTGTGGCCTAGAAACAACTGGACCTCCCTGTTGCTGAGCATGATGCCAAACATGACATCCTTCATTTCAATGACTGCTTCACAGCCTGTGTCACCTGGATCCTTTCCACCAAAAATTTCTGAATTGTGCAGGTGGAAATCCTCCCTGTAGATATATCATACATTCCCATAAACCTCCTGGCCTTAACCTTCGTAAAGTCATTGTCCTTACCCACTTACACATCTAGCCCTTTCACTGTTCGCGTTCCAACACTACACAGCCCTCTATTTCTACTTCACCAATGTACCCAGTCTTTTTACTTCTCTCCTTTTCTGCTAACCCCCCTCCCCGCTGATCTCTTTCCCGCCCTCTGTCTAATTTCATGACTGCACCTAGCTGTCTTACCCTCTCTCCACTTTGTCCTGCCTAACCCTGTATATTATCAGCGAATGTTTCGTGTAAATTGGAAATAAGTTCTACATATTGCTGGAGATAATATTTCCAAGAAGTCATCTCAAATTTATGATAAAATTAGAGGTACAGAAATGAAGTATTGATCATTAAAGGTGAAAATGATTATTTTATCATTGTTGTTCTTTAAGCCTGTTCGTTATTTTATGAAGAAGTGCTGTTGGCAATTAAATATATCATTATTTCTTCCAAAGTGACAAAAAATTATCCTCTGTATATGTACATCTACTTCTGTGCCACTGAGAAATGCAATGGCAGAGGAGAAGTCCAGTTGCACCGGTTATTAGGACTATCTCTCATTCCATTCATGTATGGATCATGGGAATAATGATTGCTTAAATGCCTTTGTGTGTGCTATAATTAGTGTAATCTCATCTTATTGATCCCTATGTGAGTGATATGTATGGGGTTGCAATATTTTCCTAGGTTCATCACTTGAAGTTAGTTCTAGAAACTTTCTAAGTAGTTTTTCGTGGGGTAATTTGTATCTGTCAACAAGACTCTACCGGGTCAGTTCTTTCAGCAAGTACATGACACTCTCCTATGGTATGCATATACACGGGAAAAATCAGCTTCTCAATAATGGTTGAAATTCATAGTGAAACCTTCAGCTGTCTTTTATTTTGCACAGTGCAACTAGTTTTGGCCACATTTTCTAGCTTAGAAGACCTAAAGGGCAGGAATGTTTTGCCATGATGTACATGATTACAAGTATATTGTCAGCAATATAACACTTGTACAGAGCAGTTGTCACCAGGAGACTTATTCACTTTGAAAGTCAGTTTAGTTTGTTATTGACTTTCAATGTGAATAAGCCTTCTGGTGACAACTGCTCTGTACAAGTATTATATTGTTGATGATTGTATTGACTGTGGTTCATCTGCAACAGGAACTTGTAATTGTTTATGTCATAGTATAATATTACTGCCATTTATGCCTGCTAAGACTGAAAATGGTCTGTGACCTAATCTAGTAGCAGTGTGCAAAATAAAAAGCAGCTGGAGGTTTTTGCCATGAATTTCAACTCTCCCATGGGCTGAACAAACTGTAACCATTTGTGCTGCCCTTCTTTGTATCTGTTCTATATCCCCTATTAGTCCTATTTGGTGTGGGTCCCAGACACTTGAGCAATTTTCTAGGATGGATCACAAAAGTATCTTTTATGGAGTCTTTTTTGTAGACTGATTGCATTTCACTAGCATTGTGCTAATGAACTGCAGTCTGCAACCTACTTTACATACGACTAAGACCATTCGATCTTTCCATTTCAAATCCCTACAAATAGTCATTCCAAGGTATTTGTATGAGTTGACCGATTGCAACTGTGACTCATTGATAGTCAAAGCATTCTATGTTTTTTTTTTTTCATTTTGAAAATTGTGCAATTTTACATTTTGAACATGTAAAGCAAGTTGCCAATCTTCGCACCTCTAGATGTACTGTGGGGGAGGGGCGGTACATTGACCATCAGTACTGCATGAGTCCAGGGCTGCTGACATATAACACGAAAGCTTGTTTCTGATATTTAAAAAAATGGTTTTAACTGTAGAAGAGTAAGTCACAGTCAACTTAATACACTTTTTTTTCCAGATCTGCCTGCTTTGAAGAAACATTCTATAGCAGGAGCAAGAATGGGTTTCACAGGAAAGCAGGTTATACATCCCAATCAAGTGCGTATAGTGCAAGATGCCTTTTCACCTACACCAGAAAAAGTACAGTGGGCAACTGATCTTATTGCAGCCTTCAATGAACATCAGCTCAAAGGGAAAGTAAGAAAGTTTAGTTAAACAACATCGGGGAATATTTATGCAGTAAAAGTAGTATATATATTCTGCTCTGAATTTTTTCAGGTTTCCTTTAATACCAATATATGTTCCTCCTCTTTACATTATCTACTCGTCTTCAGTTTACCATCACAAACGGCAGAGCCATATGTAATTCTATTTTTATATAAGATCTGGTTTTTGAACCTGATGCCACACTGTAATGGCAGTGTACTTTCATTTTAAAGTTTTTGTGTAAGTGAGACAGCCAGTAAATGCAGCAGTAATAAGTCATTCAGCCATGTCCAGAAGAGTGTGAATATACAGGGTGTATTTTAAAGGAATGTAGAAAATGAAAGGGCTGGTGGAGTGGGTCGTAAGAAGCGTATTTCACATAACAGCCCATGTCTGCATCCCTTAGCGTAAGGCACTAGGCATCTCTGAACAATGCAATCTGAGCCATCATGGTAGCAGATCTGCAGGGCAACGATTTCAATGTATTTGTGACATCAAGGTAAAAGAGACATTATGTTGAAGTTTCATGACCTTGATTTGCAAATGCTGTAGTTGACATAGTTGCAGCTTTCCAGGCAGTACAGCACTCTGAGTTTTCTGCCTCTTATTGATGTGAACGCATTGCTTTTGGCTTTGAAAATGCCTGTTTGATAGGTGTTGCATAGGAGGCAGCACCTGTGCACACTGGAGAATCTGGCTTGCCCTGCATAATTTTGTTGTCAAATGAGGACACTCTTGGGTTTGTTACTGTCTGGAGCAGAGAAGAAATGGAGCATTATTCTTAGGGGGAAATGGCAGATATGCACTGTGTTTATGGGGCAACAAATGGAAAACTCTCACGCTGCCCAGCATTTGTACATTTGGCAGTTTCTGAATCATTGAGCGCCAGATACATACACATTCACTGCCATCCACAGGAGAAACAAGTTCACTTGAGGTATGTTTTCCACTGTTATGTTCTCGTAATGACACTTACGCATTTAAAGCCTACTTCAAAACCTGGTGTATTCATTTTGTGTTACAGGTGTACAGGCCTGACAAACACGGTCGTCAACACACAGTGCATAGACCAGGGCTTGAAGAGGAGACATTAGCGCTGCTGGAAAACAGACTCGCAAGAAGCTCATGGCGTGTTGGTGGGGAATGGGCATAAGCCATTCCACAGTTTGGCTTGTGTGGCATAAAGGTGATTTGTACCTCAACTGCCTTCAGAAGGTTCACACCATTAACCCAGACAATTTTCCGTGTTGAATTGAATTCTGCGAGTGGTTTTGCAAAGGTGTGCCATTCAATTGGAATTTCTGAACTGTGTACTTTTTATGGATGAGCCATCATTTACATGAGAGGGTATGTTCAACAGCCGCATTCTACACTTGTGGGCACAGGGAAAACCACATGCCACCTTTTTTTGTGCTCACCAAGATTGCTTTTCTGTCAAAATTTGAGCCAGCTTGGTAGGCAGTAATCTGGTCAGTCCATACATGTTCCCCTGGTGACTGAACACAAACAGTTACTTAATCTTTTTATGAGAAACTGCCAGAGTTATGGGAACATGGTCCACTCAGTGTGTGACAGCAAATATGGTACCAACACATTGGTGCACCTGTGTACTTCACACATACAGTGTGAATGCTTTTGGATGAAACCTTTGGTGAGAACTGGATAGGGTGTGGTGGGCTGGTGGCATGGTCTGCATGTTCCCCAGACTTGACACTCATTGATTTTTTTCTTCTGGGGCCACCTGAAATCAATTGTCTATGAAACATCCATTGAGACTGATGAACAGCTGACAACATGCATTATGGCACTCTCTGATGCAATTTCCATTTTGCCAGGAGTGTTTGAAAGAGTGCAACATTCATTCCAGCATCATTGCATGGCATGCATTCAAGCAGAAGGGTGTAATTTTGAGCACTTTTTGCAACTTTTTTCAAGTAAAGGTTATAAAACTTCACCTTGACTTTTCATTTAGCTTGACACCACATATGCATTGAAAACATAGCTCTGCAGACCTGCTACCATGACAGCTTAAATGGCATATTGTGCGCCTACCCTCTTCATGGCGTCTGATGCTGTTCAATGACATCTACCACCATATGATAAGGGATGCAGACATGGGTTGCTATGTGAAATATGCACTCTATACATTGGGTTGGTGCATCCATTTGTAGTTTTTCTCATAAGTTTAATAAGCTCAACAGACACACATAAGAGACTTTAGTCATCAGTAACATATTCTCCTTCACTGTTAACAACAGTCTGCCAGCACTGAGGTGATTTTTATATTCAACGGCTGTAGAAAGCACATGGTTTTGAGATGAAGAACTGCTTAAAGGTTGTGTGATAGAAAGTGGGAAAGGTGAAAATCCGAGGGTGCAGAATCAAGGTGGATTTAGAATGACTTCCCAACCCAGCTGCTGTATAGTATTTTTTGTCAGTGTAGCTGAATGTGGGCAAGTGTTATCGTGGGTAGTATCACTTCACGCAATGTTCCTGGTTCTTGTTCTTGAATTGCATCTGCAAGACATCTCAGTTGTTGGACAGTAAATGTCAGCAGTGGTAATTACACCTTGGGGAAGTAATATGTAGTACACCACACCATCAATGTTTCACCGTGTGCATGACATTATGTTTTGTGGATACAAGCAGTGTTTTGTAGGGGAGATGCTGCTTTGTTTGAGCTCAACTATTCCTTTCTTTTCCTTATGCTACCATAAAGACACTGCTTCTTATGACCAGCAATGATACAGGATAGGAATGATCATATTGTTCATGAGACACTTGATGATGAGCGAGCAGAGATGCACATATGGACATCCACAGATTTTTGCAATTTTTGGCTGAGAGCTCACAGTACCCATACACCCAATTTTTGACCTTCCTCATTGCCTATAAATGTCACATGATGGTGGAATGATCACAGTTTGTCACCTTTGTCAGTTCGCATGTACACTGATGTGGATCATTGTAGATTAATGTGTTTAA
Source organism: Schistocerca piceifrons (assembly GCF_021461385.2). NCBI lineage: Eukaryota > Metazoa > Arthropoda > Insecta > Orthoptera > Acrididae > Schistocerca > Schistocerca piceifrons. Next base: position 282,089,798 of record NC_060138.1, read on the forward strand.
ATGATCTTCATGAAACACCAAAGGTCTTCCTGAACATGGAGAGTCACTAATGTCAAATGCAACCTTCTCAAAATGAATAAATCTTTCCTTGGTGTGCTCTGTCCATTGGCATTATCCCCATACACAGCACAAATGTTTCTAGCTGCCTCCACTGCCATCACCCTTGTATTCTATTCAAACAGATGAATATGTTGGAAATGTTCCCATTTCTCCCATTGGCACTCCATTTTCTAGCATCCACAGCTCCACTCACTATCTCCATATGACAAAATGACAATATGTAAAATCAAATAACAACAATGAACTACAAATAAAAAAATGACAATCGATAAGTAAATCTTTATCAATTGGAATATCAACATGCAAAACATAAATGCTTCAAACTTACTTACCAACTTAATAAAATACACTATCTGATCTCTACGTAATGCAGAGTTGACCACCAGATATCACAAGATGTGAACCTGCCAGTATAAAACTAGGTGGGAAGTATTCTGCCATCAGTAGCAAAGCAGCAACAGCAGTATGGGTCAGTCCAAAGAGTTCAGTGACTATGAATGTGGACTGGTCACTGGACGTCCCCTGAGTAACATATCCACCAGGGTCATTTCAACCCTTGTAAAGCTGCCCAAGTTGACCATTGGTAATTTGAGTTTGAAATGGAAATGCAAAAGATCAACAACAGCTAAACCTAGACCAGACAGACCTCATGTACTGACAGAAAAGGACCATCGAGCTCTGTGGACAGTGGACAACACCACATTCCTCCTTTCTCAAACTTCCGCACCCTCATCGTATAGTCCTGGGCAATGTGATGATAGTGAGGAGGCACGGAGGTGGGGAGGGGTAGTGAGGTCTGAATGCAGATGTAGATGGGGAGATAGGTACTGAAGAGATGGCTTGTCTGCACTCCACTATCCACACTGCAACTGACCAGGAACACCAGCTGAAAACCCAGCCACAGGATCTATGCCCACATCCTGAGATGCAGACACTGTGGTCAGGGTGACAGCAGGCAGAGCTTGAGGGTAGTCATGGTGGCTGTCCAGGGACATCAGCTCTTGCTGCAGGACCAGCAGCGATGTCAATCTCCCCCAATACGGCACCGATCGTGACAAGCGGAGAGGTGAAGGTGACAGCCCATGCCAAGTTGGATCTGTGGACAAACATTCTGCTGCAGAATCACTGATTTAAAAGCACTACAGGTGGTTCCGGTGATGCCGATGAAGCTCAGGGAACCTTGAGTGGCATAAAATGAGTGACCCAAGACCTGTGTGATGACACCATGCTCCCAACACTGTATCTTTTCAAAAACTTTGCAGAAAACTTGCTTGCTGTTGAAACTTTATCTGAGCTGATGGAATGAACTGTTTTTATGGTGGCCACAGAAGATGCAATAGGGTATGGTGACAACAACTGTGTACTAATTCTGCTGGTGACTTTCCGTCAAGTGGCAACGAGCAGCATAAGGAAATAAAAGTCTTTAAGGCTTGCTGCCTTGTGTGGGAGGAATGGAGTTTCTCTATGTGCGTTTTGAGAGTTTGGATGAACTGTTCAGTTTCACTCTTGGACTGAGGATGACAAAGAGGAGTTGTCACCTAGTGTATGCCACTGTTGGCACAAAACTGTTGAAAACTGGCTGACATGAACTGTGGTCCATTCCCTGAGACAAGGACCTCAGGGAGACCTTTGAGACAAAAAATAGAGGACAAATCTGTACTATACTAACAGTAGTGGTAGATGTCATGGAGACTACAAATGGAAATTTACTGTATACTCTACCACCAACATTATCGTGTGTTCCAGAATGGACCCAAAAAGTTGTTGCGTAAACATTGCCATGGTCCCAATGGACACAGTCACTGTAAAAAGCATTGCAGTGGAACAGACTGATACTCCACACTAGCTGTAGAACAGCATGTCATTTGCTGAATTTGGGTACCCATGTCCTGCCAAGTACAATGATGTCAGGTGAGTTGCTTTGTGTAAACTACACCCCCGTGAACATGGTATAATGAAGGCAAAACTACACACTGGAGGGACTGAGGAATCACAACTTGTGCTTCATCATTCTCTGTACTTAGCAGGAGGACCCCTGACCGCGCAAATAGTGTGTTACAATGTCAAAAGTAGTGATGTACCACTGGATAAGGAATTTCTTTCAAACTGTGTGGCCACCTATGAACAGTATTGCAAAACAACCTAAAGAACTTGGTCAGTAGTAGTTGCACAAGCAATATGTTGAAAGTCAAGAGAGAAATTTTGGGGAACTGCAAAATGTTGAGTGTCAATTTGATGACATGATTTCTCAGAAGAATGAGAAACATTGTTGGTAGCAACTGGTCACCAATAAAAGTCAGAGTTCTAATGTTGTGCAACAGGCCTGTACAACAACTCGTGTTGATAATTAGACAATAACAGAGCCCAACATTTCAATTTTTCCACTACCGATGGTGGGACAGGCTTGGGAGGACTGAACAAAAGCTGATGATCCATAACTAAATAGAACCTACAACCATACAAGTATTGGTGGAACTAGGTAACATCATGGATAAAGGTGCACACCTCTTTTAAAGTTGTCTATAATTGCATTGTACTTCGTTGAGAGATTTTGAGGCAAAAGTAATGGGCCTACATAACCCCTGCTCCCATCCCCTTAGCTCATGGATCATACCACTGTAATAGATCTAGATGTAAGACCTGTCCCATACATTCTCCCACCACCGCCTTCTCTAGTCCAGTAACAAACATCACTTATCCCATCAAAGATAAGACTACCTGCGAAACCAGTCATGTGATTTACAAGATAAGCTGCAACCACTGTGTTGCATTCTACATGGACATGACAACCAACAAGCTGTCTGTCCACATGAATGGCCACTGACAAACTGTGGCCAAGAAACAAGTGGACCACCCTGTTGCTGAGCTCACTGCCACAATGCCAAACATGACATCCTTCATTTCAATGACTGCTTCACAGCCTGTGCCACATGGATCCTTCCCACTAACACCAGGTTTTCTCAGTAGTGCAGATGCAAACCTCCCTGCAATACATCCTACATTCCTGTAACCCTCCTGGCCTCCACCTCCGTTAGTCACTCCGCAACCATCCAGCCCCTTCCCTGTTCCCATTCCAGCACTACACAGTCCTTATTCCACCATTGCACCCAGTATTTTTACTTCTCTCCTTTTCCGCTAACCCCCCCAAACCCCCACCTCTCCCCTGCCCTCCATCTAACCTGCAGCACTTCACTGTCTGCCACACCTACCTTACTATCCCTCCTCTTCCCCGCCCCAGCCTCCTCCTTACCCCCACCCAGTTGCCAATCCCATCATGCACTGGTGCCACTGCTCGGGACCAAAATTCGGGTGCTTATATATTATCAAAATAGTAGGAAAAAAAATTGCGTCTTTTTAACTATTTCTTATACTACAAGGGTTAGGTCAAATTATTTGTTTGAATCATGGAATTAATAAATATAGTTATGCAAACAATACTTTTGATGAAACTGGAAATTCTCTTGGAATTAATTAAGAGCTGGCTTTGCTAACATGTTTCTGAATAGAGCCAATTAAATACTTAAAGAATGCTAGTATTTTGTCTTCCAAATGTTTATAACTAGTACAGAATTTATATTTTTTTATAAGTCAACAATAGAATTTAAGTAAAGAAACAATTACTGATTTCACTCTATAAAGAAAGTATTAACTAGGAATAGTCAAAATAAATTATAAAATCAATTACATACATAAAACTAAACACAAAATTAGAACTGGTTCTATATTCTTTAAAACTAAGGGCCAACCTTTCCTTTTATGGAAATGCAGATTATACTCACGTATGCAGAGTTAATCAGTTTAACAATTTAAAGGCACTTCTAAAGCTGCTATCCTGATAAAATTCACACACAACATAGATTAAAGTGTGTAGATCAAGAAAATAATATTTTTGAAAAATCACTTTTTTGGACCAAAATTCATTACATCCCCCCTTGAACTTTCCATGAATTAAACACCTTTAAAATCTACAGCCATGCCGCTCTGGCATGTTTTCTAAAGGTATCTACCCACGTTTCATGAAGTTGTTGTCTTAGTCTTTTCTTATCACTGTAATGAATTTCCTTGATCCATTAACTATTTAGTTGCCAGGCTACATTATCCGGTTATTACATCTTCCACTTCAGTGTTCCCTTGTAACTTTTTTAGTCTTCCTAGCAATTGCCAACATATCTCTTCTTAATCTATTAAGTGCTTCCACTTGTTGTTGAAGTTTATTTGCACAAGAGACAAAACAGTACACTGTTGTTGTTGTTGTGGTCTTCAGTCCTGAGACTGGTTTGATGCAGCTCTCCATGCTACTCTATCCTGTGCAAGCTTTTTCATCTCCCAGTACCTACTGCAACCTACATCCTTCTGAATCTGCTTAGTGTATTCATCTCTTGGTCTCCCTCTACAATTTTTACCCTCCACGCTGCCCTCCAATACTAAATTGGTGATCCCTTGATGCCTCAGAACATGTCCTACCAACCGATCCCTTCTTCTGGTCAAGTTGTGCCACAAACTTCTCTTCTCCCCAATTCTATTCAATACTTCCTCATTAGTTATGTGATCTACCCATCTAATCTTCAGCATTCTTCTGTAGCACCACATTTCAAAAGCTTCTATTCTCTTCTTGTCCAAACTATTTATCGTCCATGTTTCACTTCCATACATGGCTACACTCCATACGAATACTTTCAGAAATGACTTCCTGACACTTAAATCTATACTCGATGTTAACAAATTTCTCTTCTTCAGAAACGCTTTCCTTGCCATTGCCAGCCTACATTTTATATCCTCTCTACTTCGACCATCATCAGTTATTTTGCTCCCCAAATAGCAAAACTCCTTTACTACTTTAAGTGCCTCATTTCCTAATCTAATTCCCTCAGCATCACCCGACTTAATTAGACTACATTCCATTATCCTTGTTTTGCTTTTGTTGATGTTCATCTTATATCCTCCTTTCAAGACACTGTCCATTCCATTCAACTGCTCTTCCAAGTCCTTTGCTGTCTCTGACAGAATTACAATGTCATTGGCGAACCTCAAAGTTTTTATTTCTTCTCCATGAATTTTAATACCTACTCCGAATTTTTCTTTTGTTTCCTTTACTGCTTGCTCAATATACAGATTGAACAACATCGGGGAGAGGCTACAACCCTGTCTTACTCCCTTCCCAACCACTGCTTCCCTTTCATGTCCCTCGACTCTTATAACTGCCATCTGGTTTCTGTACAAATTGTAAATAGCCTTTCGCTCCCTGTATTTTACCCCTGCCACCTTTAGAATTTGAAAGAGAGTATTCCAGTCAACATTGTCAAAAGCTTTCTCTAAGTCTACAAATGCTAGAAACGTAGGTTTGCCTTTCCTTAATCTTTCTTCTAAGATAAGTCGTAAGGTCAGTATTGCCTCATGTGTTCCAACATTTCTACGGAATCCAAACTGATCTTCCCCGAGGTTGGTTTCTACTAGTTTTTCCATTCGTCTGTAAAGAATTCGTGTTAGTATTTTGCAGCTGTGACTTATTAAGCTGATAGTTCGGTAATTTTCACATCTGTCAACACCTGCTTTCTTTGGGATTGGAATTATTATATTCTTCTTGAAGTCTGAGGGTATTTCACCTGTTTCATACATCTTGCTCACCAGATGGTAGAGTTTTGTCAGGACTGGCTCTCCCATGGCCGTCAGTAGTTCCAATGGAATATTGTCTACTCTGGGGGCCTTGTTTCGACTCAGGTCTTTCAGTGCTCTGTCAAACTCTTCACGCAGTATCGTATCTCCCATTTCATCTTCATCTACATCCTCTTCCATTTCCATAATATTGTCCTCAAGTACATCGCCCTTGTATAGACCCTCTATATACTCTTTCCACCTTTCTGCTTTCCCTTCTTTGCTTAGAACTGGGTTTCCATCTGAGCTCTTGATATTCATACAAGTCGTTCTCTTATCTCCAAAGGCCTCTTTAATTTTCCTGTAGGCGATATCTATCTTACCCCTAGTGAGATAGGCCTCTACATCCTTACATTTGTCCTCTAGCCATCCCTGCTTAGCCATTTTGCACTTCCTGTCGATCTCATTTTTGAGACGTTTGTATTCCTTTTTGCCTGTTTCACTTGCTGCATTTTTATATTTTCTCCTTTCATCAATTAAATTCAGTATTTCTTCTGTTACCCAAGGATTTCTACTAGCCCTCGTCTTTTTACCTACTTGATCCTCTGCTGCCTTCACTACTTCATCCCTCAAAGCTACCCATCCTTCTTCTACTGTATTTATTTCCCCCATTCCTGTCAATTGCTCCCTTATGCTCTCCCTGAATCTCTGTACAACCTCTGGTTCTTTTAGTTTATCCAGGTCCCATCTCCTTAAATTCCCACCTTTTTGCAGTTTCTTCAGTTTTAATCTACAGGTCATAACCAATAGATTGTGGTCAGAGTCCACATCTGCCCCTGGAAATGTCTTACAATTTAAAACCTGGTTCCTAAATCTCTGTCTTACCATTTTGCGATCGCGCCTGAAAATTGCGGTTAGATGCATCGCCATAATATTGTGTAGTGAAGATGATTAAATCTGGCAGCATATCCGTGAAGAGCATAAACATGTAAGTAATCTCCGGAATCACGACTAGAGACATTCTCTGTATCAAAATTAATGAAGTCCACATATGATCCTTTCCAGTTTAAGAATCTGAAAACTTCCTGTAATGTTGCCAAGATTAGTTTTGTTCATATGGAGCAGCGTTGTTTAATCTTCTTTCAGTTCTGAATTTATCAATATCCTGATGAAGTCTATTGGAAGCTGTGTGATTGGCATACTCATCAACATTCTGACAAAGGTTGAACCAGTGTTGGAAGAAGGACAAGGTCGGCCCCAAATGCAGGCCTGAAAGATGGTGGAATATTCCATAAATAACTTTGGAGTTCCCTTTTGTATGTGTTCTCTGCCAACTGTTATCATTTATATTGAAATATGTATCTCCTGGCAGCTTTCTTTTATTTCATACCTCTAATGGCTTTTCACGCTTCATCTGGCATGAATTCCAGGATATCACTGTATTCATTATTAGCTATCTGGATTTCTGAATCATCTCTTGAAGTATACAAAAAAATCAAAGAAATATGGGAATGCATTGTACAGTTTTCTCTCTGTTGTTACTTACTGTGCCATTGTAAATGATGAAATGTAATTTGTACATCTTTGTTTTATTTTCTTTATCATTTTGAGTTGTTTTTATTACCAAAAGTTCATTGTGCCTTTTTGTATTAGCTTTAAGATGATTCTGGGTAGTTTTATGTAAATGAGCATATTCTGTGGTGTTCCTACAATTGTTCACTTGAAATCTCTTCTTCTTTCAACAGTTATATTATTCCATTTGGAATTTTTTTATGTATTCAACATCTTTTGCTGTTTGCATAAGTGATTTTGCTAAATAACTGCCACTTTTATCTCTCTCTGTGAAATCATAATTTTCTAAGAGGCTGAAATTTGTAATATTCTTGTCCTTTGGCCATTCTCGAAGTGAAGATTTAATTCAAGCAGTGAATGGTAAATATTATTGTGCTTGCCTCTGGTTGATCATGTATATGTCAATTGTGGACTGAATTATGCAATATATGATGGAAGACAATGATTGGGCACACTGTTGAAATATCTTGAATAAATCTGATGACACTTTTCACAAACATGTGCCATAAATTCTTCCATTTCAATACAATAATCTTCCTACAACAAGTACTTAATTCTTTGAGAACACTATTAATAACATCGACTTCAGACTGACAGCTCAGTATAGCGATTACTTACAGTCTCCATTTGTCTTCCAAAGTCTGTAAGTAATTGTTTTAGTATGGTATTTAATTCTGAGATGAGCCACATATCCAAGAGCAATACATGGAGTGTCAATAACGTGCCTATGTAGGTACTACTTCTCACCACCCCATCTTGAAGACAAATGTCATCCCTCAACATGGCTGACCACACGAAAATAAATGGTAAATTCACTCAATAGTTGTATGCTCCTATATAATCATTTATTATATTGTTTTATCATTGATGAGTTTCATTCATTGGAAAGGCAAACTTGGGCTTACACATCATTCTTCTGAAGTCATACATAACACCTCACATCCCGCTCACTCAGACAGATAATTTCACGACAAACTCAGTTACTATATTTTAGTCAGCTGTTAACTTCCATTAATAAATAATGGCTCTCTCAAGTGTAATCAATCCCTTATATAAAAATCTTTGCATACTTCCACCAATAGCTTTCTTTTAGGAATATTAGGATTCTTGCTTTTCTTTCCTAGCTATCTCAGTATTTTTCTTGATATAACAATACACCTGTAATAAGGTTTCAGTGGTCATTAAGTATAGAGCTTGGACATGTGAATGTAATATATTCTTAATTATATATAAATACAAAGATGAGGTGACTTACCGAACAAAAACGCTGGCAGGTCGATAGACACACAAACAAACACAAACATACACACAAAATTCAAGCTTTCGCAACAAATTGTTGCCTCATCAGGAAAGAGGGAAGGAGAGGGGAAGACGAAAGGAAGTGGGTTTTAAAGGAGAGGGTAAGGAGTCATTCCAATCCCGGGAGCGGAAAGACTTACCTTAGGGGGAAAAAAGAACAGGTATACACTCGCACACACGCACATATCCATCCACACATACATATGTCTGCTTGTGTCTGTATGTGTGGATGGATATGTGCGTGTGTGCGAGTGTATACCTGTTCTTTTTTCCCCCTAAGGTAAGTCTTTCCGCTCCCGGGATTGGAATGACTCCTTACCCTCTCCTTTAAAACCCACTTCCTTTCGTCTTCCCCTCTCCTTCCCTCTTTCCTGATGAGGCAACAATTTGTTGCGAAAGCTTGAATTTTGTGTGTATGTTTGTGTTTGTTTGTGTGTCTATTGACCTGCCAGCGTTTTTGTTCGGTAAGTCACCTCATCTTTGTATTTATATATAATTTTTCCCACGTGGAAGGTTTCCTTCCATTATATTAATATATTCTTAACATACATTACATTCAAACTCAAAGCTTACTGCCAACTATTTCTTTTTCTTTCCTTATACTTGCAGTTAATGTCATTTCATCTCCAAAATCTTTTCCTCCTGCAACACAGTTTTAATAACATTCTTTTCAAAACCTAATTAATAGGAGATTGTGCAGGTCACCCAACAGTCTGGGAATATTTTAAAATTTGTATACAAAATTGTATTCTGAATTTTTTACATGCGTTTCATCTAAGCTGCCAGCACCTTTTCCCACAGTGCTTATGTGCAGGGCTGCCCACAGATTTCATGGGCCCATAGACAAACTTTTGTGAGGGCCACCAAGGCTTTTAACCTGTAGGAGTTAATTATCACAAATAATGATTCTTCAGCATATTATTTTGTACATGAGCAGTAAAGAAATGTTGCCTGAACAGTGCATTGTCAGTAATTGATTTATTAATTGAATGTATCATATTTTAGTAGACAGAAATATTAGGACACACAATAATGATAATAATAATAATAGCCGCTACAAGAAACGAACATAACATGTAGCAAGAAACCTTTGCAGCATACTTTGTTATTTTGATTTAAATAATCTTGTTGAAACGGTCAATGCTAGTTGAACAACTATGGACAACTGTAAATGGAACTGTGAATCTTCTATTCTTGCAGCTGATGAAGTTAGCCCCTATGTCACTGAAGCTCATTGTAGAAGCAAGATTATGCTGTATTGATAATAGTGCTAGATGATGTAAATTTTTCTTGGCCTAAAGTTGTTCTTAAATGATTTTTGATTAATAATAATTTACTAAATCCTCTTCATCTGTCTCTGGTAGGGCAGTGAAAATTCTGAGTGCAATTGTAAGTTCAGAAAACACAGATTGTAACCTCAGCTTATAAATGTTATGTAGAAAGAGAAATGGAAGCACTTTGTTTTCTGTTGCATTTGTTCAAATCAGGAAAAGTAGATATACTCACTGGCTTAAACATTTGTATTTTTTGATAAGATTATCAGTCAGATTATTAGGATAAGTTCGAATTAATTTCCTAATCATATCAGAATAATCCTAAGTTGTATTTGTTCTCAGAAGGCTTCAAAAGTAGCATTTCTCATTCCTTCATACCAAGTATCCATCTGTGGAACAATCTTGTCTACAATTGCATCAGAAACCTCTCTCTGAAATTTTTGTTCTTCAGTTTCATCTGAAAGTGTCTCATGTGCTTCTCTACTAGCCCAGTCAGATTCATCAGAGAAAATCTTCCTTTTCCTTCCTCTCTTTTTTGGAAAAAAAAAAAAATCCTCAATTCCAGTTTCAGTAAACATTTTTTTTAGCTCTGCTTAAAAATTCAGCCCAGAGAGCTCTTACTGCCTTATCTGTGGCAACTGTAATAGCTTTAATATTTTTCATTTCAGTATCAAGGGAAATACCTTTGGTTTGTAGAATCAAATTTCCCACATTTATATGGTCTAAAATATCCCTCCAAACATTGAAGAGAATCAGTCTTTCAAGCCTGGAGAAATAACTGATCGGCCTGTTTAGCTCTGGTATCCCAACATGAGAAAAACTGCATTGAACTTGTGTATTTTAAAGCTTCAATTACTTCTGGTATTTTTTCTGCTATAGGCTTCCCTGCTTCCATCCTTGTGCCCCATTCTGTTTCAGACAGAATGAAGAGATCAATCATTATGTGTTCTAATAACCTTTCCCATCTCTGTGGGCTTGCACTGAAGAAATTGTGCAGCTGGTTCAAACAGCTAAAGAATCTACCTACTACTTCATTACTTCTTTTAACCCTTTAGTGCTGAATGTCGGAAACTCACATCATACCAGTGCTGTGCTAATAACTGGAAGTTAACTGTTTTTGAACACCAGTGCCAGTTGATGCTGATTCTTCATGAAGCTACTAATGCCTCTGAGAAGTGCTGCATCCTCAATTGTGTTTCGGGTATCCCTAGGGCACCACAATTTTTTATTTTTATCTTTCATCTAGAAATTTATTCCACCATTAGGGTGCTAAGGAGAAAATTTTGCCAGTGAATAAATGTCTCTAATTTTTGGTGCACATCCTTTAATTTGTCCAGCCATATTCGATCTATTATCAGAACACTGACCACAACAGTGCTGTAAAACAATTTTATGCTGTTAAATACAACTATGATAGCATTATTAATTGCATTATGTCTTTTTCTACAAATTAAAAAAATTGGAAACCTTTCATGAATTTCCCATTTATTTTCGTCTTTGTTACAAAATAATAATAATAATAATAATAATAATAATTTAAAATCAGAATAGTCTGTTCAGTCTTGGACACATCTGAAGTAGCATCACAAATAAATGAAGAAAAAAGAGAGCTTCCTGCTTTTCTTCTAAGATTTTCTGTAACTTATTATCCTCACACAAAGTTAAAAACTCATTCTGTGTTTTTCAAGATAAGTACTGTGCTATCTTTAGCTCTTTCTGCACTCTCCAAGACAAGTACCATGCTCTCTTTTCATGTTTATCTTGACAGCTCTTAACACAATCTGTATATTCTCTTAAAAGTGGGTCGTTTTTAGCCAACAAATCAATTTACCCCAAGAAGTTTTAATTATCTGGCTCTCCTGACTGACTGCTACTTCCCCTAAAACACTACTTCCCCTAAAACACAAATTCCGTAAGGATAAAAAGATAGGAATATCTAAAATACTTTTTAATAGCTCATGTAAAAAGTCTGTTTCTTTCAGCAATAGTTTCTGGAATGTGTAATTCACACTGGTACCTATTAGGCTTTGTTCATGATGTCTCCATGCTAAACAATTATTTTTATGCAACAAGCTATTCTCATGATCAGTAAGAATATAATATAGTTCTCTCCAAGTTGTTTTTGTGCAATCTAATCTTTTATCTAGTTTATGTAAAATAGATGTAATCGGGTTTTCGGGATAACTTTTAAATAATAAGCATGGTCGACAGGAGATTTTAACCTGGTTGTTTGCTCCACACTGACCACTCTCTTTGTACTTCAATTTATTGTTAAAGCATTGGGAATACAAGTGGTGCTTCATAAATTTTCTGCTTTGTCTACAAACTGTTGAACTGTTTGTAGATCAATATCTGAAATTCCCTTTCTAACAATTCTGTCTCTATTGCTATTATTAAAAGAAATGGCCACTGCTCAGGATAACTTAGATTTCAATCACAGTCTCTACATCTATCACATTCAGACTTTTGTTTGCTTACATCTCCTCTTTCAGGCAGCAAAATACCTACACCAGATGTAGTTAGCTCAGGTTTTTGGACAAATTTCTGCTTCTGCCAATGTTGAAGGGTTAACTCACATTTTACACTGGATTATTTTTTGGCAAAAAGTAGCTACCATTCGGTTTTCTTATTTTCTCTTGCTCTTTCACAAAGTTTTTATCATGTTTACATTTTTCTGATTGCTTCTGTGCACCAAATTTATTTGCATAACCGGACATTGTCCTGAAAATAAATAATTAAAATACCTATTAAAATATATTTACATGAATAACAAAAACTTCAAATAACAGTGAAAGTAGTAGAACTAAATTATTTTAAAAATATTGTAACCTTTCCCAGGGCAAAAACAATATAAAGAGAATTGCCTGATGGATCCACAGGTACCTGTAGTATCTGTACAAGAAAAAAGCCTAATTATCACAAAAACAGCTACTTCACAGTTTCATCACTCTTCATGTGAGTTGAATAAGTGAAAATAAGCACAGCACTTAAATTTGAAGTGTACCACATGTAAAACACCAGCATGCTAACAATAGAACCCAGCATGTTATCATCGACAAATGTACCAAACACTGGATGTAGCATTTTACCATTTAATTTGGCAATAGTGGTGTTCAGTCATCACCACAATCTATTGTTAATATGTTTTGTAAAATTGATTTTGATAGTTAGAAGGCTATAACTTGTCAAACTCTTCTTGAGTCATTTCAGAATGGCGATTGAAGGGGTAAGCAGTATGGTGGCTGTGGGGCGAGGAATGTTGTGCGGAGAACATCTCCGACAGTGCTGACAACATTTGCAGCTTGTGCTACATTCTGATCTTTTGCTGTACAGGAAATGACATATGGAAGTAACAAGGTTATGTGAAACCACATTAAAACAATGTACATGTTCACATGTAGTACTGATACATAGCAATGAAAGTGATATGACATTGAATTAAGGCAACAATTCAAAGTGAAGCTATAAGCAGAGCATTGCATAATAGGTTCTATATCACCACTCAGGGCCAGCTTAAGTGACTAGCAGCAATGACAAGCATAATGAAAACACAATCATCATGGAAACTTAGGACCTCTATCAATGAGTGTAAAGCAGTATTAGGGACATTGCTCCAAGAAAAGTAGGACGAGTTATAAAATCTTTTTATGTTGATTTAGTTTCTGTTATTTTAAATTTATAAACTAAGAAAAGCATCACTAGCAACACTGAGCTAAAGTGCTTGTGTGATAACCCACCACAGACAGTTTGTAGGTAAAGAAAGATCCTCATTAAATAATAAACAAAACATTTTTTCCTCAGGCCCCCCAAAAACCTGTCCCCCCCCCCCCCCCCCCCCCAATAGGATGGGGTTGCCCCCTTATGGGCGACCCTGCTACATGCGTAGCTGGACTATGGCATTAGCATCATACCAGTTTCCAGTACTTTGCTGACAAAACCAGCTACACACATCTGTACGCAGTCAATAAAAGGCATGACAAATGAATCACATTGTGGTTGCTTGCTGTTGCTTGGAGGACAGGGCACAGTCTAGTCGCTCTTTTGCACTTCAGCCTTCCAACAGAGCACACAGCTTTATGCCAGCTGCCTCTGCCTATGAGTGGCCACTAGCTCTCTAAACATGAACCACCTTCTCACCCTCTTCCAATTCACAGATTTCACTGTGACTCACACTGGCTGACATGCTCACAGTTCAGTACAGGCAAGCCCTCTTCTCTATTCAAGTACTTAGAATATATCCAAAGTTTAGTTTACTCAATTCTTTGGTTTCCATATTCCCTTCCTGCATCCATCCTTACCAGGGTACCATTTCTGTACCTGTACACATTGGTGTCAAGAGTGGAATATCCCACTGTTCAGTCTGAAAGAAGGCCACAGAATGTTAGTTCACATTTAATACTGTATGGTTGGTGAGAAGCTTGAGTGTAATGCCATCGCTGTTACCATGCCACAGGCATTGCATTGTGCCAACATTGCTGCATGCAGGATGCCACACTTGCACATTCTGTTGCACAGAGAGTGCAAGTTCCAGCCCACATTACTGTTGCTGCTGATTAGCCAGTCCTGCCTGAGAGTGGAACAGTGAGTCCGAGTGATTGTCACACTGTGAGTTTTACCCTGTCATGGGTTGAAGCAGTGCACTGTTCATGTGCATGTGAGCTATTGCCTGACATAATGGGACTAGTGCATGAGCACGCTGTATACGGTCATGGGGGATGCCACCCTCAGTAGTGAACTGTTGCTGCTGTAGCCTGGCCCACTGGAAAAGCTGTCTGCCTACTAGTTGCCATGGCTTGTTGGCCATGCCATGATGCCTGCTTGCTTTCCACCCAGTACTTAATACAGTGCACAGCTGCCAGCCTCTCATTTCACTATGTCTGACCTACTACCCTTATACTGCCAGCCTTGTTGGAGTTGTACTATCTTGGTGCAACTTGTGGCTGTGCAGATCACTTGCAGCTGTCCTTCCTGAACTCAATGTCAGAGACCACACCGCATCTCACTGCTGTTGCAGCTAGCTGTTGCCACCGGGCACCGGTTCAACACGAGTGCCATGTGCCAGCGGCCCAAGCTGCCCACATGTACCTTTGCTGCTGTCACCCTAGGCGTGTCATGAACTTTTTGACTGCTGAGGGCAGTGGTGACTACGCAGATGTCGACAGCACAGGGCAACCAACTTCTGTATCAGATCTAAAATTCTGAACTGCGAAACACTCACTTGACATGTTCTTTCGATCAACCAATTTACTGCTAGGTTTTCTTGTTGTGTATTGTCAGCTAGTGCCTATTGCTTAGGACAATAGGCAGCACAATGTGCCAAATTATCTTTGAATGTACAATTAGTCAAGGAAATCTTATGTCATTGCTCGTGAGTGTAATGTTCAGAGGTGGTTCAAGTATGGACTGGAATATAAATGCAGTAAGGTTACGAATGGTGGTAAATTCGTATAGTTAACCTTTGTAGTAGATTGGGTGTATTTGCTTCACAAAGAGAACATAACTTTCTTTTTTAAGATTCATGGTTACACTGAGTATTCAGTGACAATGGAAAGAGGTTCATTACTGACCCTTTCAGAACTGTAATTTTGTAAGTAGAACATTTATTTTTTCTTCTGCATTATTATTATTATTATTATTATTTTCGATTATTCCCATTTAAGAGAGCGTTTGAACTTGAATTCCTTTATGATGATTGTTTATGTTTTTTCTGAGCCCAAATTTTCTTCATGTGTTCACTGTGTTGTTTCTTCCGCTCCGCTGTCCATTTGCATCCTGGTCTCTTCTGTGTTGTGGTGTCAAATTTATGTTTTTTGATGATGTTCCTGAATTCAGTTCTATTTTCTGCATCGTTTACTGTTATGTGTGCTTGTCTGAGGTCCTCTTCAACTTCTTTTATCCATTTTGTTTTTCCCCTACCTGAGTTGATGACTTTAAGAATTCGCTTTGAAATTCTGTTTTCATTCATCCTGTGGATATGTCCGTAGAAATGCATTCTTCTTTTCCTTCTGCATTATTTATATATTTATTTATTTTCTTTCAACTAGCCACATTGCTCACTAATAATCTGGTTAAATATCATTATAGTTATGAATAAGAAGAGTGCAACTCCTTGCTTGGTTTTACAATTTCTTATGAGATAATTGAATTATCAATAGCTCTGTGCTTTCAATTGTTCTCTTTTAATATCACCACTGGATAAGGGTTTAAATTATCCTCCAGGACCTTGTAGCTTACAAGTTGTGGATTAATGAGCACAAAGTGTCTGATCTGCTCATGGCATTTTTTTCATGTTTAGTTTTCACGCCATGATCCATTCTACATCCTTTCATGTTTTCCATCGATATCAACTGCCATTTCGTGGCTCCAATGAGAGTAGGTTTTCGCCTTGTAGATGTAAGTCGATTAAGGATTTGCGCACCCCTCCTTTCTCAAAAACCATGTCTTCTGTGAGATTGGAACCACCAGTGTGCTCATGGGAGTGAGTGTTTATTTCAAGGCCATGACAGATACAATACCAGCACCTAGGCATTGAAAGGAAATTCGCATACTATTAGTTTCTGCAATCCTGGTAGTGTCTATCAGATTGCTAGTGGGAGTAGGTGACTGGAGGCCTACAGCCATGGAAACATGACAAGCATCTGCTTTCGCTCAAGACACTAGGATGCTGTTTGACCTACTGGATTGTGGGACTAAAGGAATAAATTCTTTTCTCTTTCTCTGTAGTGGTTACCATCCTTCCTTTTTGTGTCTTACTGTTCAGTACACGGGTCCATTCTGGGTTGAGAAAGATAATAGATTTTGTTGATAGTCTCCTCAAGTCTGCTGGCAGACCCTAAAGTCAACATGACTCGATATTCCATGATCCCTGAAAACTGATGCAAAGACTGCAAACCATTGTCCTATATAGGGCTCCATACTATACATGATGCAAGCACTGCCCACCACAATTGCTGCCCCCTAAGCCTGGGCTCGTAGTGTCACCCATAATAGTGGCACATAGCAAAAATGTATTATGAACAAATGTAACATTTTTGCAAATTCGTCTCCAGCCAGCAGCATGCCAGAGTAATGCCCCATGTCACAATCAAAACAACAAACAGGCACAAAACCAACATTATAGAAAGCAGAACAAACCTGAAAAAGATTGCAGATTGCCTTACGTCGTGTGAGCAGAAAGCTTGAATTGTAAACTCAACAACATGACCTCATTGAGGAGAAGACATCATATCATTGTAACTGCACAGCTTGATTTAATAAGAGAGAGTAAAGCTTCCACAAAAACATGTATCAGCCTACTGATATGGTGGTAAAACAACAAACAGAAGCCCTGAAAGTCAATCTTAAGAGAAGAGGAGTGGTGAAGATCTCTGATGAGCCTGTAAAAGTGGGCCACATTCAATCATTTCCAGCCCAGTATAATACCACTGCCTTCAACTAGTAGTAATAAATAATCAGGCTTCTGAGTCTTTGTCTGAATCTTTACAATTCAGTACATCAGCTATGAATCTGTGATGCTCTGGTACCAAATAATTACTTCTGCCCCCAAGACTGGTACCTGAATGGCCTACCATACTTGGTCTGTGTGAGCTGCTGACCTCGCAACCGCTGACGAGAAGACCTGGACACTTGCATCTACAGTTTGCTTAGCTGAACTGATTGTGCTGGCACACTGACAACATAATGGTGTATTCCAGAGGTGTAGTAACTGCTGTTGCCACTGACTGGTACAGCAGTCACTGACATTCTCAGTACTCCTTGGTAGAAGGGCTGTGCTGTGGATCATCACCACAACATGCAGAGCTGCCGAGAGATTATCTGAGCACCCCATTCAGTGTCACCAAGACTACCCTGGCAATTACCAGGTCAGTCATATCTGTCATACAGGCTACGCTCTTTGCCCACAAGACCTGCTGCTTGCCTTACACCAAGAGAGTGTGAGCCAGACGCTGCGGGCACCATCCATTGGAGTTTGCTGGGACAGTGTCAGCAAGTTCAGATGCCTGCACTGTACCACCGAGAACTTGGGTGCTAACACAGAAAAAAATATATGATTGTAAACATTAATGAAATAAATTTTTGTTTCACTAATGTTGTATCATTTGTGCCCAGGACACCAAATGGCCTGCTCCATCACACTCCATGCTCCATCATCCTGACAACAGTAGAGGTCTCAATCCAGGTCCCTACTGTAGAACACCAGTGGCAAGGTTATATTGCATTCAAAGACTATTTTCAAACAGCTTGACTGTCCACACTGAGGAAAGTAGAAGGGTCTATGTCCTGCTAAGAGCAAAACCCTCGTCTCTATTAATCAGACTGTCTGCCAACCTAATTTCAATTGCCTCTTTGTAAGCACTGATCCAAAAATCAGAAGTACTGGCATTTATCACAGTCTAGTCAAATTTCATCCTGTGTTCTTCATTTAAACAAGGTTCCACTCACCTGTCCTGAACTGTGCGAATCCAATGGCTGATGTAAACCTCCCCAGATTGATACAAAATTTTAGATATCAGAAGTGGCAAGTGCTCTGCATACCAGAGAGCTAAAAATGCTATTGCCGTGGTACAGTGGATAGCAACACCTAGCATGCAGATAGTGATTGTTGTGTGTTAGATTTCAGTGAATACTACGTCCAAGAGCATCATCACTTGTTCTGTTAGTCCTGATGTCCAAAAATGGAAGCCTCCCATCGCTTTTGAGCACCGTGGTAAATCTAATGCTGGGATGAAGACAGCTGAAGTCCAAAAATCTGTTGAGAACATCACGTCCATGAGGCCAGACATAAAAGGTAACGTCACTGACCTGGAGAACCACGTATGTTGCAAATCTGAAGTCCTCGTTCCCTGTTCTCGAAGTCCGTCATTCTATTAAAAAATGCTGCCATTAAACAAAAAATATGTGGATGTCAGTACATGACAACAAAGCTTCACTAACTTTTCATCTAGTATTTCATTAATCAAACTCAAAGACTCTTCCAGAGGGACACATATAATACAGACACTACATTAAAAGTCACTAGTAAATCTGAAGGACCCAGCCTCAAAGATTTCCACTGTCAAATAAGATCCATGGAATTAAGAGATCTGATGTTTCACACCTCCTAATACACAGTCTAAGAACAATGTTAAATATTTCACCAGGTACATGATGGTACTCTGGGACATAGTTTTCACTGAAAGCTGACACATGCCAATTACTATCTGCATGATAAGAATGGGCATGGAGTTCCTAGAACTCTGGGTTATGGAGTTTGGACCATTCCCAGTTGTGCAAGAAGAGTCTTCTAGATCTTTGGCCTTTATTCCTTTTGCTGGGAACATACCATTTAAGACTGGAAGAATTTTAAGGAATTTTAACATTAAGTGTGTGACCCACTCATTTTTTAAGATTACGGCACTACTCAATTCTGTCAGACATAATTTGGGACTTAGGAAGCCAGGCTTATATAAAATTTTGTACATTGGCCACAGTTCAGGACAGGTAAGTGGAACATTACTGTCACGTGGAGCTAAAGCAACCTGAAAAATTGTCGGTAGCAGGATTTTGCTTAAGTGAGGGACACAGGATGAAATTTGACGAAAATATGATAATTGCCAGTACTTACTATTTTTGGAACAGTGTTTATAAAGAGGCAACTGGAATTTGATTAGCAGACAATTTGATTAGTAGAGAGAAGGGTTTTCTCCTTAGCAGGATGCTGTTCTCCTAAGGGCTGCGCTACCAGCCTGGTCTTAGAGGTCAGCAACACTGGTGGGCAGTGCATGCACCATGTATGATATGGAGGTCTATATAGGATGACGATTTGCAGCCTTCACATAAGTTATGAGCAGGACTTAGCAGCAGCAGCAACAGCAGCAGCATTCTCCTGAAGAGGGTGGACAGGTGGAGTGCCAAAATATTGTTTCATATTAATTTCAGGACCTGGCAGCAAACCCAAGGAGATTATCAACAATGTTATGCCAGAAAAACTTACAAAGTCACATAAAGGGTTTTGTCTTACTGGTGGTTAAGTAGTCTCCTGATCACAGAAAAAAAAAAAAATTCGAACTCAATGCTCACAGCTAGAATGTGTTTCATGGAAGATTATATATGAACCATATATTTTTAAAAAGTCATCATCGATTAATAGAGAGAAGGGTTTGGTGATTTTTACTTACCTATTGCTTCAGATCTTACTTATGTAACTGCACATACTGGCATTAAGGCAGTATTAGTCTGTCAGTCAGGGCACGATCTATAGGATTCTGAAAAACAATGTTATTTTTATAGAAGCCTCATTCAGTGACTCACGCCCTTTTAAACGTAAAGAGGCATGCTTCTTTGAAAATAAAGCTTAGATAGCAGCACTGATGAAGATACTGTACATCACTTAATACTTTCTACTCACACCTCTAGATGGCATTACCAGTAGTGTGCATGCAATTTGCGTGACTGAAAGACTGCAAGTAGGTGCTAGTTGCATGTGTGACATATTACATGTTCAACTGGAGTCTTCTTGATTAAATGATGCTGCTTCTTCATAAGTAGGAGAGCAGAAAATTTTATAGCACCCTTCAACATGAGAATTGAGTAGTAGGGAAATTAGAAGAGCATATTCTTTCTTTGTCTTCCCATTTTAAATGGATACCAAAAATTACAGTGCAAGATGCATTTTGTTTAAGACAACTGTCAGTATATCAACAATGTAGGAAAAGATTGATATTGCCATAAATGTGACACATTAAGTTGTAGACAGGGACAGTTAAAAGACATTTACACATAAGCTTTCGGGCCATGGGACAGTGTGTTACTGTAGGTTGATGCTGGGATAATTATGGGAGAGGAGAATGTGTTGTAAGGATAAGTTCCATCTATGCAGTTCAGAAAAGCTGATGGTGGAGGGAGGATCCACATGGCTCAGGTAGTGAAGCAGCCATTGAAATGAAGCATGTTGTATTCAACTACATGTTGTGCCACAGGGTAGTCTACTCTTGGCCATAGTTTGGTGGTAGCCATTCATTCTGATGGACAGCTAGTTAGTGGTTAAGCTGTGCCATTATTACAGCAGAGCTGGTAAATGACATGGCTGCTTTCACAGGTGGCCTGGCCCGCGATGGGGTGGGATAAAACTGTGATAGGACTGGAATAGGAAGTGCTGCGTGGGTGAATCTTCCACAGGGATAGATCCTTGTGCCAAATGGTTGGGATTGCAAGTGGCATAGGGTTGGACTAGGATGTTGTGGAGGTTGGGTAGCCAATGGAACACCACTTTAGGGGGGGTGGGAAGCATCTCAGATAGGACGTATTTCAGAGCATGACGATAGGTAATCAAAGCTCTGGCAAAGGATGTGGTTCAGTTGTTTCAGTCCAGGATGGTATTGGGAGACAAAGGGGGCACTCCTTTGTGACTGGTTTTGGGGGTGGTGGGAGGATTGGGAGAGTGAGGGGAAATGGCATGGGGGATCTATTTGCAGACTAGGTCTGGGGATAGCATCTGCCTGTGAAGCCTTCTCAGACCTTAGTAGATCAACTCTTCTGAAACCCAGGCTATGATTTGCTGAGGGTATTATAGTTGCTAAAGTAAGAGACTTTTCTAGATTTGGCAAGTGATGTCAGCAGTGAAACAGGTCACAAGTTATTGACATCTCTCTTATCATCATTCGTAAAAAGGGATGTAATGATGGCATATTTCAGTCTTTTTTCCATGAGTTTGTGATGCATTATGTGTTTCTAATGTCTGAGGTTGTTATATGGGAACAAATATTTAGTGCTCTATTGGAAACACCATCAAATGCACATGAGCTACAATTTTTGAGGGCCTATATAATTATCCTAATTTCACTATGAGGACTTGGTGATACATTTATATGACTGAATTTTATGAGAGTTTGTCCCTGCACTTTCTGCCATATTTAAGAAATGATTGTTAAATATATTTTCTACCTATGACTCATTATATAGCCCTTCCTTCCTGTTCAGCAGTGATGTTATCCTCTTCCGTGGCTTGTTGTCCTGTCTCTTGTTTTACTACATCTATTGTCGAAATTACTGATTTATGACATTATGTGCATGTTCCTTGATTTTTAATAATCTTTCTTAGTAATTCTGAGCAGTTTTTGTAGTGTGCAACTAATGCAGGAACTCTACTTGTTGTTGCCAACAAATACATTTCCCTTTACCTTTCAGAAGATACTGTAAATGCTGTAGTGATCCACGGGTTTTTACATAACTGTCTAATGTCCTTTCTGATTAGCTTATGCAGGACACTATTTTCAATGATATAAATTCAATGATATAAATATATTATGGAAGAGATTAAATTTTATGTTGGCATTTGGTTCTCTATAAATTTCATCCAATCATATCTTGTAAACTGTCCTTAAAAACATTTTTAATAGAACAATTTATTATTCTGACTGATTTCCACTACGGAGTATCAGTACTGTAAACCACTGTCTTATTCATTCCAGCTAAGAGTGCATCATTATCAGAGGTAGAATTTCTTACTGGGTAAACAGTTATTTTCTTGCTATGAGATTCACCAAATAAAACATTATCAATTAGTGTCCTGCTGTCCTTATCCACCTGCATTAGAAAGTTAATTACTGTGACCAAATTATAGGAGCCAAATAAGGTCGCAGATTATTTTTCCTATCAGAATCCTGTAGAAAATGTATACTGAAGTCATCACAAACTATCAACTTCTTGCTGCTGTATGGCAGATAGTGTAGCAAGGAATCCAGATTCCTCAAAAATATTCGAAATGAACTATTTTTCCATATAACTTCTCACGTACACATCTCTGTGTGCTGATCAGTATAAAATGTTTTTTAACTTGTGTTCTGTCTTCATACAGATAACAGCTCCTTTTCCCGTATTAATTCTGCTTGATTAATTTGCTAGAGTGTAATCTTTTACATGTAACTTACCTAACCCTATGGTTATGTAGTGCTCAGAAAGGCACTATATATAATTTCCAGAGCTCTCAAAATTTTCTAAACAGACAAGAATCTCTTGCAGTAGAAAATTAAACTACATTAAACTTCCTACATAAAAGGTCCTATTCATCTTTTTCACCAGAATTAATAATTTGTGCAAAGAGATGGTGAGAATAATTAAAATCTCATGTGATGCACAGGTGCTACAGCTTACGTAGTTTTTGTATCCCAGTTTGCGGTAATTTCCAGACTTGATAGACCACAAGAGTCCTGTATCAAATCATTCATCTCAATTCCTCTATGCTAATGTGGTAATTTGTAAACAATGACAATGTCTGAATAGTACAGAAAATAAATAACAGTATACAGTAAAGGTCTTTTATCTCAGAAATTATTTAGAACAGGGCATATGTCCATATGAAGTTTTTTGTTCAGAATCACTATCATCCCTCAATGCATGTACCTTTCCTCCTGACACATCCTTTTTTATGCTCGTAACATTAGTTAGGTAATATATTCCTTTTAATGGTTCACTTTGATTGTGTATATTTAGCTATGCACTCCTTATAGTGGTGCTTATGTTCTGGCGCCGTAAGGAGCAGCGAATAACGTGGATTATTTCAAAGTGTGCAGCTGGCACATACTTTCACCAGCAGCAATACACATGTCTAAGTTCACATCTCCACCATCTCTTGCTACACATCAGATGAATTCGCAATTGCAAATTATGTCTAACATCGGCTGTAGAATGAAAATTTGTGCTGGAACAGGACTCGAACATGGATTTCCCGCTTATCACGAGTGGTCGCATTACCATTTGGCTATCCGTCCATGACTCATGACCACACCCAAACTTCCATATGTCGTCAGCCATACGTCTACGATCTGTACTCGCACATTCATTATGTGTATTCCCGTACAGATCGTAGATGTATGGGTGACGACATATGGAAGTTTGGGTCTCGATGTGAGTTGTGCATGGATAGCCAAATGGTATGGCGACCACTTGCAATAAGTGGGAAATCCGGGTCTGAATCCCGGTCCGGCACAAATTTTCATTGTCGTCATTCCATTCTACAGCTGATGGTAGACATTATTCACAATTGTGAATTCATCTGATGTTTTTTGTAATGGCTGGGCTCGTTGCAGTGCATCGTCATCTGAATAACACAGGCACTGCAATATCATCTCTTGCTATGTTTACTACTGTAACACTCTAAATTGATCGATATATTAACTCTCCTTTGCACAGAGTGTGATATTTACCTCTTCTTTCTTGAGGAAAAGGATACACTGTCCAGGTCCATGACAAAGAATGCAGTAAAATACAATCATAAATAATATTGCTGTGTTTTCCGAAGTTTGCAGGCTATGGTGTATCCACCTACCACTTTCGGGATGAAGCAGTTTAGAAATGAAAGAAACTGCCTCCCTTTCCTTAAGATATATTGAAAACAACTCTCATACAAATACATATATTATTGTCTGACTTACAAGCAATCCATCCATCCAGAATCAAGGATAGGAAGAGCCAGAGAGTTGAAGAGTGACAAATTTGATATTGGCTTAAGGAAACATTCGAATACAGATACATGTTCATCTTTCTTTTCATATCTCTCTCTTTTTGTGCAGGCATGTTTATATTGCATCTCTGTTCCAATGCTTATTAAGTGAAATATACTTTATGGCAAAACCCAAATAAGATCTAACATTCTCTATGATGTGTTACTGACTTGGTTGTCAAGGAGAACTGCTCTGTTTTCCAATGTATCTTTTCTCAAAATGCACAAACGTAATTTAATTTTCTCATATTTCTTATCAGTGTTTCATTCATTTAATTCCCATCCAGCAATAAATACGTCTGGGTCCTGTACTAGTGCATCAGAATTGAATGTTCTTGTCCACTGATTACTCTTTGTGTTTTGATTTATCTCAAACAGTGAATGCTAAATATTATTCTACTTACCTTTGGTTGACCATGACTGCATCAGTTGCCAACTTCTTAATTATGTAATTTTTGCTGCAAGACAATGGTTGGGCACAGAATATAACATTATGCAGGAAACATACAATGACAACACTTTCCAAACGCGAGCCATATATCCTTCCATTTCAGTACAACAAATACTCAATTCTTCAAGAACACTACCAAAAAGATCATAATTCAGAATGTGAATCTGAACTTGACAGATCTGAGTGACCCTCAGAATAATAATTACAATACAATAATGGAAATTCCTGGATGGAACATTATGTAAACTAAGGGAAAGGCAACCACTCTCCTATAGTGGGAGTTATTTGTGGAGCCCAAAAATATGTAACATGATAAAATATTCACACTAGCATTTGAGCTCTCTCTCTTTTTTAATTAATTAAATGTGCATGCATTATCCTCATTTTGCTTTTGTTGATGTTCATCTTATATTCTCCTTTCAAGACACTGCCCATTCCATTCAACTGCTCTTCCAGGTCCTTCACTGTCTCTGACAGAATTACAATGCCACCGGAAAACTCACAGTTTTTATTTCTTCTCCATGTATTTTAATTCCTACTCCAAATTTTTCTTTTGTTTCCTTTACTGCTTGCTCAAAAACAAATTGAATAACATCGGGGCAGGCTACAACCCTGTCTCACTCCGTTCCCAACCACTGCTTCCCTTTCATGCCCCCTCAACTCTTATAACTGTCATCTGGTTTCTGTACAAATTGTAAATAGCCTTTCGCTCCCTGTATTTCACCCCTCCCACCTCCAGAATTTGAAGTAGAGTATTCCAGTCAACATTGTCAAAAGCTTTCTCGAAGTCTACAAATTCTAGAAACTTAGGTTTTCCTTTCCTTAATCTATCTACTAAGATAAGTCGTAGAGTCTGTATTGCCCCATGTGTTCCAACATTTCTAGAGTTTTTTTCCATTCATCTGTAAGGTATACATGCTTGTATCTTGCAGCCATGACTTATTAAACTGACAGTTCGGTAATTTTCACATCTGTCAACACATGCTTTCTTCGGGATTGGAATTATTATGTTCTTCTTGAAGTCTGAGGGTATTTTTCCTGTCTCATATCTTGCTCACCAGGTGGTAGAGTTTTGCCAGGGCAGTCTCTCCCAAAGCTATCAGTAGTTCTAATGGAATGTTGTCTACTCCCGGAGCCTTGTTTCACTTAGGTCTTGCAGTGCTCTGTCAAACTCTCCACTAACTACCATATCTCCCATTTCATCTTCATCTACATCCTCTTCCATTTCGATAATATTGTCTTCAAGTACATCGCTCTTGTATAGACCCTCTATTTACTCCTTCAACCTGTCTGCTTCTGCGCTTAGAACTGGGTTTCCATCTGAGCTCTTGATATTCATACAAGTGGTTCTCTTTTTTCCAAATGTCTCTTTTAGTTTTCCTGTAGGCAGTATCTATCTTACCCCTAGTGATATATGCCTCTACATCCTTACATTTGTCCTCTAGCCACCCCTACTTAGCCATTTTGCACTTCCTGTCGATCTCATTTTTGAGACATTTGTATTCCTTTTTGCCTGCTTCATTTACTGCATTTTTATATTTTCTCCTTTCATCAATTAAATTGAACATATCTTCTGTTACCCAAGGATTTCTACTAGCCCTTGTCTTTTTAGTAGTTGATCCTCTGCTGCCTTCACTATTTCATCTCTCAAAGCTACCCATTATTCTTCTTCTACTGTATTTCTTTCCCCCATTCTTGTCAATCGTTCCCTAATGCTCTCCCTGAAACTCTCTACAATCTCTGGTTCTATCAATTTATCCAGGTCCCATCACCTTAAATTCCCATCTTTTTGCAGTTTCTTCAGTTTTAACCTACGGTTCATAACCAATAGATTGTGGTCAGAGTCCACATCTGCCCCTGGAAATGTCTTTCAATTTAAAAACTGGTTCCTAAATCTCTGTCTAACCATTATATAATCTATCTGAAACCTTCCAGTATCTAAAGGCCTCTTCCATGTATACAACCTTCTTTCATGATTCTTGAACCAAGTGTTAGCTATGATTAAGGTATGCTCTGTGCAAAATTCTACCACGCGGCTTCCTCTTTCATTCCTTACCCCCATTCCATAGTCACCTACTAGGTTTCCTTCTCTCCCTTTTCCTACTATCGAATTCCAGTCACTCATGACTATTGAATTTTCATCTCCCTTCACTATTTGAAAAATTTCTTTTATCTCAACATACATTTCATTAATCTCTTCGTTATCTGCAGAGCTAGTTGGCATATAAAATTGTACTACTGTGGTAGATGTGGGCTTCTTGTCTATCTTGGTCACAATAATGCGTTCACACTATGCTGTTTGTAGTAGCTTACCTTCTATTTTTTTATTCATTATTAAACCTACTCCTGCATTACCCCTATTTGATTTTGTATTTATAACCCTATATTCACCTGACCCAGAAGTCAGGTTCATCCTGCCACCGAACTTCACTAATTCCCACTATATCTAACTTTAACCTATCCATTTCCCTTTTCAAATTTTCTAACCTACCTGCCCGATTAAGGGATCTGACATTCCACCCTCCGATCCGTAGAATGCCAGTTTTGTTTCTCCTGATAACGACATCCTCCTGAGTAGTCCACACCTGGAGATCCAAATGTGGGACTATTTTACCTCCAGAATATTTTACCCAAGAGGATGCCATCATCATTTAACCATACAGTAAAGCTGCATGCCCTTGGGGAAAATTATGGCTGTAGTT
This sequence comes from Schistocerca piceifrons, assembly GCF_021461385.2. Lineage (NCBI taxonomy): Eukaryota > Metazoa > Arthropoda > Insecta > Orthoptera > Acrididae > Schistocerca > Schistocerca piceifrons. The sequence continues at coordinate 282,117,227 of NC_060138.1, forward strand.
TCCCCCTGCTTTCAGCTGTTCGCAGTACCAGCAAAGCAAGTGCATTTTGGTTAGTGTTACAAGGCCAGATCAGTCAATCATCCATACTGTTGTCCCTGCAACTATTGAAAAGGCTGCTGCCCCCCTTCAGGAGCCACATGTTTGTCTGGCCTCTCAACAGATACCCATCCGTTGTGGTTGCACGTACGGTATGGCTATTTGTATCGCTGAGGCACGCAAGCCTCCCAACAACAGCAAGGTCCATGGTTCATGGGGAGGGGGGTTGGGGACAGAAGATATACTGAATTTAATTGATGAGAGGAGAAAATATAAAGAAAATGCAGTAAATAAAGCAGGCGAAACAGAATACAAATGTTTTTAAAAAAATGAGATTGAGAGGAAGTATAAAATGGCTAAGCAGGAATGACTATAGGACAAATTTAAGGATTTAGAAGTATATATCACTAGGGGAAAGACAGACACTACCTACAGCAAAATTAGAGACCTTTTGAGAAAAGAGAACCACCTGTATGAATATAAAGAGATGAGATGGAAAACCAGTTCCAAGCAAAGGGAAAGCAGAAAGGTAGAAGGAGTACACAGAGAGTCTATACAAGGGAGATGTACTTGAGGGAAATATTATGGAAATGGAAGAGGATGTAGATGAAGATGAGATGGGAGATGTGATACTGCGTGAAGAATTTGATAGACAACTGAAAGTTGAAACAAGGCCCTGAGAACTAGTGACTGCCTTGGGAGAGCCAGCCATGAGAAAACTCTTCCATCTAGTGAGTGCTAAATATGTAAGACAGGTGAAATACCCTCAGACTTCATGAATAATTTAATACTTCTAGTTCCAAATAAATCAGGTGCTCACATGTGTGAAAATTACCAAACTATCAGTTTAATAAGAAACAGTTGCAAAATACTAACACAAATTTTTACAGAAGAATGCAAAGACAGGTAGAAGCCAACCTTCGGGCAAGATCAGTTTTGATTCCAGAAAAATGTAGGAACATGCAAGGCAATACTGACCTTACAACTTCTCATAGAAGCTACATTAAGGAAAGGCAAGCCTACATTTATAGCATTTGTAGACTTCAAGAAAGCTTTTGACGATGTTGACTGGAGTACTCCCCTTCAAATTCTAAATGTGGCAGACGTAAAATACAGAGAGCGAAAGGCTATTTACAGTTTGTACACAAGACACATAGTTTTGGAGAATCCATGGAATAATGCAAGTATCAGAATTTAAAAAGTTTTGTATGTGAAAACACAGACTGCATACTTCTGAGTACATTTCTTATGATTAACACAAGTCATTTTGTAGCAATAATTGCCGTGCGGGATTAGCCGAGCGGTCTAGGACGCTGCAGTCATAGACTATGCGGCTGGTCCCGGGGAAGGTTCGAGTGCTACCATAGGCATGGGTGTGTGTGTTTGTCCTTAGGATAATTTAGGTTAAGTAGTGTGTAAGCTTAGGGACTGATGACCTTAGCAGTTAAGTCCCATAAGATCTCACACACATTTTGAACATTTTTGTAGCAATAATTGAAATGTAATGAGGGATAAAACAGTTCAGTAATAGACCCTGCACGGTTGTGGATTGCATAACACACTGATTTCAGGGCAAAATGTATCTTTAAAAGTTTGATGTTAACATTAGGATATTTGTAAAAAAAAAAAAAAAAATTATCAACAGTAACTGCTTCTTTGTTTGTGTATTTATTACATCCACCTTAGTTATGAATGATAACACTAATATTACCATTTTATTAAACAAAACTTACATGCCAATACTTCTCATTGGATTTGCACTTCTGGGACTGAAGGTGTTGTGGAAGGATTGATTTTTCTTTTTTTCTGTAGCAATGTGGTTATTAATCAACTGCATCTTACTTCTGATGAATTATTAACTGTGTTAAATAGAAAATAGCTATTGGCATGTAGATACTTTATGGGGGTTGTTAGATGTTCCCAGTGGTTCATTTAGAAGAGCAGTGCCTGCAGATGAAGTGTGCGATTTGGTGTATCATTGTGGCAACCAGTACTGAACTATTGTGAATATTCAAAACCAATGACATATTTGTCCAGCATCAGTTAAACCTAAAATGGTATTGCCCAGGAATGCTTTCAACAGGCTGTTCTTTTAATTTATATACTGGAGCCCACCTTACAACCTCCTCAGATATTTAGCTGTTCAGTATCACACTCCATTATTTACAAAAGTTACTCTGCTAAACGTGCCAGAAATAAGAAACACTGAGGGGAGATAACTCACATATGGGAAAATTTCTTTATGCTAAAACTGTATTTGATAATGGCAAAAAACCTCAGTCACCACTTTCAAAGGGCAGTGCATTTCAATTTAAGTCATCTGAGACTGCTTGATGCAAAGAGTTAAAGCTACAGTTTGTTCTGTAGTTCTCACAAAAGAAATTTGTTATTCGTAACAATGGGCACTGCAGGATGATATGGCATTTCCAACCTTGCCAGTAAAAAATTTAACACATTAATTTCCATATTATTTACTTTTATTAACAGTGCTACAGATGAAACATTGACTTTTTAACACACAAATAATATCATATATAATCTCTCAACAATAAGAGCCATCACACTTTACCAGGGTGTAAATAATAAGTATACAAATGCACAGTACCAGGAACATAATAGAATGTAGTGGGAGGTACAAATAAATACCTTCTGTATACCACAATGAGTAACAACAGGTGAGCCATTGGTTTGATGCAGTGAATCAGACTATTTGAGGGTAGGTTGTAAAGCCATTGATGACAAAATTATTAACATTATACTCACAAGTCTGTTACATCATACATTTAATTTTCTTTGTAAAATGTAAACAATAATACAGGGTGATTCAAAAAGAATACCACAACTTTAGGAATTTAAAACTCTGCAACGACAAAAGGCAGAGCTAAGCACTATCTGTCGGCGAATTAAGGGAGCTATAAAGTTTCATTTAGTTGCACATTTGTTCGCTTGAGGTGCTGTTGACTAGGTGTCAGCGTCAGTTGGTGCTAAGATGGCGACCGCTCAACAGAAAGCTTTTTGTGTTATTGAGTACGGCAGAAGTGAATCGACGACAGTTGTTCGGCGTGCATTTCGAACGAAGTATGGTGTTAAACCTCCTGATGGGTGGTGTATTAAACGTTGGTATAAACAGTTTACAGAGAATGGGTGTTTGTGCAAAGGGAAAAGTTCTGGACGGCCGAGAACGAGTGATGAAAATGTAGCATGCATCCAGCAAGCATTTGTTCGCAGCCCTGGAAAATCGACTCGCAGAGCTAGCAGAGAGCTGCAAATTCCACAATCAACTGTATGGAGAGTCCTACGAAAAAGGTTAGTTATGAAACCTGAACGTCAACTACCCGAGGCGATGGATCGGCCGCCAGGCAGCCCGTGACAGAGCACTTCCTCACTGGCCTCCAAGAAGCCCTGATCTTACCCCCTGCGATTTTTTCTTATGGGGGTATGTTAAGGATATGGTGTTTTGGCCACCTCTCCCAGCCACCATTGATGATTTAAAACGAGAAATAACAGCAGCTATCCAAACTGTTACGCCTGATATGCTACAGAGAGTGTGGAACGAGTTGGAGTATCGGGTTGATATTGCTCGAGTGTCTGGAGGGGGCCATATTGAACATCTCTGAACTTGTTTATGAGTGAAAAAAAAAAAGTTTTAAATACTCTTTGTAATGATGTATAACAGAAGGTTATATTATGTTTCTTTCATTAAATACACATTTTTAATGTTGTGGTATTCTTTTTGAATCACCTTGTAGAACTTTCCACTTTTACTCATCCAGGAACAACAATCTTACCTTGTTTCCTATAATAAATACCTGAAGAATAAGACAAAACTTGGTACATTTTCCCTGAGTAAATACAAGTTTAATTAAGCCATATGTGAACTATAACTTATTTTGCACTTTAACAATTTTCGAAGCGAGGGTTAAACACATAGATTACAGGTCTGGCATTCTGCCGACAGAGCCTCTGCGTTAATCTGAGGGAGAGAGAGGTCACATTTAAGCATGATCCACATATGAAAAGTCAAATTGTTCAACGCTAAAACTTCTGTTTGACCAGCAGGCCACAAATCAACTTTCACAATAGCTGCCAATAGGGCTCTCTCCAGTTTTCTTCATGAGGGCGTTACTCTTTAATGAATACTGTGTTGTGCAATTTTAAAACAATTTTTGTTTTCAACACTATTTCATAATGAAATTCTGTATCACAATTTACTGCAAACAATATGAAACACTTCTCCTAAAAGAATTGACAGTATTTTAAATTTAATGGTTGCATATAAAACATGTTTCAAGAACCTTATGACTCACATCTAAGCGTGAAAAAATATTCCCAAGCCAGTATCAAAAATATATTTCAGTAATGTGATAAGCATAAAGTAAGTTGCTTTCTTTTATATTTAGGAGCATCGCGCAATTGTGCAACAAAAGTATTACTTTCAAACAATGGAAAATCCAGGGTGGAATATAACAATATTCTGAGAAGTAAAGTTGCTACTCATCATATAGCGGAGTTGCCGAGTCACAGACAGGCACAACAGAAAGATTTTCGCACTTAAAGCTTTCAGCCAATGGTCTTTGTGTGTGTCTGTTGTTGACAAAGTCCGTTGGCCAAAAGCTGTAAGTGTGAAAATCTTTTTGTTGTGCCTCTCTGCGACTCAACAAGTCCGCTATATAGTGAGTAGCAACTTTCCTTCTCAGAATATTGTAAGAATATTACTATACTTTATTACTACACACAAGAGTGAAGAAGAAACTGTTAAGGCCATTACAGCAGATAATGCTGTATGCCTTTGAACTATGACACACAGAAGACTCTACTCTTCTTTTTTATTTTATAATTTAAGTAAGGTACAATGTTTTAGGCCAAGTGACAGTACCTCAACAAAACAATTTTAATATACTGTTAGCATCAACAACACAAATTATTAGGTTTTCATGACAAATAAAAAATGTGACATTTATGATTGCATTGTTGAGTTCAAACATGAACTCCTGACTGACTTAAAGCAACTGTAACAGTTTGAATATGAATATGCAAAATTCATGGGCTTGGAAAATATACAGCACATAATGTGGTCAAAAGAGACCATCATATTCTTTGTTGACAATCATTAGAGCCATTTCAGTTTCAATACTTTACTGCTTGCTATGTGACAACAGTATTTCCTCACCAGTGTAGTCACAACCACCATCACCTGGATTTTGGAATACTGGGGCCATTTGAGTTAAAAGCAGACAATGACTGGCTGCTATCAAATCCCACAAAAGTTACTTTTCATAACCTTTCTGCATGAACTAACATTATATACATTGCTTCACTTACAGCTATAAACATTATGGCAACTTTTACAGCAACCGGCACTTGGCTGTTTTCAGTCTGGTTATTAAACATGAATTTTTGAAGATGACACAAATACTGTGTACCTATCAACAATACTGCTTAAAAACAGATCCTACTGTTTTTATCTGATCATTCATATGATGCAGTGAACTGCATACCAAAACTAAACCTAACAAGAAAATAAAGTCCATTTGTTTTGATTTTTACCTCTACACTTGCAGTTGTAAAACTAGCACATGAGAAGATGACAACATAATAATTAAAAAGAAAGCTCGTAAAAGATTGGAGGAAAAGTCAAAAGTAGGCAGAGAAAAGTAAATCTGAGAAATACAAGCCTGAGAGGAAATTTTATTTCTCAAACTTTCTGATACTGAAAGTTATGGAGTTATTTTTTGGATGTGTATCTAAATATATTGTAGATTTATTGTTTTAGTAAAATATATGTTTAACTATATTTTCTTTTAATGAAATAATTTTAATTAAGTTGCATAGGTGCATTGTGACAAGGACTGCTTCCTCCGTAATGTAAAATTAGTTACTATTGGAAACTGTTTTAACTATTAGTACTATCTGAAAATATCTGAAAAATATAAAATAACTTCTATGTAAGAAAGTAATTTTTAATGTACAGCATGCAATTCTTAGAAATAGGGTACATTGTAATTCTAATGACATATCACTTCATTCAATCCAGGGAGCTTTTGTCTACAAGGGCTCCATGATTGACATGCCTCTTCTTCGCCAAGCCCAACATATTATGCAGCTAGCAAAAATGGACAAACATAATTTGCAACAGTGAACAAGATACAGTGCCAGTCACATATCATTAACAGCAAAGGTAAAAACCTGTAACTACATTAATGTTTATCAGCAATCTTACAGTGCTGATTTTACTTAACACTGATTTGTGTAAGCTATGATTCTGTTTATAACATTACTATTTCAAGTCTTGCTGACTTGAAACAGATATGGCATAATTAAAAGTAGATACCTTTCATTAAAAACAGTTTAGCTAGTGGGATATGATATTTTGCTAATCACAAGTGACTATTAATGAATGTATCTAAATGTGATAACAACCACCTGTCATGTTAACTGAAAACTTCAGTTTATTAGTCATAGATTTTTCACAATGAAGGAAGTAAGATGTTGTTTTCCGTTTCTGGGATGTTAAGGTAAAGAGGTGTCTACCATTACATATATTTTTCATGTTCTAGAAACAGCAGTGGAAGCATTAGAGGATTTTCAACTAACACATGGTCTCTCTTTCAGAAAAAGTAAAAAATATGGATACATTTGGAATTTACTTCAACTATGATTTCTCTCAACAAACTACTATGCTTCGAAAGATGATATATCAACGAAAATGTTTAACAGAATTGAAGACATAAGATTATGAAAACTGGGCTCTAGTATTCCTAGACTGAATCTCATAATGTACAAAGAGTATTAACCATGTAGTAGACAACCATTATCAAGCAAAAGATTCGTTGAGGTTTCTTTTTGCAAGATCGGTTAGATTTGCTTACTACCCATCACTCAGTCTTAGTGTGGCATACAAAGGAGTGGTATAATGTGTAATAGGGTAAATATAAAATTTACTCACAGTGTGGCAGCAGGAGAACACACATATACGACGTATAAATGTTTGCACGCTTTCGTAGTTAGGGGATCCTTCTGGCAGAAGAGTTGCAGGAAAAGGAAGAGTGGCGAAGAAAAAGGACTGGTGAGGTTTAGAAAAGGGGTAATTTAGAAAAGTTGCTCAGAATCCAGGGTAGATTTATTAGGTGGGGTGACAAGGAAAGAGTAGATTTTTCTCTCTCCAGTTACATTATATTTTCAAAAATTGATTTTTTTATATGCAAAAGAGTGATGTATTCTGCAATCAAAATTTTTGATCCCTTACACAGCAATGAAAAGAATTTAACACACATTAAAATTTGCTTCAAACACATAAATCAATGTCTATACAAATAAAACAGTACGGCAATCATGTAAATGGAGGCAAATTTCCAAATTTTTCAGTAAATTGTAAAACTGACTCATTCCACATCATAGTGAGATGTCATACTTAACAATATATGGAGCTTGCAAAACTGACTATTGCACAAAATACAGTGTATTTTAAAAAGATTACTCCTATCTCACAAGTCAATATATTCACATGAATCAAGATAGACATTTGGGTCAGAATTTTAGTTTGGCACCAGCCATGTTCACATGGTCACGATACCGCCAGCAAGCTCGCTCGCTACAGGAAATGCATACCTGGATATTTTTGAGATCAGGCTTTTTGCACAGTTGTAAGAACATGCTAAAAATTTGGTTTTTCAACAGAATCAATGCAGTGGTATACGATGTAAGAGCACTTTTTAATGAGCTGCCTGTGTGATGGATGGGCCGTAATGGGCATATGAATTTTGCATTTCACCTTTGGCCTCCAAGGTCACTTTATCACACAGTATGTGATTTCTTTTTTCTTGTAGTGGATTGCGAATATCTGCACCTACGTGATTCCTCTTTCAACAATTTGGATGGATTCAGATGCTGCATAGCAACGCCAATTAATGCACAACTCCAGACATGCTCATAAAAATATGGATTATATTTTGACTCATCTGGATCTTTGTTGTGCACACAATGAGCATTTGTGAAAGGTAAATTAAAATTTTGATTCCAGACATAATTGTAAAAAGAACCACACGATTTTATAAGCGTACACAATTGTAAAATTGGATGGTTGTTTTTGAAAATAAAAACTTTGTAGCTCTCTACACATAATTTAAAATCCATCCTCAGATTTCGTGTTGTGTAGAATTTATTGTGATGTGAAATTGGATGAATCTTTTTGAAACATAATGCACTTTTATGTAAAATAAAAAATGTGTTGTACCTGCAGAACCTTTGTTTAGTAATGGTAATAGTTACTTCCACACCACACCCTACTCAGCTGTGCAGGAGTGAGACTGACTTGCTGATGGTATTTCACTGTCAGTGGTCATAGACTGCAAACATGCTGTATTACATAACAACATGATATTTATAATTCACAATTGTTGAATTTAGGAAGGCTATGAAAATGAAGGAAGGCACTAGATTGAAAATGAGAATATTGCTTCTTATTACTGGCAGGTTATACTGAAGTTGATATAATTCAGATAAAGAACAAAAAATTAATAATGACAGTTACCATACTGAAAAAGGTACAGATTCTTCCTGCTCTTGGAGTCAGTTCAAGGAGATGCTATCGGAAAAAATGAAATGATGAATGCTGATCCTTTACCAGCTGATGTCCAACAATTTGTTCCCCAAGATATCTTAGTTAAGCAGCATTACTACCTCACAGTAACACAATTCTTTTTTCAAGCATAAGGCATTCCACTTAAAAGGTCAAGTCTCAGGCATCAGTTGACAGATTTGTTACAGTGCTGTAGGTGAGGTGAGATAAATCTAGGTCAAGACCATTTTAATAGTTTACTGTACTATAAAAGAGATTCAATGTTAAAAGAGTGTGTATCTGTAACAATTTAACCAACCATGAAAATATCACAAGAATCAGCCTAGACTTTCAACTAATTTAGTCGACATATCTGGGCTAAGCATTCCAGAGAGATGGGACTCTGTTGCCTTTGAAACCATATATGCTACTGAACGTTGAAGACACATTCAGAATGTTTAAAGCAAAAAATGTTCCTACACAGATGTACCACAGTACCTTCTGGAAGCTAGCAAGTTGTCTCAACTTTTAAAAGACCCGAGATCTATAACAACTTTGATATAAAATCTAACTACTAGAATAAAGTTGAATAGGGTCAGTATGTTTTCACACATTTTGCTAAGGAAGGCATACTGCCAAAATAATGTGCAGTTTCTGCAATTTAAGTGACTGCTATTCTAAATTACATTAAACTTTACATACTTCAACAGTTTTACAATAATGTAAGAATGAAAAATAGGTGTTTTGTTGTCAAATAAACGTAATCATTACCTCCACACTGCTCTGTCAAATACATGTGTACTATCATTATCTGATATGTAAATTGTATTTGGGCACACTTACAATATATTATTGCTTCAGAAACTCAAGAATAAAAACTAATTATTTTTGTTTCATCTGCTGAATTACTACCTTTTTGAATACAAAAATGATGCAAAACGAAAGGGATTAAGTAGAAGATAGGAAATGCTGTACCATCTACACATTAACATGATAAGCAATTATACACAATTCGAGTTTTGAACATTTAATATACATACTTGAACCAGGAAGGAAAAGTATTATTAACAAAAATGATGCAAAAGCACACTGGGATATTATTAAAAAAAACTACTACTGCTATGTTTATCAGCCTAGCTATACACTCAACAACTATACATGCAACATAATTTGAGCAAGCAGCATACTGTAATTCACATTGCATTGCATTCACTATGCATTCTATGATGCTGTATTGCTAAGGCATGCTGTATTGTTTCTTGGCAATGGTTGAAACAATCCATACTAACCCAAAGTTTCACAGTTCCCAGAAAAGTGCAAAGTTATATTGTACATATAATACATATCATATCTCTCTCTCTCTCTCTCTCTCTCTCTCTCTCTCTCTCTCTCTCTCTCTCTCTCTGTGTGTGTGTGTGTGTGTTTTTTTTTTTGGGGGGGGGGGGGGGATGCAAAAGACATTTGCAAAAGAAATGTTGTTTATTTAAGAATTGTAAGAAATATGTTAATATATTTACCTTCAATTCTAGAACTTTAACAGCTGGAGGTCTCTTCCTTTTACCCTTTTCCTCTTACTTCAGTTTCAGAACTGAAGTTTCTTGGAAACAGACACAGTAGGTACCACCTTAAATGCGCCTGATGTCTTGCTAGGCACAAGTCTCCCTGCACTTTCGTGAAGTATATTGTCTATGCAATATGTACTGTGCACCACAAAATTCTGTTTAATTGTGAATATGGCCAACTGCATAGCATCCTTTTCTTGTACGATTAATGTATTTTGATATGAATTCTGTAGAACTTATCAACTACCCCTGCAAATTATATTTAGTTTCATTATTGTCTCTCACATCAGGTAAATCTTTTTATCTGAAACAAAGATCCATTTTTTTCTTCATCTGAAAATAACTACACAATGCTTGCATCTCATAAGTAGTTACCAGTACTTTAACCTCTCAGCCATCTGGTTTTTAGGTGTCTAGAATTCTTCATACATGAAGCAGTCCTTTTTTGACTCTGAATGCAATTAATAGTCACCAAATCACTAAAATTAAAAAGTTGCAAAATCTGAAGACTTAACAACATTCTCTGTATGCCCTTTCATTTTCTTAGTATCATATTTCTAATGTCTCCAAAGTGCCACAATTCAATTACTCAGTGTTCACACTTTGCATCCTCACTTCTTGTTTGATACATTGTTTTGCTCTAAGTAAAGTTTTCATTTTTCTCTTTCTCCTTGGCATTATTGCTCTGAATTTTGTTTACAATACTGCTTAATCATTATAATCTATCGAGAACTTTTAGTGTACTATCCCCAATTCTGATTCCTCACAGCCTGTTGGCATAATTTTATCTAGCTTAGTTGGGTTCTTTCCCCACTTTATTTACCTGACATCCATTGTCATCTATTTTTTTTTTTTTTTTTTTTTTTTTTTTTTTTAGCATCTGGTACACTCTTCCTTATTTTCAGAGAAGTTGGAGTGTCAAAAACCCTCTACTTTTCTATCATTCAATTACTTCAATGCTCCCGCATGTTGCCTGTTTGGAACACTGTTTAAACAGACAGGTCTTATTTTCTCGAGTTACAGATTTTTGCAATATAGAGCTGTATTATTGCTGCAGAGTCCTTGCAGGTCACCAATGTGCTGTGTCGAGTGGGGTGGGGATGGACAACTTGTTTGGAGGAAGCACTCACTATGCAACACTTTGAATGAACATACTACCTCACATAAAATGTGAATGTCGCGCCTCCCTCCCCCCTCCTCCCCCCCCCCCCCCCCCCCCCCCCCCCCCCACTATCTTGCTTGTTAATTTTCAGAGAACTGAGAATGAAAAATGAAATGATCATCAACGTTCTGGGTGTCACATTTGAGTGCAGCCACTATTTATACCATAGATTAATTTTTGCCTGGGGAATATTTGGCTCATCTGTCTATTTTTAACAATTATGCTTATAATGCAAAGATATTTTAGCCCATATCTTTTATTCTCAGAGATCTTGCCACCACTATGGGGTGGGAGGAGGAGAACCCTTGTGTTGTAACTATCGTGAATTGTTCACTAACAATTTTATGTCAGTCAGTAAATTAAATTGTTACGCATATATGTTCTATTTTAGTGAGTAAACTGTTCTATTTTATCATAAGTAACATATAAAAACAACGATTTGTTCTTTTCTCACACTTTTATTAATTTTTTGGACTTCAGCAGTATAATGATAATTCCTTTTAGAATAAAACTGGTATGTGCATTTTTTTCCCACTTCAAATATTTGAGGGAACAGAGTGAAACTGAAATAAAGAACATTAAGTTTTGGCACAAAGGTAATTTTGTGGAACCGATTTTTTTTCCTGCATTTCATATGGGAATACATTTTCTCAAGTTAAGAATGTCAGCAGATTGAACTTTCCTAATCATTACATAAAAATTTTGAATACTGTCTACATACTTTTTTTAAAATAATGAGAGTTTATATCAGATTAAATATATAAATATAAAATTCACAGCATATGTAATTGACTTACAGAGTGAATTACATTTCACTTTCAGAAAATGAAATGCAATCAGAATTTGAGCAAAGTAAAAATTTCAATGCTTCATCTACGAATGTCATTGCTTTGTACCGCTCTCACTTCCCACAGTAAATTTACACTTCAGTGTCCACTCCACGAGACACTATTATGGAGGAAAGTGCACAACACTGTAATATCTTTTTACATATACTCTTTATGTCAAACGTTGCAGCAATGCTAATGAGAATATCTCAAATACACCCAAAGGAAAAATGTTACTTGCTATTTACTCTAGAAGAATCATGAATGTGTGTATAGCTTCATATGAAACAATTGTGAACGACAAAAATGGTGAAAACAGGACCTTATTTTGTCGCATACCATGTGGCATGATATTTTGAGAAGCAAAACAAGAAGATAGTCAGAAGAAACATTTGTTCACACAGATGGAAAAAAATCCGTCAATTTGACTGGCTGAGTATAAACAATACTAGGATAATAGACAACTATGCACTGTGTAGAAGAAAAATTTAAAATGATTTGTCTGCTGTACTTCAGCATACACAAAATTTTTGTGGCACCTTTGGGATCACTCTCACGAATGGAAAAAATCCATTTGTAAACCCGATTACTACTTAACACTTCCGTTGTATAGTGAGTGGTTTTCTTTTATCTTTGTCAGATAAATGAGCTATCAAAAATGTCAGAGCTTCAAATTACACTGCTCTGAGACAATGACTGGTTGCCACATGGATGCACTATTTAAATTAATCAGCTAGTAGAAACATAATTAAACGTAATTAAACAACAGTCCTATACAGTACATTGGACTTCTATATTTGATATCAAATTGTACCAAAAACCAGTACCAACACACATTTTCAATTGTGGTGACATGGTATGACCAACACTGCTTAGTTAATGACAATTGTACCAATACTGGCTGCAAACATCAGCAAGTGGAAAATCCTAAGAGAAGTTAATGCCTTTACTGTACAGAAGGAATTAGCTAAACTGGCACACAGACATGCTAAAACATGCCAATACAACAGTCTCTCTTTTTCATAGAAACGGTACATACAATTAGCAACAGTCATGAAATGGGCTACTGATGAAATTTTACTTTAACATAAATAGCGTCTAACTAATCACTTCTTTTTACTCTTTTTTTTTTAAATGTAACACTTGGCAAAGATATTCTTATTCTTGACATAATTCTTGTGAGTTTCTTAGTTACCTGATAAGTTTTCATCAGTTTATTTGAGAGGACAATATGGCAATTCTGTACAGTGTAATTTTCTATCCAAGCTTCACCTTTCACAAGACAAGAAAAGTAGAAGCTGTTTCTGCTTCCTTTTCATATAGCAAATTCTACATAATTAGTTCTTTCATTCAGTGAACAATCAAATTCAATTTTCTCTGACTACTAATGTCAGCTAAAAATGAAGAAAGAGTAGGAAACAATTCTTTGAAAACAGTAACTGAGTACAATGTAGGATGTGCCCTGAAACATTATTTAAAGATTACATCAACATTTGTACAAAAATAATTTCTGGAGTTAAATTTATAATCTTTAACACACAGTCAGCCTTGAAATACATTTATAACCACAAACATCAAGATATTTACAAGAATAGATAGTAAAATAGTACATCAGTAATGAAAGCTACAGGTCACATCCTGGAAGGACAGCACGGAACACTCATGTACACATACAACATCTCTTGCATATACAGAGAAATATAAATTAACTTGTACTGATGATCCGAGTTGCTGCCTCCAATGTTACCAGAATATCAACACAGCACATGAAAAATGTGCTTTTTCCTTTGCATCCATTATGCAATACAAGCAGAGACAGTTTTCTTAACTGCATCTCGAGCATATGGTATGTATGAGATAGAATACCACGTCATGGCAAGGGATTGAAGGATAACAAACAGCAGTGCCAAGCCAGCTTTCTTCCACTGGAAAAAATAATTGTATTGATGAGATTATTTTTAATGATTTTTAAGCAGTAAAATAAGTTGTGCGTGCTACACTTACATAGAGTACTGTTCTTGGCAAACATTATTTACTAACTAAGGAACAACCCATTGTAACTAAAAGTACTCATTAAATGAATCTCACAATAAACTTATTTTTAAACACAGCCTCACAATACAATAATAAACTTGCACCATATATTTTTGCTTGCCAACAAGTAAAAAAGAAGTCAATCATATTTACAGTATAGTTCTCTAGCACTTATTTTCATTCCTTGTATTTCAGTGAAAAAGAAAGCTAATTGTCCAATATCTGAATTGTACAAGTGTGCTTTTTAGTTGAAGAATTGAAATAGCAACAAGTGCTGAGTGAGTAGTACAATAATGAATATTATTTTGAAGCAAAATTATTAGTTAGATAAGATTTTAATTACAAATTTCATTTTAATAGACTTTTTCCCTCATCCTCCTTGTAAATTTTTTATAATATTTACAGCAATTATGTAGGATTCTGTTAAACCACAACTTAACTGTTGTGTGACAAGAATGATTATGGATTACATTACACAAAGACGGTTCTAAAAACAAGCTGGTAATGAAATTACTACTACCGTAAGTTATTTTGTCTCTAGTCATTGGTTACTGTAATTCCTCCCACAATATTTATGTTATTAAATTTATTTTATTGCCCTTTGTCTGTTTCGGAGGTTTTCACACCGATCTGTAGAAGGTGCACACTTACAATTGTCACGTAAAACAAACAGTATGTCTAATATTTGTTCATTCATCCAGTTTCTTTTTTCTATTCTTAAGTAACTTTGACCTGTAAGTACAATGCATCTTTGACACACACACACACACACACACACACACACACACACACACACACACACACACAAATAGGAATTTACCATATGAAACTGCAAATATATCTTATTACTAACAACAAACAGGGAGTATAAATGGACAAGGGGGGGGAAACCCACCCGGATTTTACCCGGATTTTTTCCCGGATGAAAATACACTTTCTCCAGGATGAAAATACTGTTTTTCCGTGTTAAGTGACCGTATACTTTTCCTCGGCACTGTAAAACTTATCAATCCTTTGAATGTTTATGGTCTTATACACTGACGTAGAATTTTCGAGCACTTTAGAAAACTAAACTGATTGGGGGGGGGTTACGTCTTGGAAAGATCTTTGATGTGCAGCTCATGACAGCATAGGACACACAATGTAGTCAGCCAATAGCAAGATCACTCTTAAGAAGAGCAAACACACAAATAAGAAAAGTTAATGGTTTAAATTAATATACATAGTGTTGCTACAAGAAAAACAAAGCTTTCACTTATAATATTGGTCTCTAAGGTTAATACGCTGCAAGAGAAGCTAAGCTTCCACATACAATGTTGATCTTTTTTGTGCTTTTCAAACCACAATTCGCAATATTTTCCCGTGACCTGTTAGAAATAGGGTCGTTTCAGCAGTTGCCAAAGAGCACCAGGTAACAGGCGTCACTGCGCTTACGCAGCTACGATGACGCAGGAAGTCCGCATGTTTGTACGTGTAGAACATTAAAAGATCTTGCATTATGTCATAAAAGAAACAAGACATGAGAGAATACTTCAAGAGCATCGGAATTTGATGAACCATACTAAAATGCATAATTCGGCTTAAAGTGCACATTTGTATATCCAGAATCGGGTGTACATTTTCTTGAGTACCAGTACTGTATTATCTCATGTTTGGTTCTTTATTATGGCATAATGCCATACAAGCTAGAAGATGTAAAACGTGCCCTTGAAATGCAGTGAACAGTTGAAACTAGCCAGCAGTGTGAAATTAAACACTTCGTTTCAAATAAATTGACTGCCTCAGCCCAAAAGATTAATAAAAGCCAAATCTCTTTAGCAAACCGACAAAAATAACTTCATTGTTCTGCAAGAAGATTAATGCTTGACTGTCAGAAAGGTGGAAATAAAACCTGAAACTAATAACAAATTTTAGCCTTCCATAATTATGTGAATGTATTTTAATTCATTTGATAGCTCCTGGCCACAGAAATCCGTTTTGTTTTCATTTAATGTGAGAGCAATAAATTAAGAAGAAACAGCAAAATCACTAAACGTAAACACGGGTCACGTGGAGACCACCCACCTCCCCACTACAACTCAGACTGCTCTGTGGATCAGCCCCAGATCTGCGATATTTCCGAACCGGGGCAATACTAGATAGTGGTGCCCAGCCACACATCTGTAGCCAGAAGCAGGAGAAGGTCCTAGTCATACGCGACTCAACTGCAAATACTCAAGAGCCTGCCTGCAACTGCTCAACCTAATCTAATATAAACAGCTGTCACATCACGATAATCTGAGGCAATTTGTTGTTAGGAAGCATTGCATAGTCTTCCTAAAGCCTTTGACACACTTTGCTGGTGGCAGACGCTTGTATGAGCACTGTGTTTTATTGTTGTATACGGCGTATTTCCTTTGAGACTAAAGTTTTATTTTCGTTTTTTTTTTTTCCTCGGTCATTCATGTTTTGTTGCTGCAGCATTATTCTGCAGAAGTGGGATACAGTAATAGCCTTTGTTAGAGTTCTTACCAGTCAAAATCACAAAAATTTAACTGAAAACTAAAACAATGAAAAATTCCCGGAATTCTAAAAAATCTCTGGTTTTTCCTGGTTTTCTCCCGAATGAAAAAATTCACGGGTTTTTCCCGGATCTCCCGGGTCATATACACCCTGACAAACTACAGAACAGTTGTATACAACTGTTAACAAAGACTACCAAATACATAATAATCAGGAATTTACAAGCTTAAGTATGATTCTTGTTCCTGCCACACTATAGGGCAAATAGGCAGAATTACCTGATGTAGGTTGCGCAATGATTAAGCACACAGCCGCTTGCCACACAGCTGATGAGAGTGAACGTGCTGTCACAGATATTGAAAAGAATTTTTAAACCACACACACACACACACACACACACACACACACACACATTCAATCATCCAACAATTGTTAACTGAATGAAGAAACTGTTAGCAAACAGAAACTTCATTCAGAACTTTCACACTGTTTCACAGTCACAGGAAAAATGACAGATGTACACCAGTCAAATACACATGCTAGAACAAGATTTTCATAAACTTGTGTTATACTTCCTTTCAGTATCTGTACATATAACATCAAAATATCTGTTAAAGATTAGTGTTCACCATAGCCTTCTTAAATGGAGTATGTAATATGAATGTAGCTTATGATATAAGAGAAATTAACACTATGCAATATCATATACTTAATGCATGAATACAAATGCTATCTACATAAAACAAAACTAACTGTAACTTCTGGTTCCAATCAGGTGTGTGTTGTACTATAATCTGACAAACAAACTGTTTATAATTCTCTGTGCTTATATTTCAGTAGTCGCACAAAAGAAGAAGAAGATGCAAATGTCAAGAACACATATTTGATCTACTATTTGTTTTATGTAATAATCTACATGTGCACCTTTCATAGGCAAGTCTGAAGACACCTAAAACCAGGAAGGACAATGAAATAAGTTTGAGGACAAACGTACTGGTTACTAGAATTCCTTCAAAATTAATTTATAATAGAGTCACAGTGTTTCATCATCCACTATGGAAAAAAGAATCATATTTCATCATTGCTGGTAGACTTCTCCATAAGTACTCGGCAAATCACTGTACAGCATGGCAGAGGGTATATAGTGTGATAGAATATGTAACCTTTCTTCTTGTTCCTGTCACATACAGATTGCAGGACTAATGACTGCTTAACAGTGTGTGTGTGTGTGTGTGTGTGTGTGTGTGTGTGTGTGTGATTAACCTAATTCTGTCTGCATGGTCCCAATGGAAGTGATACAAAGTTGAGTGAAGAATATATCTACTTTTTTCAATTAATACGTGGTTTTTTTTTTGCATAGGCTTTCATGTGATAATTCGTGCTTATTTTCCAGAACCTGCCAATTAATGTTTTTCAACTTTTCCATAACTCTTTCCCATGAGTCAAACAACCCACTTGTGCCGCCCTTCTTTGCATACATTCAATATATCTCTCTTAACTAATCAAATATGTACTGACTGATGAGATAACAACCAACATTTAAGTCCCATATATAGATATCGTTTAATGATCTACTTGATAAAGCTTAAAGCATTTGTTATATTTTGTGGACCATGGATGCTACAGTGGTGGGATGGCTTGTGCGCCTCAAAGATACAGATACCTGTACCATATGTGCAACCACATTGCAGGGGAAACTGTTGAGAGGGCAGACAAACATTGTTCCTGAGGAGGGGGGCAACCTTTTCAGTCTGGATGATTTATAGATGTGGCCTTGTAACATCAAACAATGTAGCCTCACTGTGCTGGTGCTGCGAATGGCTGATAGCAAGGGGAAACTACAGCCGTAATTTTTCCCAAGGCAGCTCTACTGTGTGGTTAAATGTTTTGCATCCTCTTAGGAAAAATAATTCAGCATTTGGATCTCCAGACAGTGTCTACTCAGGGGGTTGTTGCTACCAGAAGAAATGAAACTGGCATTCTAAGGATAGGAATGTGTAATGTTAGATCCCTTAATTGGGCAGTTAGGTTACAAAATGTAGAAAGGGAAACAGAAAGGTTGAAGTTAGATACAATGGGAATTCGTGAAGTTTTGTGGCAGAAGGGAGAGGCCGTCTGGTCAGGTGACAACATGGTAGTAAATACAAAATCAAATAGGGGTAATGTGGGAGTAAGTCTAATAATGAATTAGACAATAAGAATGTGGGTAAGCTACTATTAACAGCACAGTGCAAGCATTATTGTAGGTCAGATAGACATGAAGTCAAGTCAAAACACACACACACACACACACACACACACACACACACACACACACACACACACACACACACACAACTCTTTTGACAATGTTGACTGGAATATTCTCTTTGAAATTGTGAAGGCAGCAGGTGAGCCATGTTGGCTCAATTCTATCTATTTACATCTTTGCCTACTGGCACAATGTGTCTGTCTAGTTGCCAGGTGGTTTTTCGGTCACCTCTTAGTTGAGTCTTTGGTTGTAATTCCTGGCTTGCTGATGCATTCCTCATAAGTTGAGTTTTTATCTTGTAGTAATTGGGCATAATTTATCCAGTAGTGTCCGTTCTTCTAAACCACCTTATTCAGACCCATCCTGCCGTACATGCCCCTACAATGGTTTCCCTGTCTGAAGTTGAGATTTTATCCCCTTCTTTCCTGTCAAGCAGTTCTGTAAAATACTTTTGACACATTTCTAGGCCTTTGCTTTTATCTCCAATTAGATTTCGGTCCTTATCCTTATAGAAAACTGCAAGAGGTTGGAAACCATTCTTCAAATCTCTTGTTCTTTCATAGAACCTTCTGATTCCTTTATTGTCTCCCATTTCGTCCAGCTGCTCTATCCTCCTCCTTTCATGCTGCCTTTTCTTTACCCTACCAAGCTTATCCGCTCTTTTCTCTGTATTCTTCTGCCACTAACCTCGTGTTGCTGTGCAACATTATCTGTCTCGAAACTTGCTGGCAGATTAAAACTGTGTGCCGGACCAAGACTCGAACTCGGGACCTTTGCCTTTTTCGGTCGAGTGCTCTACCATCTGAGCTACCCAAGCATGACTCACACCCTGTCCTCACAGCTTTACTTCTGCCAGTACCTCATCTCCTACCTTCTAAACTTCACAGAAGCTTTCCTGTGAACCTTGCAGAACTAGCACTCCTGAAAGAAAGGATACTGCGGAGACATGGCTTACCGTATTTACTCGAATCAAAGCCGCACCTTTTGTCGGTTTTCGTAATCCACAAAACCGCCTGCGGCTAGAATCGAGTGCAAAGCAAGCGGAAGTTATGAAAAATGTTGGTACGTGCCGCCACGACTAACTTCTGCCGTAGAATATATGTAGCGCTACGCAGGCATGCTTTGTAGGCACAAAGATAAATACTGGCGCCAAAACCTCTGCGTCAGTAAATAAATTTTTTTAAAAAAAGTCGAAGACGAGCTTTTTTTCTCCGCCGCGAGTTTCGACCACTGCATTTTCATACATTATCCAACGAAGTAAATACAAATTCCGTATTGTTCATCTTCGAATGTAGCACAATTTCAGTGTACTACGAAAATCTGACTGGCAAGACTGTTTGGGATGTTTGTCAATATGGCCAACTCTACGTTCTGAATTTTTTCCTATCTGTGAGAAGAGATGGGTGCTAATAGGAACCTGATGAAATTTGAATCACATACAGTATTCTCTTCCCCATAATAATAATACAAATATAAACATATTGCCATGTATTCTTCCATGTTTGCTGCTATCTCATTTAAATCCTGTCTGCCTAATAAACTACGAAACTAGAGTGAGACAACAGCAAACGCGGGACAATATACGTATCGTGTCATGTTTGTATTCGTATTATTCTTATGCCTAATAGTGATACAGTCAGAAATGAAGCACGGCAAGGGACTAGATTTTTAAATCTAAGATGACTCTAATTTCTGTGCAGAATTTGATGTAATAAAGAAGCGGCCGCAAAGATTTTCAAACGGAGAAAAATTTTCGCCTAACTCTCGTTCAGAACATGTTCTATCATACGTAGTCTATTACTTGACTCTTGTTGATCATTATCAAAGAAAGCAACAGTATAAGTAACAACAAATAGCAGTCTCTTGCCATTGTTTCGCTAATGAGACGGTTCTTCACCTTTTTTTTTTAAATTGTACGCGGCGGTAGCGCGCACAAAAGCAAGCCATGTCGCGAGCCGCGACAGGCCGTAAACATGCACTATCAGAATGCGACAAACAATGCATGACACAGTGCAGTAATGCATTTTCAGCTTAAGAGTGACGCAAACACCAATAACAAAGAAAACGGCACTTATCAGATCAAAGCAAAATAAGCAATCGATTCAAACCAGACGAAGCACGTGAAAAAGGAAGGGTACCCGTATAAATACGGACGGAGCGCCTGACGCATAGCAATGGCTACGTGGTAAAGCTTAACTGCTAAACTTACGACTCGAACCAAACTACTGTAGCTGTATCGTCATTCATTCGACCTAAATTGTGTCTCATATTACAATGGACCAACTTTGTTTCGATTTGGAGGTGTGGCCTAAAACTTTTCTCTCCCCTTGAATTTCGAGTCTCAAATTTCAGGTGCGGCTTAGATTCGGGAATTTTTTTTTCCTTTATTTCGAGTCTCATTTTTCAGGTGCGGCTTAGATTCGAGTGCGGCTTAGATTCGAGTGCGGCTTAGATTCGAGTGCGGCTTAGATTCGAGTAAATACGGTAGCCACAGCCTGGGGGATGTTTCCAGAATGAGATTTTCACTCTGCAGCAGAGTGTGCGCTGATATGAAACTTTCTGGCAGATTAAAACTGTGTGCCGGGTAGCTCAGGTGGTAGAGCACTTGCCCGCTAAAGGCAAAGGTCCCGAGTTTGAGTCTCGGTCCGGCATACAGTTTTAATCTGCCAGCAAGTTTCATATCAGCACACACTCTGCTGCTGAGTGAAAATCTCATTCATTATCTGTCTCGCTTCATTTCTCTTGCGTACTACCGTTGAGCATTCCTCGTCAAACCCCTTAACCACCCTTTTGCGTGGTTCTCTCCCCAGTATCTCTTCTGCAGCTATGCTGATGGCAATTTTCAATGACTCCCATTTAGTTTCCACATTATCTTCATTCACTGTGTTTCTCCCTGCTTCCAATAACTCTTATAGTTTCTTCCTATATTCTTCCTGTGTTTCCTTTGTTTGGAGTCTCTGTATATTTTGTTTCATTCTTATCTTATTCCTTTGGTTTCTTACCGAATCTATCTTCTGCCTATATCTAATTTGTACTAAGTAGTGGTCTGTGTCTCCATTTGCCCCTCTGCAGCTGCTAACTTCCATAATATCTGATGCATGCCTTTTGTCTATGAGTATGTGATCTATTTGGTTTCTTGTGTTTCCATCTGGTGATACCCATGTACATTTCTTAATATCTTTCCTTGTGTTATAGGTGCTTTTAATTATCATGTTCTTCCCACTGGTGAAGTCTGCCAGTCTGAGCCCATTATCATTACTGTCATTGTGTAGGCTTTCCTTTCCTATTATACTTCTTTACACCTCTTCTTTCCCTATTTTTGCATTTAGGTCTCCCAAGTATAATTTTCACATCGTGCCTTTGAATTTTACCAATTTCTTCTTCCAATTTGGCATAAAATATATCCTTTGCATCTTCATCTGGTTTGACGAGGAATGCTCAATGGTAGTATGCAAGAGAAATGAAGTCTTCTGTTCTTACATATTAATATACAGTCTTTAAGAAAGAAGTTGGAAGAATTACAGTACTGGTTAGAAACTTCAAACTGTGGTATACTTAGTGTAAATGAGCACTGGCTATATTCATCAGAAATTGACCTCAATATTCCATTTGGTTACTCCTTAGCTAGTAGTTTACTGCAGATCAACAATTGGACATGGGGGTGTTGCAATATACAGGGTGATTCAAAAAGAATACCACAACTTTAAAAATGTGTATTTAATGAAAGAAACATAATATAACCTTCTGTTATACATCATTACAAAGAGTATTTAAAAAGGTTTTTTTTTTCACTCAAAAAAAAGTTCAGAGATGTTCAATATGGCCCCCTCCAGACACACGAGCAATATCAACCCGATACTCCAACTCGTTCCACACTCTCTGTAGCATATCAGGCGTAACAGTTTGGATAGCTGCTGTTATTTCTTGTTTCAAATCATCAATGGTGGCTGGGAGAGGTGGCCAAAACACCATATCCTTAACATATCCCCACAAGAAAAAATCGCAGGGGGTAAGATCAGGGCTTCTTGTAGACCAGTGATGAAGTGCTCTGTCACGGGCTGCCTGGCGGCCGAACCATCGCCTCGGGTAGTTGACGTTCAGGTAGTTACGGACAGATAAGTGCCAATGTGGTGGCTCTCCATCCTGCTGAAATATGAATTGTTGTGCTTCTTGTTCGAGCTGAGGGAACAGCCAATTCTCTAACATCTCCAGATACTGTAGTCCAGTTACAGTAGCACCTTCGAAGAAAAAGGGACCAAAAACTTTATTGGCTGAAATGGCGAACAAATGTGCAACTAAATGAAACTTTATAGCTCCCTTAATTCGCCGACAGATAGTGCTTAGCTCTGCCTTTTGTCGTTGCAGAGTTTTAAATTCCTACAGTTGAGGTATTCTTTTTGAATCACCCTGTATATTAAGAATGCACTAAATCTACAATACTTTGCTATTGATGTCACAGACCTGTGTATAGACACGACCTTTGAGGTTGCAGTTATACCTAAACATAATATTACTGTTGCATCTGTATATCGCACACCATCTTCCAGTGAATATGAATTTATCGTAAAAAAAAAAAAAAAAAAAAAAAAAAAAAAAAAAAAAAAAAAACCACAACTGTTAGTCTTACTAACTAAGCCTAAATATAAATACCAAAGAATCTTAATTTTTGGTGATATTTATATCAATATCAGGGTACAGTCATATCATATTGGAATTCTTGGATATTGCTATTGTCTAAATGATAAGCCTACAAGATATAATGCAAGCTTAGACAATATAATAAGTAATATCCATGAAAATAATGTTGAAATTGGAGTAGTCAAGTTAGGCCTAGCTGACCATGATGGCCTATGGATTACAGTTCCAGTCAGCATTCCAGATGAACAACACAAAAATGTTAGACCTATGAATGAATGCAACGTAAGAGAGTTTAGAGCTAGATTAAGGTCAGTTAACTGGAATGACCTCTTATACAAAGATATGTGTGTGAATAACACAAGCAAATGATTTATAGAGGAAATTGCAAGAATATTTGATGAGTGTTGTCCCAGATTAGTAAAAAGACAGAATAATAACCAAGCTCATGAACCACAGAGACTAAATAATTGGTTTACACCATACCTCAACAGCATCAGGATTATGCTTCTTATGTTTAAGGACAGATCTCATAACAGCAACGAGTACAAAGTTATGTACATTAGAATAAGAAAAATTTATAGATCTGAAATAAGTTTGGCAAAATGTAGGGCGAATGATAACTATATTCTTAAATCCAGAAACAGCTGTAAAGCTGCCTGGGAAGTAATTAAAAGTGAAATAAATAGACCAACAACTCATCTAGCTATACCCATAGCCCCAGATATCTTAAACTCACACTTTGTTAACTTCAGTTTACAACAAGATTTGTCTCCCCTCAACGCCATGCTTGATGCTAAAACTCTTTTAGGTTCAAATAAGTATGTAGTCCATAAATTCTGCTGGGCAACAGTAACTGAAAATGATGTTAGCAAAGCAATAGGCAAACTAAGTAGTTCCAGAGCAGAGGACTTCTATGGTCTGTCAAACTTTGTCATAAAGAAGATATCAAGTGATCTTCTGCCCCCTCTAACCACTCTCATTAACCGTATATTACAGCAAGGGATTTTCCCTGACTGTTTGAAAATGGCAGTAACTATTCCCATATTTAAGAAAGGAGATAAATCAAATCCAAGTAACTATCGCCCTATCTCATTAATCCCAATAATATCTAAAATAATCGAAGACTGTGTTCACCAACAAATGAATTACTATTTTGAGAGGAATAACTTGTTAAGTAACTCACAGTATGGATTCAGGTCTAAACTATCCACAGTTAAAGCAGTTGAAAATATTGTTAGTGATATATATGATGGCTTTGAAAGTATATTAATCTCCTGTGCTACTCTCCTAGACCTGAGTAAAGCATTTGACACTGTATCTCATAGTACTTTGATCATGAAATTAAGACACTACAGCATGGAAGAGGACACCCTGAAATTATTAGAATCCTACTTAAGCAACAGAGTACAATTTGTTAGTGTAAATGGGCAGCTGTCAAACCCACAAACAATAAAAAGAGGTGTGCCACAGGGCTCCATACTTGGGCCCTTCCTGTTTGTAGTGTATGTTAATGATATGCCACAGTATTTACTCTGTAAAGCAGTCCTCTATGCAGACGATAGAACTTTTATCAATTCAGAACAGACTCTTGAATCTGTACGAGAAAAAAATAATATAATATTTGAAAAATCGGTTCATTGGTTTAGTGCAAACCCCCTATTCATAAATGAAACAAAAACTGAGGAAATATTCTTTAATTTGAAGGTATCAAACAAAGAAAATAAGTCCGTTAAACTGCTAGGAATGATGATTGACCAGAAACTTAGCTGGGATAAACATGTCACATACGTCTGTTCTAAACTTGCACGTGCTATGTCCCTACTTTATAAGTTTAGGAGTAATGTCAGCCAAAACTTACTGCTGCATTCATATTTTGCTTATATCCACCCCCCTCTTTCATATGGTATTCTGCTCTGGGTAAATTCTCCCAATTCAATATCAATTTTCAGATGGCAAAAAAAAAAAGCTCTTCGATGTATAGTGGGTTTATCTCCTAGGGATACATGCAGGGAACATTTCAAAAAACTTAACATCATGACAGTTCCTTATTTGTACATCTATTATTGCTTACTACACGTAAAAGAAAACATAGCTCAATATCCCCTTAGGTCATCTGTCCACATCCACAATACAAGACAAAACCACACAATTGATCTGCTATACTCTAGACTGTCTAAGATACATAATAGTTATAAATATGTAGGCCTCGAACTGTTTAATATGCTCCCTAAAATTGTACAAACAATATCTAAAAGTAAATTTAAGACAACATTGGGTCAATGGCTCAAAGGTAACGCATTTTACTCAGTTGATGAATTTAAAGATTGTAATATGGCAGATTTGCTGTTTTAACATAGAGAAAGGTACCTCTGCCTGTAGTAGGACCTAAATTTGTATCAATAGCTTAGGATAATGACATAGTGTCATCAACATGTATATGATAATGACAGTGTCATCAACGTGAATACTCCCTGCTTAATATAAATCTGTATAATGTTTTCTTTTTTTATTGTAAAATTAACAATATATAAAATTCCAAATGTGTGCTATTGTACTACACTAACATTCATATGATTTATATATACATTGTTATGAGAATATAACCATCTTTATACTGTAATTGAACTTATTGACGAAGCCCACTGTATAAGAAAATACTTAACGGCTAATAAAGATTCCTATTCTTAATCTTATTCCTTAGGGGCGTAGACATTAGCTATTGTAATGTTAAAAAAATTTGCCCTTATCCTTACAGAACACATTCTGCCACTTATTGCCGTAAAACCAATTACATTAGCCTTCATACACCTGTACAGAAGGAGACCAGTGCCTTGGCCTGTATCTCCATCGCTATACATCATTAATCCCAACGCTATCATTCCTTGCCCTTTCCATCTGGTTTCTTTTATTTCTGCTATTTTCACTTGATACTTATATAGTTCATTCCCAATTTCTTGTAGCTTGCCAGGCGGGTCGTCAACAGGCAATCCTTTCCGTTCTGAGGGATATGCATAGTATCTGCAACAGCACTTTTTTCTGGGGTGGGGTTGTTAGCCTCATGCCCAACCCCAGACTTGGAGGACCTGGATTTTTTTAGGGTTTACTCCCCTAGGAGGTTGGTTTCCCTAGCCCCACCCTACGTTGTGGGACACTCTTTGACTCCTCCATCGAGACCAATCCAGCATGGGTGACCGTGCCAGTAGCTACGCTATCGCTGGCACAGCTCTCGACTTCGTCAGAGCGCGCAAACCCTCCCGCCCAGCACTGAAGGTGCCTACGGTAAGGCGGTGTCCCCTGGTAGAAGGAACCGTGATTGAGAATGAAAGGGAACAGGACTCAGAATTGGAATCAGAGATAGATGTAAGGTATCGAGAAGAGGAAGTAGTACCAGAGCTAGAGGAAGTGAAGTATGCTATCAAGACCCTAAAAAATAATAAAACAGCAGGAGAAGATGGCACAGAGGCCAAATTATTAAAATATGGGGGAAAGAAAATGGAGGAGGCAGTCTGTGAAGTGATAAAGAAAATCTGGATAAAGGAGGTAATGCCTAAGGACCAGAACATCTGCCCATTACATAAAAAAGGTGACAAGTCAGAATGTAGCAATTATCATGGAATCACTCTCTTAGATGGAACATATAAGATATTTAGTAAAATTTTAGCCCCCAGACTTGAAGGGATGATGGAAGGGTTATTGGGGGACTATCAGGCTGGATGTAGGTGGAACAGATCCACGATGGATCAGATATTTTTATAAAGACAAGTGATAGAGAAGTTTTATGAGTATGACAAGCAACTACATCAGTTGTACATTGATTTTAAGCAAGTGTACAACAGCCTACACAGGAAGAAAATTATACAGATCATGAAAGAATTTAGAATCCCACTAAAACTGGTCAATTTGACAGAAATGACAATGAACAGTGTGTAAAGTAAGAGCAGAGCAAGAACTGTCTGGTGAATTCCAAGTACAGAGGGGGCTACGACATGGAGAAATGACCTCTACAATGCTATTTAATTTAGTTTTAGAAAGGGGATTTGGTAAATGCCAATAAACCCAAGAGGAACAATACTTAATCGGCAAGTTAAAGTGGTAGCATATGCGGATGACGTAGCATTAATGGCAAGGAATGTAAGGGCACTAAAGGGGAACTACAATATGTTAGAGGAAGCAGCAAAAGAAGTAGGTTTAGAAGTAAACATAAAAAAACAATGTATATGGTGATGGGGGAGCCCAATATAAATGGACAAAAGAATTCAATAGTAATGAATGGGAAAGATTATGAAAGAGTAAAATATTTAAATATAATTCCAGGAATGTTAGTAGGAATACAAAAACCAAAATATACACGACCTTATTAGACCTAGAGTAATACATGGATCAGAAGGCTGGGTATTGACATTAAAGGGGGACAACTGGATATTGAGATGGGAAAGAAGGATACTGAGAAGGATTTTTGGAGCAGTGAGAGGGGAAGATGGCTGGAGAGTAAGGACAAATGTAGAACTACAAACTCCATTTGGACAGACGGATATTGTTTTTAAAATTAAGCAGGGAAGACTAAGATGGGCAGGACATGTACAGAGAATGCCAGAAACTCCGGGTGTCAAGAAAGTTTTCATGGCAAAACCTGACGGGAGAAGAAGAAGAGGTAGACCCAGGAAAAGGTGGCTGGACGATATGGAAGAAGAACTGAAGGCGATGGGAATAAGAAATTGGAGACGGAAGGCGATGGACAGAAGAATGGAGGCAGGTGATACAGGAGGCCAAGGTTCTTCAAGGACTGTAGAGCCAACGAAGAAGACGAAGAAGAAGAAGCTGGGTTTTTAATGTAATAGTTTTAATATTGATGTAATGCTCAATTGTTAAATGGTATTGTATTATTTTTACATGTCAGTACCTTGAATATTCCAAGAGGTTTCCCTGACTGAGGATATATGTTTCTAGAATTATGTGATTCACTTCGGCCAGTGTATAAGAAATTTATTTGTTTATATTGAACCTATTTGTGCATTGCTTACCTGTAAATCTGAACTGAAGAGTTTCCATTTTTAAAGTATGTTTGAAAATGTTCTATATTTACGTGGTAAGATGGAGCAAGAGAATTCAGAAGAAATGTATTTTTGGAAGCCTTACTCTGATTGATCGAATAGGTTTTCAGATTCATGCAATTCAACTTTGA
This sequence comes from Schistocerca piceifrons, assembly GCF_021461385.2. Taxonomy (NCBI): domain Eukaryota; kingdom Metazoa; phylum Arthropoda; class Insecta; order Orthoptera; family Acrididae; genus Schistocerca; species Schistocerca piceifrons. The sequence continues at coordinate 282,145,978 of NC_060138.1, forward strand.
CCAGTGTTATAAAAATTTATTTTTTATATTTATTTATATTGAAGCTAAATGTGTGTTGTTTACCTGTAAGTCTGAATTGAAGAGATTCCATTTTTAATGCGTGTGTGAATCACTAGGATGCGTAGTGTAAGCAAAATGGCAATTATCGAATCAAGAACCATGCTGTGATTGAATATCTTAATTTGAAGGAGTGACACACAAGGATAATGTGGAGGACATGTGGAATACACCTAAGGACAGTGCTCTGTCTTATGCAACAGTGAAAAACTGGGTGTCCAACTTCAAACATGAAAGAACGAGTGTGGAAAATGTGCCAAGGAGTGGAAGGCCTGTCACCGTTGCCACTGATGAAAGAGCAACTGCCATTCATGGTAAGATTTTGCAGGATCGTCGAACAATGTTGCAGCACACTGAAACCACATTTGGAATCTCCCACGAGCGTGTACAAGACACTGTTGCGGACATTTTGAGGGTGCAGAAAGTTTCATCTCAAAGGGTCCCAAAAGACTTGAATGCAGATCAGAAACAGGAGCATGTGCATTGTTGTGAAGAAATAGTCTGTCAACTTTAAGCGGATTAAGTAGGCTTTCTTGCAGGGTATGTGACAATGGACGAAATGTGGGTTCACCACTTTTATCCCAAACAAAACAAGAATGGAAACCACCTCCATCTCCTACCCCAAAAAAATTCTGAGTGCAAAAAACAGTTGGTAAGATAATGGCATTGGTCTTCTGGGATGCAGAGAGGTAATTACGATGGATTACTTGCAAAAGGGTGTACCCATTAATGCACTATACTATTGCACCCTCCTGCACCATTTGAGAGAAAAGAGAAAGAAAAAAATGGTGCAGAAAAATTGGTGTGCAGAGTTCTTTTGCATCAGGACAACGCACAGCGCAGAAAACCCTCACAACACTGGAAACTCCGCATGACTGTGGGCTCTAATTGTTATGTCGTCTGCCATATTCTCCAGATTTGGCTCCATCAGATTTTTTTCTTTTCCCAAACCCAAAAAATTATCAAGGACAACGATTTGACAATGAAGATGCAGTGATTGATGTTGTGAATGCTTGGTTGAAATCATAAGACCTTTTATTTGATTGGTCTGCAGGAGTTATCCGAGTGTGCCGGCAAGTGTATTAGTGTACACGGGTACTATGTTGAAAAATAAATTGATATTCTGAAATTTCTGTTATTGTTTATTTGTTAGGCTAGAAACTTTACGACCCCCCCCTCCAATTATTATCCAATTTAAGATTAGGATAAACAAGTTGTGTTATCAACTAAAATACATAATTAAGGTACATTAAACAGAAAAAGAAAAAAATATTTTCTTTAAAAAACTCCCTGAATTAGTGAACAAGGGATATAAATTGATTGAAATTATACTCACCCAAATGGCAGCAAAAAGAGTGAGCCCAAACATCACGATAACCATAATTGTTGCAATTACTCTTGTCGGGGCAAACATTTTCTTAATTTGGTTGACAGGCCCCATTAGGAAACACGTGCTAAAAGAAGAAAGGCACTTAAGCACACTGATTCTTTCCACAAAAATATCAATGTACTTTGGTATGATTGTTTCCAATCATTATTACATTCTTAAGTATACATATATGTTGCATGAATTTTGTATTCTGATAATAACAGGCATAAATATCTGACAATTATTTCTAATTTGTCATATGTTTAAATATAAAGAAAATAAGATTGAGGAAATTGAGACTGAGGCTTTAGTTTTTCTCAAAGTTTTCATAGCACATCAATAACAACAACCATTATCACATTGTGTTATACATTTTAACTTGGAAATCAAAGGTCAAAACAAAAAACTTTAAAGATATAAAAGAGCCAAATGGAAATAAAAGCTTCCTTTCTTTTCCCTGTTAGCTTCATGCAAGGTAAGAAATTTTAAAAGTCCAAAAGTTAGATATTATATAAACAAAAATTGGGAAAAGACAATACCTCAACAATTACTGATTGACTTAGTTATCCAGGTGTTGATTATTTGTCTTGCAAATTTGCTATCATGGAGTGGCACGCACATGGGGGAGAGGGGAGAAGGGAGGGAGACAGTCTGACACACACACACACACACACACACACACACACACACACACACACACACACACACGGGAGAAACTGGATGATTATCTCCCAAACATGAACTGAAAGCTACTGACATGAAATACAGAATTTTAAATGTAATTTTGTATATAAGTTGCCAGTTTTTTGCAAGTAATGTGTGTGTAAAGCTGTGGGCTTTCAAATATGAGGCGCAGCGTGTTTTGTGAATACAGTAAATATTAGTTTCTGGTTTGAGTATTTTGAATTATACATGTTTTTCAGTTATCTGTCTCGAGTTTCTTTCTTACTACAGTTGTATTTATTATCACCACTTATTTCTAGCATGCACTAATTTTAGAGTAAGAAAGGATGAAGGTTTAATTCAATGTCCTTGTGTTCAGAAGCACTCACTTATGTAAATTTCTTTGTTCATTGTAAATAATCCAAATAACACAATTGAAATCATCATATTATTAGATTTGTTAGAATATAATTATTGTTATTGTTTTCAGTCCAAAGACTGGTTGACACAGCTCTCTATGTTACTATATCTTGTGCAACCCTCCATCTTTGACTAACTACTGCAACCACATCCATTTGAACCTGTTTACTGTACTCATCTCTTGGTCTCCCTCTAAAATTTCTACAAGTTCCACCCCTCTCACACTAGCCTTCAATACTAGTCTGACGATTTCATGAAGTCTCTGAACTTGTTCTATGAACTGACCCCTTCTATTAGTTAACTTATGCCACTAATTTCTTTTCTCCCAAAATCTGTTCAGTACCACCTCATTAGTTATGTGATCTACCCATCAAATCTTCAGCATTCCTCTGTAGCATAACATTTCAGTAGCTTCTGTTCTCATCTTGTCTGAACTTTTTATCACCCACATTTCACTGTCAGACAATGCTACACTTTAGACAAATGCCTTCAGAAAAAAAAAGAGACTTCACAACACTTAAATTTATATTTGATGTTAACAAATTCTCTTCTTTACAAATGCTTTTCTTGCCATTGCCAATCTATATTTCGCAGCTTCTCTACTTCGGCCATCATCAGTTATTTTGCTGCCTAAATAGCATGACTCATCTACTATTTTTAGTGTTTCATTCCTTAATCTAATTCCCTCGGCATCGCCTGATTTAATTCGAGTACATTGCATTACTCCTGTATCGTTTTTGTTAATGTTCAGCTTATATCCTTCTTTCAATACACCATCCATTTCATTCAACTGCTCTTCCACGTCCTTTGATGTCTCTTACATCATTACAATGTCATCAGTGCAGTGGAAAGTTTTCATTTTTTTCTCCCTGAACTGTAATTCCCTTACCAAATGTATCCTTATTTTCCTTCACAGATTGTTCAACATACGGACTGAACAACATTGGGGTAGGCTACAACCCTGTCTCACTCCCAACAACTGATTCTCTTTCATACCCACTGTGCAACTAACTGGACTTGTGTAAACAGTTGTGGATTCCTATGGCAGGGGAGATGTGGGATGTTTTCGCTGGCTTTGCCGCTTGCCCTCAGGCTCGAAACTGTGGCACCATATAAGGTCATGACGACTTCTTTCTTGAACTGCTTCTCGAGTTCGTCTACCATGGAACTATAGTCAATGCACAGCACTATGAAGACATTTTGAGAAAATGTGATGCAAAAAAGTCAAAACAATCAGAAGTGCTGTCAGACAGAATTATCCTGATCCACAATAATGCTCACCCCCAAACTGCCAATGGGACGAAAGCTCCCCTTCAGAAATTTGGGTGGGAAACACTGCAACATCCTTCCTACAGCCCAGATCATCAGCCAGGTGATTTTCACAGCAGTGGTGATCCAAAGACAGACATGAGGGCGTTGGTTGCAGTCAGATGAGGAAGTGCAGGGGTGGGTGTGGTTGCGTGGTTCTGGATCCATCTCGACTGACTGCATTCTATGAAACAGGAATGGATTCTCTTTTCACAGCATGATAAATGTCTTCTTCTTGTTCTCTTAATTGTGATTCTATCTTGGTCCCAAGTTTCGTGTAAAATTATCTTTTCCTAAATCTTAATATGGCGGCATAGTAATGCTATTCCTCTGTAGTTTTCACAGAATACCTTGTTGCTCTTCTTAAAAATAGATATAATAATTGCCTTTGTCCAATTATCAGGAAACTCCATTGGTCCATACTGTCTTCATTATCATATACAGCCACTGAATTCCAATAGGCCCTGCAGCTTTGAACATTTCCACTGTGATGTAATTTACTCCATAAGCTTGCAATTTTTCCATTTCTAATACGGTTCTCTCTACATCCAAGATCTGCAGATCATCTCTTTCTCTATCACCATGTCATTTATTCATTTTTTCTCCTGTAATGGTTTTGTTTCTTTTGTTTTCCTCTATTTTATTATATTTATTTGTTTTGTCCTGTTTTTATATATTTTGGAATTATTTTTTCCATTCTTTCAAGACTACTACTTCCTTCCATACAGATTTTCTTTGTTTGTTGACAACTTTTGAGGTATTTTCTTTTTGCTTCTTTCTTTTACATAGTACATTCTTGTCATACTTAAAATTCTCTTCTATTTCTTCCGTGACTTTTTCCCTGAGACATCTTAGCCAAAGCTATCATTTTTCTCTTTGCTATACTCAGTGATTTCAATCTGTTTCCATTACTTTCCATTTTGTTTTGAATCACTATCTGTTCGTTAGTCTTCTTCTCGACTAGTTCTGCAATTATCCCATGAGGAAATTTCTTTGTGTGCGACTTTTGTGATGTCCTTTTACATGTTTCTTCTGCTGCCTTGACTAAGGCCTGTTTGAACCACCTCCATTCTTTCTCTGCAGCCCTCCTCTAATCTTTGGTAAGTGGTATTTAAATTTTTTTTCCATTATATTTTTTGATTCCTTTATCTTTCAGTTTCCAGCTTCCATTTTTATCCTTTCTGAATTTATTGTATGTACCTAACAACAATCTGTTGTCACTGTCTAGATAATACTTGGTACCTCTTACTTCTGTCAGGCATGTTTCTGATTTCATCAGTTGTTCTACTGCCTATTATGAATTTCTATATTTGGTAAACATGTTACTGTGTCTCTTCTTACACGATCCATTACCAATGAGCCTTTTTCTCAGACATGTGTCTAGCAAATACTTGTCCACATTTCTGTGAACTCTGTAGCCTCCTATGATTGGTGATATCCTCCTCTATCATTCCCAACTCAAGCATTAAAGTCTCCTATAATCATTGTCTTGTTAGAGGTTACAGAATCCCCCAGTTTAGTGATAAACGTTACCTTTTCATGTGTGACCCCATCACATTTGAGGAGCATAAACCTGGATTACATCAAGGATATTTCCTTCCATCATCTTCATTCCACATTAAGTACCTCCTTCACCAGTTCTTTAGCCATTGTTAATGAGACTTATCTTCTCCTGTCTCTTCCTGACCACCACATTTTATACCCTTTTACCAGCATCTTATTATCATTCCACTTTGTTCTTACTACACTCAGTCCCATGTTCCGCTCTGTCATCATGTATATGATCTCCTGAATTCTTGCATCCCTTTCTACAGCTATGACAATAACAGTGGCAGTTCTTACATTTTTGTTCAGACAAATCTGTTTTCCATGAGAACCATGTTGATCATCTTACCTGACAGATCAGCTCATAGGTTTTTATCACCTTCAGTATTGGTTTGAAACTGAGGCTCATTTGATTGTTGAATGAGATGATGATATGCTACCACTGAGTCACTAGGCCTATCATGGATCTTTGTGTTAATATTTCACTGTGCATTAGATAATCAGTGCCTGACACACATTTCCTCACAAGAGTGAGATTCATGATTTAGTGCCAATACTCAGGAGGCCGATTGTTGTGGTTGCCCTCTGGGCAATGGGGTCAGCGCATCCCAAACTTACATGATGTTACATAAGATAAGGAAATTAATTCAAGAATAAATGCTGGAAAGTTAATTAATGAAACATTTAATGGTACCTAATGGGATCAACGTATTAAGGGGGGCACAAAAGAAAGAACAAAATCTTCAAAATAAATTAGAAGAATTATGATGTATGAGTCAGAAGTACGGACAGTTACATTTCAATTAATGGAAAGGCTGATGATAAGTGAGATGGACTTCTGAAGATGGTCTGCAAATATATCCAGGTGGGAAGGGGTCAGAAATGAAGTCATCAGGGTGAATGTGGTTATCAAGATCGATTATTGATTTTATGGATGGGGGCAAAAGAGAAAAAAAGCTCTCATTATGTGTGGACACATGAATAGGATGTCAAAGGGGAGATTGCCATGAAGGATCATTGACAGAGAATCACCAGGCTTGGAGAAAAGAGGAAGATGACTGCCACATGGAAATAAGAAATTCAGGCACTAATTAGAAGCAATACTGAAGAAAATTATGGGCAGATAGGCACAACCAGAGAATGAAAATTAAATTTTATGTATAGCCTTTGGTTTGCAGAAAATGGAAACATATTGTAAAACTGGTAATAATATGGCAGCAGCAGCAGCAGCAACAACAACAATAATACAAATCATAAAACTCATAAAACAAACACCAACTGACATGAAATATAAATTAAAATTTATGGAGAGAATCTCAGAGCTCTTTGACATTCAAACAGGTGTGAGGCAGAGAGATGGACCCCTCTCCTAATTTGTACAATATCATCCTAGACAAGGTTTTGGAAGACAATCTTACTGGGATTTCCCAGAAACAACCTCTACGTACAGTATTTAGTGTTTGCAAATGACCTGGTGATACTTACAGACGACAAAGAGACTGCCATCAAACAGCTCAAAATACTTAAAGAATGTGTACAAAAAGTAGGGTTACAAATCTTATTCAAGGAAACTGAATTCTTATGTTCAAAGACAGAAATGAAGAGCCTGGAAACAAAGTATGGTGAGATCAACATGACCCCTTAAATATACCTAAGAATTCATCAACCTGACAAGGCCATGAAAAAAATTGACAGCAACATGGCCTCCAAAAAGTCATGAAAGCATCACGATTAGTCCAAACCCTCAACAAAAAATTCATGTCAAGACAGAAGAATTCAGTACTACAACACAGTCACAAAACTGACAGTCTTCTATGCAAACAAAACACTGACACGCAACATGACACACAAACTTGGAGAAATCAAAAAAGAAGAGAAAGATCATTAGGAAAATTTTAGAAGCAAGACATACCCAAGACAGTTACAGAAAACAATCAATCAAAACAACAGAGAAGTTTTCAAATATCAAAACTGACATTAAGAAAAGGTGAATGAAATTCGTTGGTCATCTCAACAGACTACCAGAAAAGTGAATGACAAAAAGGATAATAGACTATGTAACACTACTTAAGAGCTCAACACTTTGGCTGGATGAAATTTGAAAGGACCTCAAAAATGCAAACAAAAGGCCAAACGACATTTTAGAAAGGGATCCTTCAGACACAAAGTAGGCAAATGAGAACTTACATTACAAAAACCAACAGAAACAGTGTCTACCAAAATAGTCAGCAGAACGTAAACAAGCCTTCTCGGAAAGAACGAAGGCCCACTGGAACAAGAACCAGAACCCAAAGAAAAGTTGATTGAGGTATTTTCTTAATATCGTCCATAGTAAAATATTTTTGAAACTACAGCATTTCCTTCTTCAACAACACTGGAGCTGCTGGTTTAATTATGAAATGTGTCTTATCTTCATTAGCTCTATTCTCTGATATTAGATTTATGTAGAAGATATGACCACATGGGTTACACAATGAAGAAGTTTCTCCAGGTTTGTTAGCTTTGCTAAGGCTCTATCTTGCTGCCTCTGCCTTCTGCATATGCAGCTCATAACCATTATTCAGTGTTTCCCTTCATCCTTCATTTGCAATCCAATATCATTTTAAATTTGTCATGTATATGGCAAGATTTTTTTAAAACAACAAAAGGCAGATTAAGATCTTCATTAAAACAATGTCTGTACACCTATCCCTTAATGTGCTGCAAGTATCTTTCCCAGCAGAAGCTCTGAATACATATCATTTCAATATGAAGTGATACACTGAAATTATCCTCATACATCACAACACAAAACTTTAACTCATAACATCAAATGTACAAATATATGCATGTGTCTACAAAAAGAACAATGTGCTAAGCATACAAAAACTTCCACCGTCATACATTAGCGCAAGATCCTGACAAGAACCCGAGAAAATAGTGGTATTACAAACACTCACTAAACGGGTAAGGGCTCCTATATACTCATTCATCAACCAGTTGCCACACCAGAAGACAGGAAGAGGAATGCTGAAGTTTTAAATTTTCAGGGTTGTCACAACTTTCCCTGAGTGAAATTCCCCCGAGTGAAATTCCCTGAGATTTCCAGACTAAGTCTTAGCATTTTTTCCTGACAAATTTTGATCTCAAGGGTAAGTAAAGACATAAGTTGACAAAGTAATGTAGGGAGTTCTTTATTTCTAAATGTTTGAGCAAAAGTCAACATGAAACTCTTTTGTAATGACCTGAATTTAGATGGAGAAAGCAAGCCAAATGGAATGTGTGTTTCATTACGGTCACTGATATTTTATTTCAATAGAACTAAACATATTTGGTGACAAAAGTACACATTTCCTTGGAGTCACAAGACAGATTTAAAATACCTTCATTGATTTCAGAAATTACCTCAGAGAAAATTTGGCCTCTTGAAAGAAGTGTATAAGGTGGGGAAAGTTGTGTGAACCAACATTATAGGTGACTGCCAATAAAATGTTCGTTCTACTATGTTCGTTATTGTCAGTTATTACCCACTGTGTTCTGTCTATTATTTTAGTGATATTGTGTGTCTGCCTGCTTAACTGAGTGGTAATATGTTTGCCTACCATGCAGCAGGCCCGCTTTTGATTTCCGCCTGGATTGGAGATTTTTTCCACTCATGGACTGGGTGTTGTGTTATCATCATTTCATGATCACCGACCTGCAAATTGGCCAATGTGGTGCCACCTGAACAAATACTTGCAACTTGGCAGCCGAAATTCCCTGGATGAGGCCTCCTGACCATCAATGCCACATGATCATTTCATTTTGCATGTATTGTGTGATTTTTTTCTTTCAAGAAATATACGAGTACATAGCGTACAAACCGCCAGTGACTGCCATATTTTCTTCTTCTCGTCCATACTTTCTAATGTATGAACTACTTTCAAAATGTACTAGAATAAATAAAATGTCTACAAAATACTGCACTGTACAACGTACTTGCAGTGAGACAAGTTACAATTCCTGAAATCCATCACTCGTGGCCTCTGGGCTGCCGAGGAGCATTGCAGTCTTGGGTCCATGATGAAAACCCACCGCATTACGCCAGACACAAACACACCTGACCTGCAGGCAGATCGGTGAGATTAGATCCGATGGACAGTGCCTGTACATTATTTGGAAACGAGGGGTTTCAGATTGGCAGGCCCAATCCATTAGAGATACCCATTGAAATGGCCTGCACTTTTGGCCCATCGTGGAAGTCCACTCGTGTGGCCAGCTATTCACGTGTCACAGACACCATGATGATGAAATGAGACTGCAGTGATCAATCCAAGCAACAGGTAACTTGTGCGAATACTCTGAGAATCAATACTAATGAGCATAGGTAGCAACTCACCGTGAAGATGTTTGCTGAGCCACAGACAGGTACATCGATAAGACAATCACACTCCCATAATTAAATTTTTGGCTATAGCCTTTGTTGACATATGAGAGCAGACACACTTTCACATAATCACTCGTACACAGCTTATGCACACATAAGGTTCTCTCCATCATGGTCCATATGGTGGCTCATGGAGCTTACATGCAGCTTTTATTTACTTGTATTTCCTCCAGAATTATTGTAAAAGTGAAACCAAGAATCACAGTCTGCCACATTCAATATTTGATAAAGTCCGCTGTACTAAACAAAATCAGCAGATACTTGGGACAGTTACAGACCTACATTCATGTGGTGCCTTAAAACAGAGAATCTTCTTTCTGTGAATCAACAAGGCTTTAGAAAATTCTGTTGAAGCATCAATCAAATTTTAAAACTGTAACAAGAAAACTAGGTGTCTGATGATACATGGAGAGTAAAATTGCTAGAAAAATTAAGTAACTTAAACATTTCTGGGAAAATGTTGCACTGGCTATATGGTTTCACACTAAAAAGATTACATGCAACTAAAATAAATAATACATTAAGTAAATATAATAAATCCAAGAAGAGAGTTGTTGTGACCAGCCCAACATTACTTAATGTTTTCATCAATGACCTCTCCCCATAAGTAAGTACAGCAGGAAAAGCAAAAACTGTGCTATACTCATACAAGCTTGTTACTTGGATTACATTAACAAACAATAAAAGGGAGGAGTTATCCAATAAAATGATCACCACCTTGTACTGTGGTCACATGAAAACTTAATGGAAATAAATCCTCAGAAACATGCTATCAGTTTTTTTTATGCCACTGTCATCTCAAAGTGACTTAAAATTGGAGGGGAAGACATACAGCAGAATGAAACACTAAATATTTGTGGTTATATACACATTAAAAATTAAACTGGCACATCTACATATATTTAACTGCTGAGAAATCAAAAACAAAGACTCAATGTATGGTAGAGGTTAGCTGCTAGTAAATTGGAATGATCAAGAACAGCACTTAGTAACACCTACAGATGTGACTTTTCAGGCTTTCCCGACAGACCTGTTGCAAATAAAGTTCTTGGGTTTGCTGTTGGATCATATTGTGTTAATTCCACAATATTTCAGTGATTCAACTGCTCAACATCTTCAGGTGGTGGTAGTTGCTACTGTCATTGCTGCAAGATGTGACTGATTATAATCACTGGTGGCATCAAAATTTATCGGGCCAGGGGCAGGCAACACGCAAGCACAGGAAGACGCTCACAATCTGAGGGAAGTGGTGCTCCTAGTGTCTCCTGATGGGAGCCACAGAAAGGCATTCCACATGTGTGCTGTGGGCAATGACTGTGCTGCCGGATGCTTCTGTGGTTAAAAGTTGAATTAAATCTCAGTGTTACATTGCATCAAGTCATGAATCTGAAGTTATTGTTTTTCCCGTTTTGATTTGATGATAGTCACTGCTGGATTCTATGTGGCACTTAGCGGAAAACCTGCATCCCTGTCGATAAGATTGTTCGCTGTACGTATATTTATGGACTCCTAAACAATATCATTCCAGAAAGATGAGGCTGGGAATACAATTTCAGTCTTTTCATAAAACATGTGATGCCCTGTGTCCAGCCAATGCTCTGCTACCCCTGATTTATCAGGTTGCCCCAGGCACGTACAACAATGATGTTCAATGCAACGTTCTTGCACAGTTTGGCTTGTCTGCCCAATATAAGATTTTCCACATTGGCGGAGGATCTTATACACGCCATGTTTCCTAAGGCCAAGGTCGTCTTTGACTGAGCACAATAAATTCCTCAATTTTACTGAAAACACAACTGACGTCATGACTTTAGAAGATTCTTTCTAGCCTTGATGACATGCCCTCAAAATAGGGCATGAACACTGTCGCAGTGGGTTTCTTCGCATCTTCATTTATTTGCTTAGAATGGAATGCACGGCATGTCTGTGTATCTGTATAGCCACTCTGTTGGAATACTGTTCTTAGTGTGCTCTATGCACCAAAGAGTGACTGCATTGGGCATGGTGATGACAACTTGTTGCCTGCAAATATAGCTGTGTGTGAGTTGGTTTACAATAGACACTATGTCCCAGTGTACAAATGGCTTTTCTTCTAAGCAAAACATTCAGGAATGGTAAAATTCCAGCACAGAGTCTGGAGGGCACTGAGTGAGTCTGAGCAGAGGACACAATTGGGAAGGCTGTGTTGCTGGATGCACTCCGTGGCCTAATACAAGGCACGAAAAGCTTGGCTCTAAATACTGAGGAGTGTGCCGGAAGCAGATATCAAAAGACACGGGTGCCAATGACGAAGGCACACTTGACCTCACGGTCAGTCTGAGAGCCATCCGTGTATATAATAGTACTATTGCTAAGTTCCATGAGGTGGTCATGAAACTGAAGGCGACAGACCAAGGCTGGAGTAGTGCCCTTAGGAAGTGAATGAAGGCCAAGGTTAACATGGGCTGCTTCACAAAGCCAAGGTGGTGGAGGGTTCACACACCACTGGGAAAGTTGCAGGTAGTGTGAAGTTAAGCTGCCGTAGCAAGTGCAGAAACTGGATTCCAGGAGGCAACAGAGAAGAGGGCCAGGAGGTAACAGAGAAAAGGGATGCGCCCCAAACTGGCGATCAAAGGAATCATCAAAGAAGGAGGCGTAGGATGGGTGGCCAAGCATGGGAGACAAACAGCATGCACACCTGCTTACAAGGGAACCTCCCCATCGCAACCCCCTCAGATTTTGTTATAAGTTGGCACTGGGGATAGGCCTTGAAAAACCGAACACAGATCAATCGAGAAAACAGGAAGAAGTTGTGTGGAACTATGGAAAAAATAAGCAAAATATACAAACTGATTAGTCCATGTGCAAGATATGCAACATCAAGGTTAATGTGATCTCAGGAGTGCCGTGGTACCCTTCCCTCGAGTGAAAAGTTTAACTTTTTATTTTCAGACAAATATCAAAGTTCAAGCACTCGCACATAATCAACTTGGCTCTCCAAAATTCCAGGACATGTTCAGATTTGCTTGGACATATGCAGGATTTGACGGTCTACAAACAGAAAAATTTGAATACGTTAAAAACATATGTTTTGGCAGAGCACAGGGAAAACTGTGCGACTGTGAAACTGTTGCATTCATTTGTTGCAGTTTATGTGACAAACTCTTATGTTTTCATCACTTTTTTCGGAGTGATTATCACATCCACAAGAAAACCTAAATTGGGCAAAGTAGAAGAATCTTTTTACCCATTTGCCAAATGTACAAGTTAGGTGGGTCAACAACATATTCCTGTCATGTGATGCACATGCTGTCACCAGTGTCGTATAGAATATATCAGACGTGTTTTCCTGTGGAGGAATCGGTTGACCTATGACCTTGCGATCAAATGTTTTCGGTTCCCATTGGAAAGGCATGTCCTTTCGTCTACTAATCGCACCGTTTTGTGGTGCAGTCGCAAAACACAGACACTAAACTTATTACAGTGAACAGAGACGTCAACGAACGAACAGACAGATCATAACTTTGAGAAAATAAAGAAAGTATACTTTTCACTCGAGGGATGACTTGAACCAAGGACCTCTTGCTCCGCAGCTGCTCACGCTCACCACGGGACCACGGCGCGCCTGAGCTCACACCAACCTTGATGTTGCCTATATTACGCATGGACTACTCAGTTTGTATATTTTGCTTATTTTTTTCATAGTTCCACACAACTTCTTCCTGTTTTCTCGATTGATCTGTATTCAGTTTTTCAAGGCCTATCCACTGTGCCAACTTATAACAAAATCTGAGGGGGGTGCAATGGGGAGGTTCCCTTGTTAGAAGAAAGTCATGGTGGTAGGGCAGTGGTAGTTCAGCATACAGACTCTCAAATGGGCTAGTGTAAAAGATGCCCATGGCCAAATGGATGTCATGATGGTGGATAGTATTGAGACAGCGTAAGATGGATGGACGTTCAGATGTATAAACAAAGCACCCACAGTCTAGTTTTGAATGAACAAGAGACCGGTACACAGAGGAGAGTGGTTTGATTGGCACCCCAAGATGTACCATTGCGGACATGTAGGACAATGAGGGCCTGCGTACGGCGGACTGCCAAGTAAGAGACATGGGAGAACCAACAGAATTTCATATCATACTCGAGCCCCAGGAATTTTGTAGTTTCAACAAACAGAAGGGCAACAGGCCCAAGACGTAGAGAGAGTGGGAGAAACCATTTGCGCCGCCCGAAATTCATACAGATGGTTTTGTCAGTGGAAAATATAAAGCCATTGGCGATGCTCCAGGAGTGAAGACGATCAAGACAGTGCTGAAGGTGCCGCTCAGTGAGACAGGTCCGTGGAGAACTGCAATAGATGGCAAAATCATCAACTAAAAGGGAGCCGGAGACACCCGGTGGGAGACAGGCCATTATAGGGTTATTGGCGATAGCAAAGAAGACGACGCTCAGGATGGACCACTGAGGCACACCATTTTCCTGAATAAATGTGTCCGACAAGGCAAAACCAACACAAACCTTGAAAACTCGGTCTTGTAAAATTGCCTGAAGAAAACAAGGGAGCTGCCCATGGAAGCCCCATGTCTAAAGAGTATGGAGAATACCAGTTCTCCAGCACATGTTGTAGGCCTTCTCCAAATCAAAAAACATGGCCACAGTCTGGGATTTCCGCAGAAAACCATTCATGACAAGGGTGGACAAAGTAATGAGATGGTCAACTGCAGAACACCGTGCTCAAAATCTACACTGTGCATTCATGAGTAAATGGTGACACTCGAGCCACCACACCAGCGAGGCATTAACCACATGTTCCATCACCTTGTAAACGCAGCTGGTAAGACAGATGGGGCAGTAGCTAGAAGGAAGGTTTTTGTCCTTACCAGGCTTAGGTATGAGTATGACAGTGGCTTCTCTCCAGCGTCCAGCAAATGCGCCCTCAGCCCAGATGCGACTGTATGTGTTAAGCAAAAAGTGCTTGCCCGCAAGAGAGAGGTGCTGCAACATCTGAATGTGGATAGCGTCTGGCCCTGGGGCGGAGGACCAGGATGAACTGAGAGCATGATCCACCTCCCTCATAGTAAAGGTGGTATTGTAGCACTCACGATTCGGAGAAGAGAAGGGTATCGCCGGAGCCTCCTCCACTCGTTTCCAGTGGATGAAGGCAGAGTGAAGGTGGGAAGGGATCCAAACTTCTGCAAAATGGTGGCTCAAGATGTTGGAAATAGCAACAGGATCCACGATGACATCGGCACCTACTGTCAGGCCAGAAATGGTGGAATGGATCATGGTTCCAGAGAGCTGTCAGAGGTTGGCCCACACAACAGAGGAAGGTGTAGAACTGTTAAAATAACTAGTGAATGAAATCCAGCTAGCTCGTTTGCTATCCCGAAGAACTCCATGACACTTTGCACGCATGTTTATAATGAATGCAGTTTGTCAGTGTAGAGTGGCAGTTAAAAACATGGAGAGCACGTCTCCATGCGTGAATTGCGTCGCGGTATGCCTCAGTCCACCAAGGGACTGGGACACGATGTGGTAAAGAGGAAGTGTGAGGAATGGAACGTTCTGCAGCAGTAGGGATAATGTTGGTGAGATAGTCCACCTGATCATGACAACTGAGGAAGTCTTGTTCTGCTAAGGTCGCCAGGGAGGAGTAAAGCTGCCAGTCAGCCATGGTAAGCTGCCATTTGGGCAGGCATGTTGATGGGGTAGGAATCAGCAGATGGAGAGCACACGGGAAATGGTCTCTCGAATAGGCATCAGAAAGAACAGACCACTCAAGATGATGGGCAAGCTGGGCAGTGCGAAAGGATAGATCCAAATGGAAATAGGTGTGCGAGGAGTCATAAAGGAAAGTGGGTGCTCCAGTGTTAAAACAGAAGAGGTGCAGTAAGTTAAGAAGGTCGGCCAAGAGGGCACCTCTCTGACAGGTCCTGGGAGAACCTGAAAGGGGATGATGCGCGTTAAAATCACCGAGTAGCAAAAATTGGGGAGGTAGCTGCCCAATAAGCTGAATGAAGTCTGCCCGGGTGACATCGAAGAATGGAGGTACATGAATGGTACAGAGGGAGAAAGTAAGGTGGGGAAGGAAAAGGTGAACGGCAACAGCTTGAAGACAGGTAGTCAAGGAGATGGGCTGACTATGAAGGTCATCCCATACGAGCAGCATAATGCCCCCATGAGATGGGATGCCGATCTCGGAGGGAGGGGAAGGTCAAAATGAATTGGTAAGTAATGTCAAGGTTCAAAGCGGTCTTGAGGGTGCAATTTCGTTTCCTGAAGGTAGAGTACAAGGGGATGTTGCGATGCTAGAAGCATCCGTAAATCCTCTTTGTGGGACTGAAGGCCACGAACGTTCCATTGGAGGATAGTCATGAGGAGGAAGAGATGTAGGGGTGTCAACTCTGTGGCCACCGAAGTACCGCTGGTGGAGAGTCGCTATGACAAAGCACAGAAGCAGGAGTATCCTGCTGCATGGGGTCCACAGAAGCATCGGCGTGCATGTGCGGGCGGTCTGTGGAATCCAATGCTGAGAAACGGTTGGTGGTGCACACCAGCAAGACAGAGGCTGGCCGGGGTAAGTGACCACGTGGCGACATCATCAAGCCGGATCTTCGAGTTAGTGAAGGAGAAGACTGTTTGTCTTTAGCAGACTTCTTCAAACCCTTCTGGTTATAGAAAGACTTGAATGTTTTTTTGGCTGGAGGGACGGAGGAAGTCTTCTCGGGAGAACTCCTTCTGTCCTTTCCTGCCTGCCGGTTGTGTAGTGGGTAGCTTCGCCTCTTTAGGTGAGAGTTTGACGGTTTGTTGCACAGCAGGATGGCAATGCTACCTTGACACTGGGCGACTTCACAACCTCAGAACTGAATTGGAGGTCACACGTCTGCATGGCCATGTCCTTCACGGAGCGAGGGGTATCAAGAACTGAACTATAGGTGCCAGACAGGAGAACACAGGGTTTGCGACTATCCAGTAACTTGTGAGCTACTGGGTAACGCACTTTTTCCTTTACCCAAATCTCTTGAACAGCCTGCTCATCTAGATACACGGGACAATCCCGGAAGGAGGCGGCGTGGCTGCCACTGCATTTGATACAGCGGGAAGAAGGAGGCTGACATTCGCCCTCGTGTGCATCCCTGCCACAAATTACACATGTGGCTGGATGTCGACAAGATGTTCTAGTGTGATTGAACCAATGACATTGGTAGCAGCCCATCAGATTCGGAATGTATGGCCAGACTTTGATGATTTCATAGCCTGCTTTAATCTCGGACGGCAGCACCACCCTATCAAAGGTGAGGAAAAGAGTGTAGGTGGATACCAAGAGGTAATCAACCTTTTTCATTACACGATGGACAGCAATGACACCCTGATCAGAGAGGTAAGATTGTATTTCAGCCTTGGTTAGACTGTCAAGCAGAATGGTGTAAATTACACCACAGGAAGAATTCAAAGTTCTATGTACCTCAACACCAACAGGGTAGCCATGGAGAAGCGAGGCAGCAAGTAGTTGCTGTGCTTGAGAATCAGAAGCCATCTCAAAAGCAAAATGCCATTCCATAAATGAGAGCAGGATTTTGCAGGGCCAGCAATGGCATCAACACTTTTCTGAATAATAAACGAATTGACAGTGGAGAAGGACTGACCGTCTTCAGTACATGATACCGCAAGGAACCATGGTGCAGCAGAAAGGGTCTTCGAATCAGTAGCCTCATTACATTTACGTTTTGTCGACATCAATAGAGAGGATGATTGACTCACTGTGAGGAAATCCCCCGTGATTGCCAATGTCTCCGATGGTGCGCTCCTTCCAACTTTGGGGGGTCCTTAACAAGAGGGCGCACCCGCCTTAGGTAATTGTTCACACCTCAGGTCACACCTCCCAAACACCTGACGGAGGGACCAATGGGCAATTTGGGAAGGTTATAGCTCAAGCAGTCACCCCTCCCTCGGCCTGGCCTGTACCAGGAGGTACGTGCAAACCCCACCTGTTGACCCAGGGCTGGGAATTACGCGTTACCCAGTCACCTTTTACACGTCAGATGCATGGGCCGGCCTTCAGGAGCGCACAGGGAGGAAGAAGAAAAAGGGGATCCTCTAATGCCGAAGCGGAGGAACAAGAGAAGAAGGGAGACAGAGAAAGGAAAAGGGAGCCATAAAGAAAGTTGAGACTGTTCACAGGTCAGTGACAGAATGCAGAACATTCCCAATAAACCCCAGACATGTTCCCGAAAGGAGGGGAGAAAGAACAGCAAGAGGATAGTCATACAGCATGGAAGGGAAAGTCCTGCAAAGGCTGGGGTCCCATGATAGACAAGCACAAATCCGCCAAAGAGTGGTGAGCCCCCTGCGGGGACTGGGACGTAGGGTCTATCACAAACCAACTCACACGCAGCTACATTTGCAGGCCACAAGTACCCTTAGTCCCTCTCTGATGCATAGAGAACATTTGGACTCAGATGTTGGCAGTCTACTTGGCGAGTTAAAGCACCTATGAATGGTATTCCAACAGAATGGCTGTTCTGATAGACAGATATGCCATGCATTCCGTTCTAAGCAAAAGCAAAGCAGGGATGTAAATGAAGATGTGGAGGCACTCAATGAAAAGGCGATCTTGCCCTATTTTCATGGGATGTCTTCAAGAACAGAAAGAATCCCGAAAAGGCCACCAGCAAAATTGAAAGATTTATTGTGCTTGCTCAGACTACCTTGGCCTTAGGAAACATGGCATGTGGAAAATGTTGTACTGGGCAGACATGTGAAACTGTGCTAGAATGTTGTGTTGAACACCACACCGGGGGGAAACGTGAGAAATCAGTGGTGGCAAAGCATTGGCTGGACACAGGACAGCACATGTTTTACAGCCTGAAATTTTATCCCCAGCATCATCTTTCTGGGACTGTGTTGGTAAGGAGGCCATGCATATCCATATGACAGATAATATTATCAACAGGGATGCAGTTTTTCAATTAAGCATCACCTGGAATCCAGCACTGGTTGCCAATAAATCAAAACAGGAAAACAAAAACTTCCAATTAATGACTCAATGCAATGCATGACAAATTTAATTCAGCTTTTAAAAACAGGAGTGTCCGGCAGCACAGTCACTGCCAACAGTGCATGCATGGAATGTCTTTCTGTGGCTGCAAGTAGGGGGCACTAGGAATGCAACTATCTTCCAACTGCAATAGTCTTCCAACTGCAATTGTCTTTTCACACATGCGTATTGCTGGCTCCTGGCCTGATAAATTTTGATGCCACCACACAACTATCATCAGTCACATCTTGCAGCAGTAACAGCAGCAACTACCACCACCTGAAGATGATGAACAGTTGCATTGATGAAATACTGAGGAATTTACACAATAAGATCTAATGGCAAACCCGAGAAGTGTATTCGCAACACCTAAAGAACTTGCATTTTTGATGGATTGATGGATTGAGTGATTGATTGACTGATTGACGGGTATGGGACTAAACAATGATGTCATCAGTCCCGTGAGTCCAAAGTTACACACAGAAGATTGAGGGTCCACTAAAAGTGGAGAGGAGTCAAACTATAAAACAAGGAAGTTAGGACACACACTGTAGAAGGTATAAAAGGGTAGTCCAAATCTAAAAACTGAGAAAACAGAGAAATAAAAGAGTGATCTTTGCAAGGTGGAGTGTCATGGGTCCCAGACCAAGAAAATGAAGAGAGGCCCCAACCACAACCACCCTGCCCTGCCTTGCTCCAGGAGTATAGCAAAACCTTTTATCTGAAAATAAAAACCACTTACATGAAGAAAACTGAGGTCCAGTCCAACCATTCGTGAATTAAAGGAATCTGGAAGGTGATACTTTGAATGAAAGGCCACAAGAAGGGGACATTCCACCAATATATGGGATACTGTTAGTCTGGCTCCACAATCACATTATAGGGTTGCTTTGTTATGCAAGAGGAAACAATGGGTGAGCCTGGTGTGACCAATGCACAGAAGGCGTAAGACAATGGACTCCTTCCAAAAGGAGCAGAAGAAAGAGCGTCAAACTGCACTAACACGCCTTGATTGTGCAGAGTTTATTACTGTGAGTAGTAGCACCAGATGTCATTCCACTTTTGGTCAAAGAGAGATTTGACATAGATCCATATATCCGCAGCTACAATCGCGAAATCAAATGGCGGTACATATCTGCTTCTCTAGGTAAAAGGTCAGCCAATTCATTCCCTGGGATACCCACATGACTTGGGACCCACACAAAGACAACTGAGGTGCCAGCACGGCCAAGGGCAGAGAGAAAGTCATGGATGGCAGAGATCAAAGGGTGATGAAAGCAGCATCAGTAGATAGCCTGCAGGCTCCATTGAGTAGATACAAATTAAGACACTGTGGAGGGAGGCCTGAGAAACAAAATGAAGGGCTCTGAATGGCTACGAGCTCTGCTGTGAACACACTACGTGATCCCGGCAATTAATGGTGATCCAAGCCAGTAGGGGATGTGAAAGTATAGAAGATGGTGGCACCCTAGAACTCTGCAAGGATGGCACGTACAAGACGCCAGAAAACCACAGGGGCGAGATACCTTAGGACCCTGGAATAGATCGGTCCTAATCTGTGGTCTATGCACCACCCAAAGGAGGGGGGGCGGGGGGGGGGGGGGGAGGGTTGTGTGGGAGGAAATACACAGGGTGCATTCCAGTGAGTGGAGACAGAGATCCGACAGAGAGAAGTAGAGGCATTCCAACCAGCAATCCCACCCATGGGTGGTTATCAGGAGGGAGACATCTCTCGTTCGCAAAGAGGAGAAGGTACATGGGTTAGTCACGGATTACGTAAAAAACCAGGGGTTGGCTCCGTTGTACACAGCAAAAAAAGTTTTGCATCACCTCAGTTCCCAGAACTCCTGAAGATAGACATTGACTGTGGATATTGTATCACAGACAAAGTATCCTTGACTGTTCAGAGATGTCACTAACAAGTGTGCATGAGCAGTGCCTATTAGACGGAGTGGGTCCAACACCCAATCAGTTCCAGCCATTGCATCATGAAGGACGTACACACCTCTTGTTGTCTGAAGTTCAACCACGTCTAGATGATCAATACCACAGTTCGATTGCGTCCGCATTGTTACTTTGTGCCAGGAAGGGCTCTAAACAAGTGAAGTGTCCAGGTGTGTCTGAGTGAACCAAAGCAATGTTGTTCCGAGATGGAGGAGATACACAGAGACAGGAACTGTCGATGAGATGCCTCGCTCAAGCCGCCCAAAGGCTACTACTGTAGTGGATGACCACTACCTACGGGTTACAGCTTGGAGGAATCCTGAAGCAACGCCACCATGTTGAATAATGCTTTTCGTGTAGCCACAGGACATCGAATTATAACTCAAACTGTGTGCAATGAGCTGCATGATGTGCAACCTCACTCCCAACGTCCATGGTGGGGTCCATCTTTGCAACCATGACACCATGCAGCATGGTACAAATGGGCGCAATAACATGCCGAATGGACAGTTCAGGACTGACATAACATTCTCTTCGCCAATGAGTATCGCATATGCCTTCAACCAGACAACCGTCAGAGATGTGTTTGGAGGCAACCAGGTCAGGCTGAATGCCTTAGACACACCGTCCAGCAAGTGCAGCAAGGTGGAGGTTCCCTAATGTTTTCGGGTGGCTTTATGTGGGGCTAACTTATGTCGTTGGTGGTCATGGAAGGCACTGTAACGACTGTATGATATGTGAATGCCATCCTTCAACCAATAGTGCAACCATATCAGCAGCATAATGGCGAGGCATTCATCTTCACGGACGACAATTCGCGGCCCTTATCACACACATCTTGTGAATCACTTCCTTCAGGATAACGATGCTCGACTAGACTGGTCAGCATGTCCTCCAGACATGAACCCTATTGAACATGCCTGGGATAGATTGAAAAGGGATGTTTATGGACGACTTGACCCACCAACCACTGTGAGGGATCTACGCCGAATCGCCGTTGAGGAGTGGGACAATCTGGACCAACAGTTCCTTGATGAACTTGTGGATAGTATGCCATGATGAATACAGGCACGAGCTACTGGGTATAAGAGGTACCTGTGTGTACAGCAATCTGGACCACCACCTCTGAAGGTCTCGCTGTATGGTGCTACAACATGCAATGTGTGGTTTTGATGAGCAATAAAAAGGGTGGAAATGATATCTATGTTGATATTTATTCCAATTTTTTTGTACAGGAACTCTTGGAAATGAGGTAATGCAAAAGTTTTTTTGTGTGTGTGTGTGTATTTGTAGAGGGGGGGATCCCCGCTTCTGCAAGGAGACTGTCAATGCAACTAGTGTGAAAGGCACTAATAGCCGGATGCATCCCACAATGGTGAGCAGGGTCAAGTATCTGCAGAGTGGAAGGAGCTGTTGAGACAAACTTGACCACCAGAATCTAGTCTGGACAAGACCAGGGCACGGTAAAGATGGAGAAGAGTGGCATTGTCTACACCCAACGATGTGTGTGCCAGGAGGCAGAGATCATTAAGCTTCCACATACAGTATCTTTAGGTGGTGAATTCGGGACAGCAACGTCAGCTTTTTATAAAAAATAAGGCCCAAGAAAAGGGACTGTGCTACAATATCAAGGAACTGGTCGCCTAAATAATGTTCTGGATTGGGGTATACTGTGGGTCGACAACAAGAGAAAACTGGAAGCCATAGGAGATGGCTCACACAGACCCCCCCCAGATGGTGCCTTTGAGCCGGGGCTTGGCAGATGCTACTGAGTGGGAGCTGCACCAGGCACAAAAATCATCAATGTATAACGCCGGGGTAATCACAGGCCTAACAGAGGTTACAAACCCATTTACGACGATGAGGAAGAGCGTGACACTTAACGCAGAACCCTGTGTGATACCATTCTCCTGAATCCAAGGGTGCTGAGTGAATTGCCAGCTTGAACCCGGAAGAGCTAGTGAGATAAAAACTCACAGATAAAATCTGCAAGGGGGTCACAGAAGCCCCAGTCATGGAGGGTAATTAAAATGTGATGGCACCAGCCATGTCGTATTCCTTATGTAGGTCAAAGGAGACTGCGACAAGGTGCAGGTGGTCAGTAAAAGATTGTGGGATTGCTGTTTCCAATCTGAGTAAACGTCATTTGGAGATTGTTCCTCCTGGAAGTCACACTGATACTGGGGCAAAAGGTGCTGAGATTCGAGTACCCAACATAAACTGAAACTACCCAACATAATCTGAAGCTAACCATCCTCTAGAGCAGTTTACAAAGTACATTGGTCAGGCTAATTGGGCAGTGACTGTCTAGGAACGTGGAGTACTTCTCGGGCTTAAGGGCGGGGATCGCTATATTGTCTCGTCATTGCCATGGAAAAGTACCCGTGAGCCAAATACGGTTGAAGACCCTGAGACGTCCAAGTGTTGGATCATCTGGTTGTGAATGGCCATGTCCTGTGAAGACTTATGAGCCTGCAAAAATTCCCATTGAGTGTTGTGCAGGTTGAACAGATCCCCTCTGTTCAACTTGGCATTTCTGCCTGAGAAATGTAGCAGGACAGTAAGAGAACGCCGATGCCATCGTGAAGTGTGTCACCAGGTGTTCTCCAAGAACCAATGGATCAGTGCACAGAGCACCTTGGAGGTTAAGACCCTGAATAGCTGACTATTGCTGGTGGCCCAGAAGGCTACAGAGCTTGGACCAAACCTGCAAAGAAAAGGCCTATATTCCCAGGAAGAAAATGTAGCACTCCCAGCATTCTTTTTCATTCTGCTTAATAAGGTAACGAGACTTAGCACAGAGACACTTGAAAGCAAGAAGGTTTTTCTGTGAAGGGTGTTGTTTAAATTGCTGTAGTGCCTGGCAGCAGTCCTCCTGGATAGCGACTGCTACATCCTTGGTCCAACACAGTACTGGTCAATGATGAGGGTGAACTGTGGATAGAGGGACAGCAGTGCCAACAGTATTAAGAATAGTGGCAGAGACGCTTTGTATGACTGCAGCAATGCAGTTCGAAAGGCACATGTTGAAGTGCAGAGCAGACACATATAAAGGCCAACTGACCCTGCAGAATGCTCGACGTGGAGGCCTGTCTGCCTGGCGGCAGCACGGGAACGATAGAATCACCGGAAAGTGGTCACTGTCTTGAAGATCACTGTGGAATGACCAATGTAAGGAAGCCACAAGAGCAGGGGAGCAGATTGTGAGATCAATAGCAATAAAAATGCCATGAGCAGCCTAAAAGTGGGAAGGGGAACCGTCACTGAGGAGGCACAAATCGAAGATGACGTATTTCCAGTAGGTGACAATAGTATCCGCTGCAGTTCTCCTGGGTGATCATATGTCGAGAGGCCAGGTTAGACAAAAAGAAGCCGAGAGGAGGTCATGACACTTGGTCAGTGGGGTGACATCCATAAAAAAAGATGTCAGACTCAGGCTGCGAGGTGGAAGGGGGGGGGGGGAGGGGGCGAGCCTAGTCTTCTCCTCCTCCTCCTCCTCTGCCTCTTTTGGAGGTGGAGAAGGGCAGGGCACAGAAGGAGTACAGGTGTCTGCAAGACCTGGACTACCATAATAAATATCACAAAAACACTTCACTTGGTTAAAATCAAACTGTGGTATTAGAAGCTCTGAATTCATTTTATGGCAGTATCTGAACACACTGATGTGAGAGTGATTTAACCATCTACAGCAATTTCAGTCATAAGTAGTATCAGTTTCACTCACTTTCAGTGATTCTTTTATGGTGTTGGCTTTTGTTTATTCTGAAGACTATCAGTCTTGGGACAAAAATAATATAAGTTGGTAGGAGGTTATTTAAAAATAATTAATTTGGCAATTTATCACATAAAAATCAAGTTAGGGAAACCACTTATTAAAAGCACTTAACTACAGACAGCAGAAATAAATTAGTTAAAGTTCCTCTTTGTCAAACAGTTCTCTCAATTGCCCCTTACAGAGCAATCTCATAGTATTATATTTTGATTGTGTTGTCAAACAGTGGTTGTGTATGATACATTATTCTGCAATCTGGACGGTGCTGTCTTCAGTCCAAAGACTGGTTTGATGCAGCTCTCCACACTATTCTATCTTCCACAAGTCTATTCTTCTATGTAACTACTGCAACCCACATCCTTTTGAACCTGCTTACTGCACTACTCTGTCTCCCTCTGAAATTTCTACCCCCCTCCCCCCTAATTTCCCTCCAATACTGAACTAATGAATCCATGATGGATCAGAAGGTATTGTATCAAACATCCCTTTCTATTAGCCAAGTTATGCCACTCACTCCTTTTCTCCTCAAATCTGTTCAGTACCACCTCACTAGTTATGTGATGTATCCATCAAATCTTCGGCATTCCTCTGTAGCACCACATTTCAACAGCTTCTATTCTCTTCTTGTCTGAATTTTTTATCATTCACGTTTCACAACAGACAAATGCCTCCAGAAAGAGAGACTTCCCAACTCTAAAATTTATATTTGATGTTAACAAATTTCTCTTCTTCACAAATGCTTTTCTTGGTGTTGCCAAACTACATTTTATACATTGTCTATTTTGGCCATCATCATTTATTTTGATGCCCAAATAGCAAAACTCATCTACTAGTTTTAGCACTCATTTCTTGATCTAATTCCCTCAGTACAGCCTACATTAATTCAACTACATTACATTACTCTTGTATTGCTTTTGTTAATGTTCATCTTACATCCTCATTTTGAGACAGTTTCTATTCAATTCAACTGCACTTCCAAGTCCTTTGCTGTATGGCAGAATTACAACTTTATTGGCAAACCACAAAGTTGGTATTTCTCCTCCTTGAAAATGAACTCTGAACTAAAGCACCACAAATTAGTATTGTGTTGTGATCTCCATGTGGAAAAAATCCACTGATGTTATACACTTTTAGAATTGGACCCTGAATATCC
This sequence comes from Schistocerca piceifrons, assembly GCF_021461385.2. Taxonomy (NCBI): domain Eukaryota; kingdom Metazoa; phylum Arthropoda; class Insecta; order Orthoptera; family Acrididae; genus Schistocerca; species Schistocerca piceifrons. The sequence goes on from NC_060138.1 coordinate 282,171,630, forward strand.
AATCTGAAATTATACTGATTGGCAACAACAGGCTATTTTCCTATGTTAAAAATATGGTTCAGATTGTTGTTATTCGGAGTGACTATAACCTTCAAATTGCATTTATGATCAATATTCTTACAAAATCTCTTATTTTTAAGTAATTAAAGCTTAAAAATCATTAAATATCAATATTTGGTCACGTGACTGAAAACACTCTGTTAATGGCTGAAGCTCTGGTGATGTTACACACTAGGAGTAAGACAAACCTACAGGTAAGTTATGGGATGTTAGCCGAAGTTACGAAGTTTTTGTGTACTTTTTCTGTTAATGGTTTAGCAACTCAGTGATGGCAAACGCATTTACAACTTTTAAGTAACAACAGATATGAATTTTCTGAGCACTGATAGTGAAAACCTTATGAAAACTGGTGCATTTATGCTCTACTCAGAGCGGCAACATGTGCAAGGATGGACATTCTTTTGCCTGCTCCATGCAACATCATTAAATCCACTCAAAACTAAGGAATTGCTGAACTTTTGCAAATGGGTCTATATCTGATATCTAGATTGTCATGAAATATGACCCAGACTACAATAAAATTATTCTTGGCAAATCTTGGTGCTGATTTCCGGTGCACAAGAAATGCAGCAGAGGTACCACAAGCAGCAAGCATTCTGTGGTGCAACGGTTAGCGTATGTGACTATGGATAAGAAGAAAACAGGTTTGAATCCTGCCGGCAAGGTATCTCAGTGTGTTTGTGGTCAGAGGGTTAGCTGCCCTTTGTAATGAAAGAAACACTGAGTAAATGGATCCACGATGAACTTTAACAGGTGTCATGAGACATTCATCCTGAACAAATGTAATGACGAATAATGAAAAAAATGAGATTAAAAAAATCCCAGAGGGTCACAAATTTTTAAAAGTTTTACACAAAATATGAAAACAGTGTTAGCAAGAACTCATTGCAGCAGTTGTTTTAATGGTGGGATGTGTTGTATGTAGCTTCACATTAATCTTAGTTTGAGAAGTGGACAACTGAGGATAAGTGCGTCTACTTTGCTTGTGAACAATTATCTTTTTTGGAATGCATTGCTGGTGGTGAGGATATTGCCATATTCCCACAGTACAAAGATGTGCAGGATGATCAGGTTTTGTATGCAGAGAGAGAGAGAGAGAGAGAGAGAGAGAGAGAGAGAGAGAGAGAGAGAGAGAGAGAGAGCAGGTAACATGAGTAAGGCCTGTGCTGTTTGTGAGTGTACACTAACATCATGTCTGAAGCAGATTTAACTATTTTATGTAAGATGATGAAACTTCAAAAGCTTAAATAATAAGGACCCTAACTGGACAGTACCAAGATAAAAACCCAAATGACAAGTGTGTGGTCACATGAACTAGAAGATATCTTTTTGAACATAATGTGTGAATGGCTACTGCAAATGTAAGCTCATGTAAACACCAAGGAAAACACAATAATATTCTGTTTGTAATCCGTGTGGTGAAGTTTTGTAAGTGTGATTTGGTTTTCATATGAAAGAACTGTCAATTTTGTTTTATAAATAAGTTAAAATATTGTTGCGGGATAGATTCAAACCAGCAACCTATTTATACAGTCTTTTAATATTCGACAGTCCACCACTCTACTAACTGAGCTACCAATGGTGTGCAAGAAGACAAGTATAATGATTATTTTTACTAAGAGTTTAAATTCATTGACTGATGCTATCCTCTTTTAGAACAGTGGGAAAGCATATCTTGGAGGTAAATTAATGTTAATTTCAGAATGTACAACATTTTCAATTAATTAAGGGAACTTGGGCACCATGTGGTGGCATTTTGCTGGTACAGTGCAACCAATTTGTACACATCTTCTCATTCTCTAAAACAGTCAAAAACAATTTCTCTAGAGTTTTTATGTACATATTTTTACAGTATTGTACTACACACCATTTGTAACCAATTTTCCGAAACAAATTTCGATACAAAATATCACTGTGAATAAGCTTTATGACGCAGTGAGCTAGCCAGTGACATCACAGGCATCACATGAATTGAATGGAGCTTTTAGTGGGCTTTCAAATTATTTGAATTTAATTTCAATTTTTATACAAGAATACTGAAATTAAAGAAGGAAAAAAAGCATGTCATGAGCATTAAATGACATAATTAACCATTTAAGACAATTTCCAGAGAACAGTCAAATACCCTATTGTATATTGATTCAAGTTATGTTTCTGCACCTTAGGTATCAGACTGATGGATGTAGCTTACTGCCACAGAAAGTCTTCACCATCTTATACATATGACTAGCTGCTCTCTTATAATCTCAAACACACAACTCAGAAAGCCAACAAACTGCTTTTATGGAGCATAGCCCACCGTTGGCTACATTAAGAAAATGACAGAACATCATCAGAAAAACATACCTTGCAAGTGTAATGATATTCCCCAGAGTGTAAAAAACAGCAAACAGCACCAGACCTCTGCTAAAGAAAAGTGAGAAGGATCCCAAAATTGAACACAGAATGCCAATTAAAAAGCATACAATAAATCCTTTCAGTCTTGTTGACCAACTAAGTGTCGTTGATTCCATCAGCTGCAATTGGAAAAAGATTAGTCAATACCTGAAACACATCATTAAATGTTAAATGCTCTGTACAGTCACATTAAAATAATTTTAATTAAAAACAGCAGAATAAGCGAATTTAATTTTACATGTAAAGCTACTGCTGCTAGCATAACAGAAAGTATATTTTTCTTAAAGCGTACTGTATGATACAGCAGCAAGCATGTAGTCTTTCATAGAAAAAATAATCTAGCTTTAACATTCTATGTAGCACAAAAACGTCTGTATTCTAATTTTTCCACAAACTATTCAATCATCAGCATCAGCAACCCATTTTTTTTTTTTTAACATTTGCCCTGAAGAAGTAGCTGATAAGATAGTGAAACTTCCTACCTTTTCTGGCTTTGGTCATTTAGATTTTTAGACGAATGTGATACATGACAGAAACGAATGAGTGTGCAGATCGTTTAATCATTTCAGCTTTTTTCATACACTATCAGCTTGGATTTCTTGTTGCCCCTTTTTCACCATGTGATATTTTTTATTTGGATGGGTGACTGCCTAAGGAAAGTTGAAGCCATTGGTTTTAAGGACACGTAAGTCGCCCAAGTGGCATCCAATTTAAAGACTTGCAACAGGCCGCCATGGTGTCATACAATCTCTCTATCGATCAACAACCTTAAGTGCAAAAAGAAAGATAAGAGTGTCCAGAATTACCGAAGTTTTTATTTTTAACTAATAATGCATCATTGTTGTCAATACTAAGACACTATATGCTTCAATGTACATGAATGAATGCCTCTCTCAAGTTGTATTGATAATTGCATTCCAGGCTGAGGGAGTGCACATCTATCTTCTCACTACTATGTGCAAAAATAGTATTTTCATGCAAATTTCAGATGCTTCCAAAGCTGAGCTAGCATACTATACTCCAACATCAGTGTAAAGCAGTACTTTTAATGAAAAAATTACATTATTTATAGATACTCAAAGTACTTAATCTATCATTTGTAATGGTACATCTTATCACCCAACACTGGTGAACCATTGTGATAGATCAATATGAATTTTTATTCACGGGATAAATTCTTAATAAATTTTATATTGGATCCATGAGGGCAAGGACTATGTAAATAGCCAAGCTGCATTAAGATTGGTAATAAACTTTTATGCATGCACACATTACAAAAGCATTAATAAACTACATTTTCCTCACAAGTGATTTGTGCCTTTCTCTCTCTTTGCAATGAAATAAATTTATACTGCCATATGGTTCCTTTAACTACAATACTCTACATTATACAGTATCACTGCTCACAAGTTAGAAATGCCATCATTAACTGGAACTCCAGACTTGCCAGTACTATGTTGATGTAAGCTGCAAACGTCATGTTGACAACACCTGGAATGTTTTAATACTTTACAATTATAATCTGTAAATGACCAATACATTCTAGAACTAGAATTATACGAGTAGTCAAACTGACATTTCCATAATTACTATTATGTGCAGACCATACATAAACTGCTTAATACGTAACATATGTAAAAATGTCAACTGGGATTACTTTATCTTTCAAAGTTAAAAATTTGAGTATTGCAATAGTCTTTTTGCCCTCTCCTCTCTCTCTAATATAAGTACAGCGAGATCAATGCAATATATGATAAATTAAAAACTAGGCCAGTACAGATCAAATGTGAAATGCAGAGTGTGTGTGGAAGAACTGAATCGACAACTGACGACTGATTCAGTGTGCTTAACAACAAAGCATTTTAAGACACGCATAAATAACTCAAACAATAATAAAATACACACTTGTACACTGTGTGTTACCTTATGGGACAATATGCAGAGACAGGAAGTTGGTGAAATGAGGACTAGGGGTTGGTTACATCCTTACCATATTTCAACTTGAAAAGTCTCCCCGTGCTATTTATACAGCCCTTTTATTTAACGAAAACAGTTTATCATATTAGATAGGTCCAAATTAAACTCTTAATATGCAACCTGATGTAGGTTCGGCTATGTATAAAGTAAAAATCCATGTAAGATCCTGAAAAATCACAGGGCACCTCATTTTAAAACCTCCCCTACCTCTCATTATGAAAGTAACAGAAGATAAAAGTGTTGGCTCACGCTTACCTTCAGGAGACAAAATTCCAATTCTGGTGATAAATACATTTTGGGGGGAGGGGGTACGAGGAAAAGGAGGAGGAGGGTGGGGGGAAGCCTACAACTAGCTTTATTCAGAACTATTACAACCTTCATCAGGGAGAAAGGAGTATAAGTTTGGGAAGGTTGGCAAGATTACAAAGCATGGGCAGTCACTCCTATCCTAGGTTGGGATGGACCACTTTCATGAGGGCAAAAGGGGACAAAGTTGACTGGAGGGGGGGGGGGGGGAGAGGATAATAGTCAAACTAAGTGAGAAGTATATATAAAATGGCAAATGGGTGCTGGGTATCCTCAAAGGGGGCATTTCCTCTGTGTCCATTCACAGGCTTAGCAACTGTAATAGCGGTCATTTGTACATAAAAAGCCATGCAGTGAAAATATGTTAGTGTGGTTGAGTGCATGGGGCAGGTTTTACATTGGGACTGATTGCAGTCTTGGATCCTTGAAATATGGATAATCATCTGGGAATGTCATACAGTTTCACAAGGATGTTATGAATGTCAGAAGGGTGGAGGTAAGTGACATTGCATGGTGTTTGAAAGATCTCATTTTAGAGCTTGACCTGAAAAATATGTAGCCTAACTGGAGCAATACAAGAGATACCAACCAGTTTATGGAACATCTCAAATTCAGTCCCACCCTTCTTCCACCTGTAACCCTACTTGTAATTATTGATGTGATCACACACTACACCAACATCCCACAACAACACAGCTTCTCAACCCTATTCTGTCACTATTCAAACTTGTCCTTACACAACTAATTCACATTTGAGAGCCTGACTTATAAAATAATCAGATGGGTTGCCATCGGAACCATGTTGGCCTGATGGTATGCTGCACATTCCAAGGATCACAAGCACCAGTGCTCATCAAAAACAGTGAATCTCATTTACTACTAGGTACAGAAAGCTGGTTGAAACCTTAAATTGATGTAACTGCAAACTATACAGAAAAATTCAGTTCACCCATATTTAAGTTCCCTAATGATACTGTAATCACTGGTAAAGACTTTTAATCATCCAACAGTTAACTGGGAAAATTAAAGTTTTGTTAGTGGTGGGCACGATTAGACATTCTGTGAAACATTACTAAATGCCTTCTCAGAAAACAACCTAGAACAAACAGTTAGGTACCCCATTCATGATGGAAATATATTGGGTCTAATGGCAACAAATAGACCTGACCACCTTAAGGATGCCCACAATGATTACCAAAGTACAAAGGACAACTAAAACAAGCAGGAAGATATATATGTTCAGTAAACTAGATAAAATAATCAGTAATTTCATATCTCAATGAGGAACTTTAAACTTTCAGCACAGGGTAGGAGCACATAGAGGAACTATGGCTCAACTTTAAAAGAACAATTGCCCATATGCTGGATAGTTATGTACCCTGTGGAAATAAATAGAGAGATGCTGAATGACATGTGCTTGGCTGTCAAGAGAGCAATGCGCGATACCTCCAATGACTATTGTAGCAGAATATCGTCAAGTGATCTTTCACAGAAGCCAAAAGAAATTCTGGTATGTAAAGGCAGTTAGTGGCACCAAAATTAGGTTCCACACCCTAGCAAAAGAGACAGGAGCTGAAATTGAGGGTAGTGAAGCAAAAGCTGAAATGCTAAACTCTGTTTTCAAATGTTCCTTTACAAAGGAAAACCCAGGAGAACTGTCCCAATTCAATCCTATCCTCGTATTACTGAAAAGATGAATTAAACAAGTACTAGACCCAGGTCATCCCTGCCAATATCCTTGACATTGATTTGTTGTAGAATTTTAGAACACATACAAAGCACAAACATAATGAGGTATCTTGAACAGAATGAACTGCACAATGGCAGCCAGTATTGATTTCGAAAACATTAATCATGTGGAGGACTTTTTTGTAGGGAGGACACAGCATGTTATGTTGGATGGAGAGTCATCATGGGATGAAAAAGTGACTACAAGGTGCCTCAGGGAAGTGTGTTAGGACTCTTGTTGTTAATGCTGTATATTAATGACCTTGCAGACAGTATTAATAGTAAAATCAGGCTTTTTGCAGATGATGCAGTTATCTGTAATGAAGTACTATCTGAAAGAAGCTCCATAAATATTCAGTTAGGTCTTGATAAGATTTCAGTGTTGTGCAGAGATTGGCAACTTGCTCTAAATGTTCAGAAATGTAAAATTGTGCACTTAAAAAAACATAGTTGCTATGACTTTAATATCAATGAGTCACTGTTGGAGTTGGCCAACTCATACAAATACCTGGGTGCAACACTTTGTAGGGATTTGAAATGGAATGATCACTTAGGTTCAGTCTTAAGTACAGCAGGTGGTAGACTTCAGTTTATTGGTAGAATACTGCAGAAGTGCTGTCTGGAAAGGAGATTGCTAGCAAATCACTGGTGTGACTGATCCTAGAATACCACTCAATTGTGTGGAACCTGTAGAAGGTAGGACTGATAGGAGATATTGAACATATATAGAGAAGGGCAGCATGAATGGTCACAGGTTTGTTTAATCTGTGGGGGAATATCACAGAGATACTGAAGGAACTGAACTGGAATACTCTTTAAAACAAACGTTAACTAACCTGAGAAAATCTATTCACAAGAACCAGCTTTAAATAATCACTCTAGGAATAGACGACAATCCCTTACGTATTGCTCACATAGGGATTTTGAGGATAAGATTAGAATAATTACTGCATACATAAAAGCATTCAAACAATCATTCTTCCCACACTTCATAGATGAATAGGAAGAAGAAAACATAACTGGTACAGTGGGACATACCCCTGCCAGACATCTCGTGGTGGTTTGCACAGTATAGACGTAGATGTAGAAGAGGCATTCCTCAATACCTACAAGCTGTTGCTCTTTCACTTTTACAAATGTATTTATGATGTATTTGTGGTCTGGACTCTAAGTGTTCAATAACCCCTCCATTTCCTGCAAGAACTTAACTCATTTTCTTAACACAAATTCACATGGCCCTCTTCCAGTTTCTAAGTTACCTACATTGGAATTCTCTCTCGCCCCACTGAAGTTCAAATCCAAACCTCGGCTCATATAAAACCAACCAATAAGCAACAACACTTCCATTTTGACTTCTGTTACAACATTCCTTATCAAAATCTGCTCCCTTCCCAACACCCTAAGAATTTGTGGAAGACATCTACCCCAACAACTCCCTCTAGATCTACAATAAACTCTCCCAGGCTTTCTTCTCCTGCAATTACCTCACAGATCTTGTCCACAAAAAATTATTCTTGAGCAGTCTTTCTCTCATCCTCTGATAAGCAAAACTTCTATTCCAAAAAATTCAGAAGCGCTACTTTTTTACCCTGTAACACCCAAGCTTCAAATCCTGAACAAATTTCTGCATCATGGCTATCACTCTCTCACAGCACACCCTGAAATGAGATCAGTTCTCCCAGATGTCCTTATAGCCTTTCCACAACACTCACTGTCTCCTCCTGTCAACCATATAACCTCCGTAAAATCCTTCTAAAACCATAAGACGTTTCCAGACGACTATTCTACCTCAAGGTTCCAATCACTGCAACTATTCCTTCCCCATGCACCCAACCACTGCAGCCTCTCCACTGTTAAGTACTATAAGATCAAAGGTAGAACAACATATAAAACAAAAGATGGCGATTACCAACTAATACAGGGAGGGCAAAGGGAAAAGAGGGGCGCAAAGGAAGTGCCAAAAACACTTTACTGTACCTAATACAGTGTAAGGAAACGAGTTGACATTCAAAACAGCTTCCAGTCTCAGAATGGATAAATACAGGTCCTATATGATTTTTCAAGGGAATCTTATAATTTTACCTGAAAAACTGGGGCACATTCAGGTAACAATGACAAGAGGTGAATAGCAATCACACACCACTTTCTCCACAGCAGACCACAAACACTCAACCATGTTGAAAAGTAGTGACTGTGGTGGTCAGGGGAATATGACATTCAATTGTGCAGTGACTTCTGCAACAGTCATCCTCATGTGTCATAATCCTCTTCGGTGACTGTCATAAACAATCAACACACACTTTCATTCATGTTGTGACTTGGCAGATGATGTTTTTCCTCTTTATCTGTGTGCAGTATAAATCTTTGATATGGTGCCTCTTGAAGCTCCAAACACTTCAGCTACTTTGGTTACGGATATACCCACCACACGAGCACCAGCAATTTACTCATGTTCAAAGTCACTTAGTTTCAACATAATGCATTCACATCTACATGGAACACTATTCTGACTATGCCAGACACTTATGAGGTGTTGATATTGCGCAGGTGCCATTTGTAGTCAAATACAATAGTGGAACCTATGGGATTGGCTAGCATCAGCATTTATGCTCAAGCATACATTTCTTGTGGTATTTCCATATTTCTGTTCGAGCCCTGTATGTTCACTACATGGCTTTTTATATGAGAATGACCACAACTACACTGCCTGAGCATATGAATACAGACAGAAGAACTGTCTGTTTATGAAGTCCAAACAAAAGTTTGCTGCATTCAATTGGAAGGAAACCATATTACAGTATATACTCATGTGGAGTCTAACATTTTGTATTCATGTCATGATTTCTAATGATGAATATGAAGGTTTCTTCCTCATATGTACATTGGTGGATTTAATGATTGCTATTATGTTTAAGGCTATGATTTGGATGCGATGGTCTGAAACTATAATCCGATCCATGAACGATGGCGGTTTGTGCATGTCGAGGCATGGACGGGGATATTAGTCACAGAACAGACTTCTAACTAATATGAAGTGCTCAGTGATACAAATTTGTGTGTGCAACAGTAGGGATGCGGTGGAAATGTATTCAGTGACAAATCTGAAGTGCTCAATTATACAACTTTTTCTGTGCAATGATGGGAATGTGGCAAAAACCATGAACATCGTCTGCTGAATGAAAACTATGAAAACAAGTACTCCAAACGGGCATTTCACGTAACTCACATTCCAATGCAAATCTGTAACACAACCATCTGTTGACTTGCTTATAATTATGTATTATTTATATTTTAGGACGACTAATCAGTAAAAAAATGCACAACATGTTGTAATGAAAGCATGAAAGCTGTCTGATGATGAATTTTAATGATTCGAATGATACCTTCTGTATAAAGGAACTTAAATTTGGTTGCTGTCAAACACCATCAACATTTGTCTTCAAATAACAGCCACAGTCTCCAACCATGTCATCATATAACAAAATTTACTTAAATCTGATTTGCAGAGTATCCATGTAGATTTAGAGTGCATGACAAAGCCTGTATTTAACTACACACCACAAAACACTTGATGTAGGACATCTCAAGATTGTTTGTTAAAACTGAAGCATAATCCCAAGGACTAATGACATTGTTAGGTTACTGTAGATGTAACAATGTTTCACAATTAAACCTTATAGGTAAAACTGCAGTTGAAATAGTGGGCTGCAGAAGGTGGAAGGGGAACTGTAAAAAGCTAAAACAGTGTTTTAGTTGCAACAGGGTTCACAGCCATGATAAACTTCTGAAGGAATCAAACTCTTGTAGCTGAAGTTCACAGTCAGGTAAAATTTTGTAAAAGACATCAATGTTGAGTTTGGCTATAAAATTCTTTATTTGAACAATCAAAACTATTGAAATTTTTGACCACATGGTCATTATCAGTTCTCTTTTTTTTACTATAAGCCTTCATCTACAATCACATGAGAGAGAAGCTAGGTACATTGTGAGAATTGTGTAAATCATTCACACTTTTATCATTATTAACATATTTTGCACAAATAACATCAAATCAATGGTTTTCATTTTATTCAAGACAACAGCCCTTTAGATCCACAAGCTGTGGCAACAAGGAAACTTTCATTTAGAAACTCAAAATTGAGAATAATAACCATCAGACTAAGGTCTGGACAGTTAAAATATGGACATCTTTAAAAAAAAAAACTGATTTCTCTGTCAAAGCTTTAAAATTATCACAGTTGACCAGCTCCACCAATATCTAAATTCTCATTACACCTGGCATGTGCCTGCTGCAGAGCTGGCAGAGCTACTGACAGCTAAGAAACATCACTGGATAGAGCACTTTACCATAGAATATTACTAGTTTTATATTTTAATGTATAATTATTTTCTGTTAGCTTCTTAAACTTTATTACTCTTTTGTACTACGATAAGCTTATTTCAGCATTATTGCCATTTTCGAGTACAACAATAATTGTTCACAATGTTTGTACTTATTGCATCTGAGTCTGGCCACTATTTTCTTGTCATATCATGAACAAATATGTATTTTCCATAAGATTTTATAGTTGATTTGATACAGGTGTGGTAGCGTTAGGTTTCTGTGATGTATTTATATACTGGATATGTGTATGGTCTTAATTTTCTTGCTATCTGATACTGGAATAATTACATATTTTTTGTAAGATTTGACATGCAAGAAAATAGCAAACACGGATGCAGTATGTACGTATGTTATGAACAACTTAATGTTGTACTAGAAAATGGCAATAACACTGAAGTAAGCTTACAGAATGAAAGAACAATAAAGTTTAAGCAGCTGACAGGAAACAACTATACATTAAAATGTCATATTGTGACCTATATTATGCAGCAGGTCCTGCAATTACTGACACTTTTTTTGTAACTATTGTCAAAGTTGCCTTACTTAAATGCAGCCATAAGGGACACCATTCTCTTCTTATTGAAAACAATATGTTCCCTGTTTGTAGTTCTGACCTCCAGGTCAACCACATATATAAGGCATGTTCAGAACATAAGTGTATTGGTACTAGAGTTACATATTTAAAAAAAAGCATAATCACCATCCCATTTGCTGCATGTAGTGAGTCATGGCCCAAGCTTCTCTGTATGCCCTTCTTGAAGAACTCTCCCAATCAGTTCATCTCCCACTTCATAAACTCACTCTGCACCTGCTCATTGGTTAAAAATTTAATTCCACTCATGTGTGCCTTCAGAGAGGTGAAAAGATGGTTATCTGAAAGCTCCAAGTCAAGGAAATATGAGGGGTTGGTTCAAAACATCCCAATCAAATGAGTCCAAGAACACCCTGGTAGCTAGGTCTGTGCAAGAACAGGCATTGTCATGCAACAAGCAAACTCCTCTTGTCAGCACCCCTCCTTTTCTTTTGAAAGCACATTTTCAGTTTTTTTAAGGGCTCAGAAGATTGTTTGTGCATTGATGGTTTCCACTGAAGCAGAAATTTGACCAAAATGATACCTTTTTGGTCCCAAAATCCAAAGGCCATGACTGTTTTACCCAAAATAGAGCTTTGCATTTTTGGGGGAATGTGTGTGATGCCACTGTGATAACTGTCCTTTTGTCTCACATATGTAATGAGCCTCCCACATTTCATGTCCAGTCACAGTAGAGCTCAGAAATACTCCCCTTCCAACTCACTTTCTAATTCAAGTAGCTCAAGAAAACTCGTGGGCACTACAGACCCCATTTTTCTTGAGCTTCTCTGTCAGCTGTTTTGCGATCCATCTTGCACACAGTTTCTGATATCCTAGCATTTCGATGAGTGTCTCATAAAAGAGTTTTGGAGACATTGCAGAAATTTTAACACCATCAACAGTCTTCAGAAACAGTTTCCTTGATTTTTTTCTCCAATTCATCAGTCAAAATCAAAGGTCTTTCACCTCCTCTGTCAAAAATTTGTTCGCCCTCTACTGAACTTCTTACACTACTAAAACACACACTTTCTGTTCGTAACACCTTAGCCTTAAGCCATTATGATTCATGAAAAAATTCCGGTAGGTGTTATTCCTTCCATCTGTACGATGCAAATCACTACACATGGCAGGATTTCTCATTGACATCTTTCATGCTACTGGATGCTACAGCATGACTATATATACAATGGGCATTCAAAAAGTTTTGCACAGTCGTCTCTAATTTTTTTATTTTTTTGCATGAGGAGACAATATTTTTTTGTGAACAAACTTGGAACATTTAACTATAAGTTGATATATAAAAGTATTTTCTTTTATTTACAGGTGAGTTATAATGGACTGTGAAGTAGATGTCAGGTTGTGACAACAGTCTGTGATGGAGTTGCTCTTCAAGACTGGCGATGACTCTGCCACATCGTTTCACAGTAAGTTACTCCCTGTTTATGGGAGGACACAGTAGATTGAAGCAGTATCCAACGGTGGTTGCAGGGGTTTAAAGAAGGTGATTTCCCTCTACTGGACAATCCACGATGCGGTAGACCATCGACGGCAGTGAGTGATGTGAATAAAGAGACCATTAATCAAATCATCCAAAATGACAGATGTGGGACTGTACCAATGATACCACACTAGCCAATGACAAACGAGTCTTTCAGCAAGCTGTTGTGTCGTCACACATCACTCACTGCCGTCGATAGTCTACCACATCGTGGATTGTCCAGTAGAGAGAAATCACCTTCTTTAAACCTCTGCAACCACCGCTGGATACTGCTTCTATCTACTGTGTACTCCCATAAACAGGGAGCAACTTCCTGTGAATTGATGTGGCAGAGTCATCGTCGGTCTTCAAGAGCAACTTCATCACAGATCGTTGTCGCAACCTGACATCTACTTTACAGTCCATTATGACTCACCTGTAAATAAAAGAAAATACTTTTATATTCCAACTTATAGCTAAATGTTCCAAGTATGTTCACAAAAAAATATTGTCTCCTCCTGCAAAAAATTAAAAAAAAATTAGAGATGATTGTGCAAAACTTTTTGAATGCCCTTTGTACTACCGTGGGGAATCCACCTCTACCACTCAGTATTGCCAAACCTAAAAAAACCACTGATCATTGTAGTCACAGTACACCTAATTTATGAACAGCCTCCTATTTTGGAAAATTCTTCCAGGAATATACAAGGATTTTATTTGCCAATTTCCTGTAGTGTTGTACGTGAACGGTATGTGTAAATGGCATTTTCATTTTATTCTTTGCCAATGAATAACGTGACTCTCAATTTTCTTCTCTACCAGGTACGTAAATATTACAGGGGAAGCGGGGAACTTCAGATTCAATGGTCAACATACCCTACCCACCCTTGAACTGGACAAAATTTAACTCCCCCCCCCACCCCCCCACACACACACACCATCTTGAAGTGAAGGCATGAACTATTAATTGCAATGTGGAATACTTTTCATTATTGTTTATACTTAATACTAGGACTAAATAATTACAGCACACAAACAGAGGTCTGTATGTTTCCCTGTACAAAGTTATGTTTTTTAAAAGCATTATGAATTTAAAGCACAGCATGGAAAAAGTGCAGGTTTCAATATTTTTCATTAAAAAAAACCTGAATGATGTATTTGACTTTTTATACATTATATTAACTTAGTGGCTGATGTACATGGCATGCAAAAAAAATTTGAGGTCTGTAGGTTGACACATTAGTAAGCAGACCTCTGAAAATATGGCATTTAGTGCCTGACTAACGACAGGATACACACCTGTGAGCCTTCAAACTTGAATTTGTAAAAAATGGAGAGAGTTAAGACATTGCTCTTTGGTAGTTTTAACACTGAGATAGAAAGGTATCCATGTACCACATGTGACTGAGTTTGAAATGCTCATGTTATCACCCCTTGAGAGGCTTCAGGGAGGAATGAGCCTGAGGACTATCTCTTTAGTGTCCCCTATGAGGGGCTGTATCATGATAATTGATATTGCTGTAATCTGTTGCTGGCAACATAAGGTCCACACGATGAAAGGTAGTTACAAACTTAATTATTAATGGAACTTTGGTCCCAACTGCTCCTATCAGGAGTAATTCAGGGTAAGCCAAAAGATAGCACTACTTTGAGTGAAATGCTACAACATCTATGTTATTAAATGACTAACACAGTGCACAATCAGCGAGCCCCAGTCGCAGGTTGCCTATCTAATGGCTTACAGGGGCAACAAAAGTTTGATTTTCAATATTTCATGTAATTATTGACCAAATTTAAAATGCTGACATAATCTATTCATTAAGAGATATAACCTTATATAACAGGTTTAAAACAATATGACAAATATTATAGTTGGAAACTGTATACATGTTTTGAGGCAGTGTAACTCATGGCACACAAACTGGCAAAAGTGTTCTTATGGTGTTGGCAGCTTTTCCATTGTGTGCTGCAGCTGGTAAATGTTTGCACAGCGAATGATGGGAAGTGATAATGACGAATCATTAAAACAATGAGAGACAAGATAGCAGAACAGGTGAGAAAATAGTGCTCAGTAAACATTATCATGATGCTGAGCATTAAATTACATGGTGGTGTAATGGAATATATTGTGCAGAATGCTGTCTTATAAAACAGACTATTCCATAAAATTTAAACTGCACTTTATGTTCCTTCTACCCATAACCTCACCTCAGAAATCGGGACATTTTGAAAACATCATTGGTTACACTACAGATCAACATGCCACAATAGCCCAGTTTTCTTTCAGCCACATTTCTTGGCTTTGACAACTCACAACCAAACTAACATTTCATCCTGACCTATATATCTCAGGCTATGCTACAGATCAGTATATCGTCATAACCAGTTTTCTTACCTTTGCATTTGTTGGTTTCGCCAATGAATAACCAAACTATAACATTGGAAAATGAAACAATATCCCAGGAAACCCTATCATAATCTGAGAAACATACCATACAAGAAACAAATACAAAAACCAGTAACTAAGCTTACAACCCATTACAGCCACATCAATAACCCTCAATTTTCCACTCTGCTTGTCAAAAACAAAAGTAATCAAATCATATCTTCCACTGAAACAAGTCATTAAATTCAACGACTCTCACTGATGACTGTGCAAAATCATGTGATTGGCTGTGACCAACAGAAACAATCTGCTGACAGCAGCAAACAACAGAAAAGGCACCAAAATTGCAAGTGCACTTTAGCCCATAATTTACCCACACAAATATTCATCCAATATTTGAAAATGAGATTGCTTAATGATTTTCAACAAACTTTAGACACAATTTCAAATCTATATGAAACTTTTTCTCACTGACAACCCTCGCAAAATGACAAAAGGAAGAAATATTATTGCCTACTACATTCCCACTGTTGTTCTTTATTTCTAATTCACAATATACTCTGCAGACAGTATCCACATGTATCACTGAACATACCTATGAAATTCTATCGTTATATGGCACATAGTTCAAGAGATATGGTGTCAAATATTGAGATGTATGGGGAACTAGCTTCTGCTTAAAATGGAGGACAAATTACCGAGACTATACCCATCGTAATCATCCAGTGTCTGGTAATGAGAGCACTTAGCAACTTCCAACAAACTTTAAACAATCTCAAACCTTTCCTAAATTTGGTCACTTAAATGCTAAATGCCAAATATTTAGCACATTAACCTATTTTTAAACTAGTTAGACTTGGGAGATCCCTTCTTTAAGGAATCAGAGCTGGGGATTTATAAATGGTATTCTAATGTCTCCTGGGCTAGTATGAAGATACCCATTCCTCACTGAATCATTAAAGTGAAACCTCTAGCATTTCCCCAAAGTGCCACTGACTGCATTCCACACAACAGAACTTTAACTGTGACTGAAATAATTTATAGAGTGAAGAGAGATTTACTGCAGTCGTTTTTGCTCTCCTTTATTACACAGCACCTTTTTATCTTCAACACCCAGGGCCAGTTCAACAAAATTTTTGCAGACAAGCAACTTATCATTTGGCCATTTGGCATCCCCCGTGTTTCCTTTCACACTTTCTATCTGTGTCAGTTTTCGCCACTAATTGTGATACACACTGCATACAAACCTTGCACTTTGCCACCTCTAGTGCCCCTCTCAACAAGGCGCCCCAAGTGGCAGTTTGTCACTTGGGGGTCTCAAACCAACCTCGTCATCACCTGAAAGGCTGCAAGTTTCTCAGCAGATAGTCTATAGCTGAAACTTCGAGAAGTTATTTGCCTGTACAACTACACAGCAACCCTTCTTCGTTTAATCAGAAAATTGCTACTCTCTTTCATTTCTACTGTAAAATAGACATTATTCTTCCAATCTTTAGTTTGTCTTGCTCCCACTTTTTTGCTGAGATGTGCACGATTGATAGTTTGGCAGAGAGTGCTGCTGGTTTCTCTAGACAGACTTCACTGTCTATATCACCTGTGCCCAAACCTGCACATATTTTACCATAAAATGCAAGTGTGGTATGGTATAATATTTATAATTTTTTTCTTATTCATCCACATTTTTCAAGCAGTGCTGCTTTTGTCATCACAGATATACTACTTGGTTATAACACCAATTCAAATGATAATCTGGACAGCACCGTATTCCTGTATTCTTGCTGGTGATGAGGGGGGGTTGTTTCTTTGCTGTTCATAACGGCAGATGAACTTTTTGGGATATTTTTTATGCCCCCTTCAATTGGTTGGTTGGTTGATTGATTGATTGATTGATTGGGGTTGAAGGGACCAAACAGCAAGGTGATCAGTCCCTTGTTTCAAATGTGGTCCATTCAGACAGTTTGACATCTCAGAAAAGTCAGAACGATAAAAGGGAAAAGGCTAAAAAAACGTAAAAGTGCAGTCGTGTTGTCAATGGCAAAAACATAATAATGGAAGTCAGCAAGAGAGTAACCCCAAGGCTATGCTAGAGGCAGGAAATATCCCACCTCTGAAGTAGTAGAGGCAAGACCACCTGCTATTTAAAAGCGTTCAACCGCTAGAATGTAGAAATCCATGTTGGAAAAGGAGACTAACCAGTTATAAAAAGTGATAAAAATAAAGTAAAAGGGAAAGAAAAGAGGATCTTGGCCAGGGAAGGGAATCAGGAATCTCCAAACACAGCTTCCAGTGTGAGACACCCTAACCCTCACTGCCCTGCCCCAACACCAGAGTGAGATTAAAAACCTTAAAACTGAGTATAGAAACCACTTTCACGGAGGAAACTGAGAACCAGTTTGACCAAAGACCCCCTTTAATTAGTAAAAATTGTGCTGACAAATCTGCTTCTCTGAAACACATTTAGAAGCAAATAAGTACATACAGTATTCAGCTTTTATATTCAGTCTTTCAGATATTCCTTTCCTCCATTGAAGTCAACCAATCAATACGAAACTGCATGTTTCTCAAACCTACTCAAACTGTCTTGTAAGCAAACACTTGTATCTGCAATGTATGTTGGCTGCATTTCTCCATAAATTTCTTCCCAAAAGAATGTCGTCGTGTGTCCATAAAGCTAGCATTTTATACAGTGTATAGCAGTATGGCTCCAAGTTCTCGCCATACAGTAGTGTGGGCCTGCAGTTCAATGCTCAAGCAGTGTTGGGAGTTTTAATGTTGTTATGAGCAAGGATATTTTATCTAAATGACTATGCAAGCTCTTCATTATCTTTTTGATATTCGTTACACCATCCCCTTCCCCTTGATTTAATTCTTAAACGACACTACGAGATCTGCAGAAACGAAACATTTATTGAAGTTGTGTGCAAAATGCAGTTCTATACCTAGGTAAGCAATTCCTTATCTGGCCAAACAATTCTCTTGCATGGATCCCTAAGAAACAAAGAATACCACTTTTCAGTTTCAGATTTCACTGTCCCCAAGTTGCTGTGTAAGCTTAAATTTAAGATAAAATGGGAACACCATTCCAAACAACTCCTCCTCTCGCATCAACAGACTACATACAAAGAGTCCTTTTAATAATGAAAATCTACTTCTGAACTGCCATTATTTCTGGTTCATTTCTTTCTCATATCTCCTTCGCGGTTCACCACATTCTTCCATCTTGTTTGTCCCCCTTCTCTCACTTTACCTATGTTCTTTCACCTTCTTCAATCATTTTAACTTTTCTGTGGTTTGTATCTGGGATATCCTGTGTGGAAATACAGAAGCGTCCGATCTTACCCGTCGGCTTTGACCCATGACGTCACAAATATGGCGGAAACGACCATAAACGACAATTCCAATATGGCGGATATAAAAACATCGCATACGTATCATAAACACTGAAATACACAGGTTTCACAAAAAGCCTAATGAATCTAACAGGACAAGCGTGGGAAATTGGGGGATTTTGGGTGGGGAGAAACTAAATATACACAAATGTAGCCACCGACCGCCATACAAAACCACGCAAAACAACGAAAAAAATCAACATCACGAAACTGACCAAATACCAAAAAACACATTCTTATCCAGAATCAGACACTTCCCTTGACCTACATAGATCTACAGTAACTCCCGATCCCATAAATTAGGATCGAACACTTCCCTTGACCTATATAGCTCAACAGAACCTCCCGATCACATCCCCCGATACAAAACTCAAAAAACACTTCTCTTAAACCTACATACATCTACAACAGCTCCCGATCCCATAAATTAGGATCGAACACTTCCCTTGACCTATATAGCTCAACAGAATCTCCCGATCCCATCCACCAATCCATTCCTGAACAAAAAACCACAACCAAATACACTCAATAACAAACTCACCCGACGTACAGCAATTACCATTACATTAACCATCACACAAAACCGTTAACTCACTAATACAAATTCCGCTTCAAAACCACGAACACAGCACTCACCACTGAGCAACAGCAAACTGACCCCAACAAACCAAACAAATGTAAACCATGAACACACCACCAGAGGGCACGACAAACACCCCCACGACATCTACAAACATGCCACAATCACAAACCAAACTCCGCGCCGTAATGACGTCACACACCACAACACGCTTACGTCACGGGTCAAAGCCGACGAGTAAGATCGGAGGTTTCTGTTGACCCTTCTGTGTAAAGTAGGACACATTTATGACTTTTAAAAATTTAAAATTTGGTACATTTTATACATTGTTTGAAAAGACTGGACTTTTATTGTATGGCAACAATGGTTTACTACTTTCCCTTCATACTTTGTAAGCATTTTTATAAGGCAATGTGTTTTTCATGTGATAAGAGAGTGAATTAATTAAGATTTTGGACCTTCATTTTAATTAATTGGCAGATAATAATTAGTATAGTATATCATTATTTATATTATAGTTGCATACCCTAATGTATTATATAAACAGTATAAAGTTGAAGTATGTAAATTATAGGTTAGGATAAATAATATAATACAACAGCTTAAACTTTCATGTAACATGAATCACTTTCACGTGATTAAGATTTTATATTAACAGGAATATAGGAGCTAACTTTATCTTGTTCAGTAATTTACTTCTTTGTGTGAATGTGTAACTAATATCAATATTAAAAATTTCCCAATTTCAACCAATACTGTAAAAACAGAAAATTAAGTTTGTAACGCGAGTCACGTAACTTGAGTCACAGCTATATGTTTTTAAGGTTAAAAAAAAAGAGGATGCCCGTAACAGCAGCAGATAGAAAAGGAGAAGGGAAAAGTTACAGAGTGGAGGACAATATGAAGAATTTGAGAAGCAGCATCAGGAAAAACTAGAAAAAGTCAACAGCAGCAGAAACTAAAGTTCCTGCAGTTGGGTCAACATAAGGAATAACTGTTGTTAGAAGAAAGAAGAGCTGAAACTAAGGAGAGAGTTATAAAACATAGGCAACGTAAGAGGCAAGATCAACAGCCTAGTAAAGTTGTTTTGTCAATGTATAAGTCACATAGTGCTCCAAGTAAAGCCACGGTTTGAGCCAATTGTTTCTTGCCATCTTCACCACTGCCTGAAGTCATAGTTGTTCAGGGGCTTGTGTGGTAATTCATCAGATGGAAAGTCAGAAATACCCAGTCATGGCAGCAGTCCACAAAATAGAGGCCTTACTTGTGAAGCTAGACACTTGGAAACTGGTTTCTACTATTGTGACGACATTAGTCATCAGTCACCAGGCAGGAAGGACACAATAGTGATTAGAGAAAATAATGATCTGAGGCATAGTCCGTATCAATTCAGGCAGGCTAGGAAATGATCTTACCTTCATAGTCTCAGATGTTATTGAATTTAGCGTATGTTAAAATGAAGGACTAAGTAAGGAACACACAATTTTTTTGTTTTCTCCAAAAAAAATTTCTGTTCCGAGATACAGGCCCCCAAAGATGACACTGCACATACCATTTTGAAGATGTGGATTTTGGCAAAATTTTATAAATGCTGTCTGTATCTCTGGAACAGTTCTAGATTTTTTATCTGAAAGATAAGTGTTTTATGATTACACAGAAATCTTCCATTAGGGCTTATTTGTCAAAATTCTTTTACTATAACATTCTGAACTTTTTATAATTTATGGAAATTTTTTTTTTCAAAAATGTCAATCCCTAATTTTTTTTTTTTTTCCCTTTTTCCCCCCTGTTGATTCTACATTCCCTGAAAAGGAGAGCTTCCACTTTTAGGTTGAACAGGTTTTATAAACATTTGAAATTTTTGACACATATAAAACCTATTTTATTACTACATCATCACATAACAGGCTCATAAAAATCAAAATCTTGCGTTATTTAACATAATTTTAGTTTTGAAGGATGAGTAAGAGACTCATTTTTCAAGCATTTTAAATGGTTCCAAAATGTATGTGGAAGGTCCAAAGACTTGAAGATTTCAATTTATATAACTTCTGTGCACTCTGATTTGTACTGAAATTAGCCAGTCAATGGAATGAAAATGTGTTCCACTGCTTCAGTATCTTCCTTTGATATGGAGTGATGCCTTCCTGTTGAACAAATAGGAACTGGAGCACTTACAATCTTCAAAACATTGTTAACAGGAAGTGAGTACTGATGGCGTTGTTGCTGTCCTTCAGTTGGAAACCTATATCTTGCAGCTGGTCAATGTGATAACATAGAGTTCACTACAATTTTGTTTAACTCATAAAGGGCATCTATAATTTCTGCAATCCACCAGTCACAGTCAGTCATTCACATACACCACAACATCCCCCTTCTCAGATTGTTAATCTGAATATTATCCTGCTGAGGTGTTGGCCAAATGAACAAAATTTCTTCTTTCTAGCTCTTTAAAGTCCGTGCAATATGAGTTCGCCCATCACTTTGAGTCCAAAACTGGGTCTTCTGATTTCCTTTCGCAGGACTAGTTTTTTTGGACCATTCTTATTTTTCTGCTCACGGAATTCTTTGATTTCCTCTTTAGACAAAAGAATGAGGGCTATGGATGTGTAAGATTTCCCAACTATTGTAAAATCCTCAGCATACTGAATCACAGCTGTATTTGGTCTGGAAAGATTACACACACACACACACACACACACACACACACACACACACACACACACAGAGAGAGAGAGAGAGAGAGAGAGAGAGAGAGAGAGAGAGAGAGAGAGAGAGACCTCTAGGTGTGTGTGTGAAACTACCCACTTAGGTTGTAATGCATAAAATTTTGATCTTCCAATATGTGAATTTGTATAGTTGCTCTTACAAATTGCAGAAGTTTCTTTGATACTGCAAGTTATGTACCTCTTGACTTTCACAACTTTTTGACCTTCAACTGTTACAGTTATAGTGTCTTTTTTGTTGGCACTCTGGCGCGAACAGTCCCATTTATCTTCCACAGAAAATGACTGTACTATTTGAACTTTACCTGCTTCTACAGGATGACCATGATAGGGATTTGGTCTTCCAAAGACGCTTTTTACAGACCTCGCATTTCTTGATTTGTCTACCAAGTACATTACTGATGAAATGTGGTTCACAATTGTTTTCTTTGAAAACGACTCTGGAATAATGGTTAAAACTTGTACCTTTTCACTGTAGGATCACAATATTCAACAGCTGAACTGATATTTGTAAAAAATTCCTGGCAAGATGTGCAAGAGTGCTTTAGTTCATTTTCTTCTGAAGATAGAATTTCTAATTTGAAGAGTGTGGCCAGTTTTGCTGTAGTGTATTCATCCATAGCTTTAGTAATTTCTCTGTGCTTTCTTGATGCATAGAACTTATCACTCGAATTCACTTACTACGGTTTCTTAACAGGAGTAACACCTACCTCTGTAGTTGACTGATTCGGGGTATTTAATTCTTCCTCTATTGATGCAATATCTGCATCATCTTCACCTTGGGAGGCTTCACCTTGTTCAGATACTATTATTGTTGTTATTCTGTCAAAACATTTAGAACACAAAAAGACGTCAGTGGAAACCTCTTCACTTTGAAACAGAGTCTTCAAATGATAACATTTATTCTCAACCTGAATAAAGTCTTTTTTTTTTTTTGTCTTGTATATCACTATTTTGTGGACATGCAAATAGTCAGCACAGTCCACTCTCCTGTGGCCCCAGTCATAAGACATTTCAAACAGTCCTTTTCACAAAACGCACTGCAACTACGTCAACTGGCAAATTCCTCAAAAAAAAGCGTCTTCAGTAAACAAATTAGCACTGACCAACTGCAATACAGAAACTTGCAATGAACAACCACAACAAAGAAACTACAACAAAGTGTCAGAAATATCACAACAATGAAAGTGGAAAGAAATAACTCCAACAAAAAAAAGTAAAAAAATAAATAAAATAAAATAATAATTGCAGCAAAAAAAAAGTGATAAGATAACTGCAATAGAAATAAACATTGTAACAAAGAAATTAGTAAGAAACAACTTCAGTGAAGACATACATTATCCTTGGAAGTTAAAAAAAAATTATTATTTTTTCAATGAAACCTGTCCAACTTAAAAGTGGAAGCTGTCCTTTACCAGGAATATAGCACTACACGGTACTAATCAACAGAAAAAAATTTAATTTTCCTGGATTTGCATTTTTCGGAAAAAAAACCCTTCTGTATATTAAAAAAAAAAAAAAATATTTAAAAGGCAACAGTAAAAGAACTATGATAGTAGTCCAAACAGAGGATACCATTGTAATCATAAAGCAATTATCTTTCAAATAAAAACCACCCTCTAACAAAATATCTAGAACTGTTACAGAGATAGAGCACTTTTAAAATTTTTCTGAAATTCTTATCTTTCAAATGGTGTTTGCAGTGTCATCTTTAGAAGCCTGTACCCCGGGGCAGGAATTTTTGTGGAGAAAACAAAATAATAAGTGTTTCTTACTTACTCCTGAATTTTAACATACACTAAATTCAGTAACATCTGAGACTATGAAGGTAACCGCCTGCCTGAAGCGATACGGATTATGCCGAGAAGAAGACAGTTCATATTCATCACTTAGTCATGTCCATCATGGAAAAGTATGAGGTATTAAAACAGGAACACCCTGAATTTCAAATAGGGAAAGCTAAGCTCACAGAAATATAGCCACCACATCTTCAGTTAAGCAGCAAACTACCTCATAACATATGTTTGTGCATTATGAAAATTTCATAAATGCCATCAGCAACTTTCTTAAGAAACATGATAATATTCCAGCTTTCAGCAACACATTTGTATCAAATATCATATGCCAGCACCCAGTGAGTTTTGTTGGCAGAATTGAATGTAAGACATATCAGAATTTTAGAGGTTTCAACAAAGCCTATAAAACTGATGAGCTGTAAATTGTGAATTTATCATGGTATGTTCTGGAGATGGAAGAAGATGGCTCTAAAATAATTAAAATCAAAGACAAAGACTCTAAGTTGATAAAGCAAAATACACATTTTCCACAATTCCTCAGTTTCTTCTTCATTGCTATACAAAGAGAGGTCAGTCTGCATTTTATTATCAGCAAAAGGAAATGGTTCCAAGCCGAGATTCTAAGGAGTTTGCATTGCCACGTATTGATTTTGCTGAAAATTACAATTATGTTTATCAAGATGAGGTGCAAAGTGCACATTGGGCAGAAGAACAAGTTAGTATTTTCACTGTGTCATTCAGGTTCTCCTCACCGAACTGTTGCTGTTTCAGACAACTTAACCCATTCCCAGGATACTGTGATTGCATATATTAGCAAGGTAGTGTCAACTAGACCTGAAAATGTGAAGGTAATTTCAATATGGTCAGATGGACCTACCTCACAATTTAAAAACAAATACATTACTGCTGATGTACTTCAACTTCGATCATTTCATAATGTGGAAATCTATTTTAACTTTTTTACTACACCTCACAGTAAAGGAACCGTAGATAGAATAGGTGCAGTTGCGAAATGGCAAGCGTGGAATGCAGTAAAAAGGCAAAAATTCATAGGAGGTGATGCATCACCTTTTGCTCAGGCAGGTGCAAGTACCACAACTATGCAGCTTTTTCCATATGTCTACTGATCAAATTGAAGGAATCAGTGTGAAACTTGATCTGGCTCAAATACTTTCTTTAACAATCAATATCAAACATAAAAAGCATTCACTGCTTTCACTATGAGAAAGGAGTACTATAAACATATATGCTGTCAAAGAATTTCCCTTCTGCATATCATCATACTGAAGAGACCAAAGAAAATGTAGAAATTGTAGACTGGTACAAAGAAGAATATGATAGTAAATTCTATGCTGGAGAGGTATGTGAAATTTATCTGATCAGTGCAATGGAGAGCGCTGGTCACTACTGGAAACAGCCGGCAAAGTGTGCTGAAATACTGTACACACAGGACAAAATTATAAAGCAAATAAATCCACCTGATGTCATCAATGCAAGAGGATATTTTCAATTTTCTGAAATTTAATTGAATTTATGGGTTATTTTCCCAGATGTCATGCTCTTATAATTTTCCACAGTGCTTAAAAATGAAATTTTAAAGTTAAGTTTATCTTATTTGGTAAATAATGCCTTTTTCCCCCTGCTTGGAGGAAAAACTTTCTCCAACAATAAGTATCAAGTACCATGAGTCACACAGTTTTTTCAATATATTACAATATTTTACAAGGTATACATTTTTTTAGAAATCTGTAACTATGTCATTTGAATACCAACCTAATTTGCATTTTCTGTGATAAAAACCAGATCCATACTCTTAATAGTTTGACAACACTTTTGACCTAAATTGTACATTAGCAATAGGATGTCCCAAATTTGTAACATGAGTCACAATATAAATTGCTTTCTTGTTCTTTAATTTTAATGCTCTTCACTGCTTAAATATTAACTCAAGATCTTTGCCTGAATAACACAAAGTATGATGATGAGTTACAAAAGAATATTTAGATTGATGAAAAGTCGAAATCTGTTCATGTACAAATTACGAAGGACCGTACAGTTAAACAATTATAAATTTGGTAATTTTATTCAAATAGTGATGCTCCTGTAGCAAGAAGTGACTAATTATCTATCTTAAGTGCTATAGCTTAATTTGCTCGGTAGTAATCTGCCCATCATAGCCTATACCTAAATATGGAATGTAGCTTTAGTAGAGAAATATACAGGTACAATGTAATGCAACATTCTTTTAAAAATTTATTTTCAATGCTACCTTCTGATTCAAACATCTTTATTCAATTCTGGCGATATGGTCTACTATGCTGCTTAAGTTTTAAACCAGAAGAATGCAGATCTAAATGCTCCAGAGCACAAGTAATTCTACATACTTTGTAATCTTACACGGTAGGCCTACACAAATTCCTATTGATAGATTTTATTATTACACTTCATTCAGTTAAGAGAGGTGGCACATAAGTTGGTGCCACAAGAATCTTGAGCCTACAACAACTGAGAGCCCAAAGGGATGAAATGAGAGAACGGCAGCGATGGCAATAAAATCGTGAAAGTTCTAATGTAAGGGTAATTAATTTAATTCTCCGTTGTTGCATGGGATAACGGACATTAAAAAGGGGCATATCCTGTAAGTCTGGAGGATGTGTTTACCTTTCTCTTACAACAGTATTTCAACTATAACTAATTTCGTTCTAGGTGCCAAATCTCTGGGTGCAGCATTACGCTTACTTACGACCATCACACAACAATCCGCACTGTACGTTTTGAATTTCATGTAACCATTAATGCTTCCTTACCGTAATTACATGCCGGACACGAAAATGTAACAATATTCAAAAATGTGTCATCAAAACATGTGTTTGTAATGTGAATCACAACAATCACCTGTGGCATAATGCCGCTTTCTTCTTCCGGCTGGGCATCATTTCCACTTAAGGCTCTTCGAAGTTTATCCATCACTGAGCAAACCACAGAAGCTTATAAACGACGCGAAGATTTAGTACTAGTGGTCGTTCTTCCCTTTCAGTCTTTTTCGTTAACTTGTCAATACGCTGCACCTATACAATGTGTAGCTTCAGATTTTGACAGTTCTGCAGAACAGCTTTGCCAATCTCAGCAACAAGTGTCACATGCAAACACAACCAAAGAATGCCTACCTCTTACTTCCAAAACTTCTTCTCGATGCTTCATCGTTAAAAACAACGATTTTCTTGCCAAATTCCACAGACATCATTTTTCAATTATGCTCTGCTGAAGATTATAGTCTAGAGATGCCGATACATGTACAAAACTCTGTGCGACGCTAGTATCGGAACACTTCCTTTGTGACCATGTTATAAAACTGGACCGTCAACTAATTCGAGAAAAATGATTTAGCCTTGATTTTCTCCCCTGATACATGTTGACGTCGTGATGTGGTTGATGTTCAAAGTGTTAACGAATAGGCATGACAGAAAATGTAATTTCATTCGTTTTTTGGTCCTTCTAGATATGGAGAAAGAAGGAAAAGGCAATGACAGCATGGGATATGGATGTAATAGAACAAAATGTATGAAAGTACAGTTTCATCACATTTGTAAAGGGGTTAATCTTTTAGAGTTGCAATCGTAGTACTGGAACACTTTATCATTTGTTTGGAATTAGCTTCGCTTCGCGTCTGTCAAGGTGGCACCAAGGATGTTAGTGCTTGAGTCAGTTGAGTGCGTGTGGCAGTGTGCGATCGAGTGGCGGAAGCAGATGATGACGATGCGCACGTGCCACTTGTATGTGTAACATTTGTTGTTGACAGTTCTGTGAAAGTACATGATTAAGTTGTTATTTCGATCGGTGTTGGCCTGGTGTTATCCTGAAAGGGGTGGAGCATTGCCGTTAGGCAGCAGTGAAAGGAAAGTTTGAACATTAACGGATCGAAATCAAGTTCGGCTTTTTGGATTGGTGATGGGTTTCAATCTGCAAGAGGAAATATTGAAGTATCTAAATGCAGTTGGTGATGTAGACACATTGGATATTGCAGTTCACTTCAAAACCGATCATCAGAAGATAATTGGAGCAGTCAACAGTATCCAGGCTCTTGGCGAGGTATGGGCAACAGTTTGTGCAACCACCACACCTAAGTAATATGTCATTGTTATGCATTTAAGATCCTGTGATGCTTTCCATGTTATTGTATAACAAATTCTATGTCAATAATCGAGGTTAATTTTTAGGAGAAGCTGACAGTACGTGTTTATTAAAGATACTTGTATATTAAAGTTTTTGCTTTGCGAATCATTTCAGTGTTTGTGGCTGTGTATGCTTTTCATTCTGCAATATAGGTTTTTCAATCTCTGGATTAGACATGGGAACGGCTGTGTGAAAACTGTTGCACGAAGTTGATATGCAGAAGGTTGCAAATAATGTGAATTTCCACCTGAAAATGTTTTTGCTAGGTATAAGTCGTCTTCCTTTCATCATTTGTAACTGTCTTCCTCTCGCCCTTGAAACAAGTCCGTCAATATCCATACTTTGTTTGATGTCTTCGGTTGATAATTTGTGAGTTATTGCAGAAATAATAATAAAAGTAATTCGTAAACACTCTTTTATAAGCAAACTATAGTTTATCGCTGTCGTGCCAATTGATCTAAGCTTACCATTTGCATTACCAACAAGTCGGGTCGACAGAAGCGTCCGATCCCACGCGTCGGCTTTGACCCGTGACGTAAGGGTGTTGTGGTGTGTGACGTCACGACGGCGCGGAATTTAGTTTGTGAGAGTGGCGTGTTTGTAGGTGTCGTTTTGATGCGATCGGTGCTGCTCTCTGGTGGTGTTAGGTGATGTTTTTGGTTTAATTTGCGAGTTTGGCGTCGTGTGTGAATTTTGGTAAATTGCATTTTTTATGTCTTTGGTAGGTACGGATATGACTGACAGGATCAACAGTTTTCAGTTGTCGGCTATGATGGGGGACAGTGCGTTGTCTTTAATAAAATTTTTTCAACTATTCGGATTTTTGGATGAAGTCGTGAAGTGTTCAGTATGTCGTGAAGAAATGAGGCTTACTTAAAGTTCCGTCGTCTCGGACCAGGGACGGCTGTATGTGGAGATGTCGTAAGGATAACAGTTCAAAGGGAAGTGTTCGATCCCAACTTATGGGATCGGGAGCTGCTGTTGAGCTATATAGGTCAAGGGAAATGTCCGATTCCAGATGATATTGTGTTTAGTGGTATTTGGGGAGTTTTGTGATGTCGGTTTTTTTTCGTTGTTTTGCGTGGTTTTGTATGGGGGTGGGTGTCTAAATTCGTTTATATTTAGTTTGTCCCCACCCAAAAACCCCCTATTTCCCGCACTTGTCCCGTTAGTGTCATTAGGCTTTTTGTGGAACGTGTGTGTATTTGTTTGTCGATGTATTTTCGTCCTCATAATGTGTACGTAACGACTTTATATGCGCCATATTGGAATCGTGGTTTATGGTCGTTTCCGCCGTATTTGTGACGTCATGGGTCAAAGCAGACGGGCGGGATCGGACGCTTCCGTATTTCCAACAAGTCACCCTATTTTACTACCACGCATAATTTCTCTATACGTAACTGTAGTTACCGCTACAGTATGAGGATAGATTACCACACACCTTATAGAGAAGGCATAGAATCACAGACAAACACCATGAAAAGACATCTAAACTTTTGGCTTTTAGTCAAAAGGCCTTCATAAAAAAGCAGATCACACACACACACACACACACACACACACACACACACACACACACACACACACGGCTACTGTCTATGTCTGCTCCTTTTTTTTCAGAAAGTTAAAAGTTTAGCAGTCTTTTCATAGCATCTGTCTGCGATTCTACACCACCTCTACATAATGAGTAGCAATCTATCCTTCACATATTGTTACGCAATCCTGGACTTTTGATGGTTATTTGAGGGTATTCATATGTTATGACTGTTGTTGTTGTGGTCTTCAGTCCTTTTAGTTATATGTTGTTAATCTTGTAGTTACCTGAAGTGCATAATGAAACATTTTTGTACATGCAGGGAGTTTTGCCAGTTCCACTATACTGCTGTAATGCCAAGATATAACTACATAAAATAAGAGTTGTCAGAGTAATACAATACAAATCGATAGATCAAAATATACAACACATAGCATACGTAACATCAAACAATGGGAAATCCAGGATGGAATGTAACGATATTATGAAAAGAATAGTTGCTACTCACCAAATAGTGGAGACGCTGAGTTGCAGATAGGCACAACAAAAAGACTGTCAGAAAACTCACATGCTTTATGAGGATAGGACAGGTAGCATATGGGGATAGAGCATTTGGTTGTCTGTGGTCTTGATTAAGGAAACATCACCTCAGTTCCCTTACCAATCCAGGAAAACCACAGAAAACTGAGATCAGAATGGCCATATAGAGCAATCCCATCATCCCAAATGAGGTCAGTGTCTTTAACAGCTGCACTGCCTCATTTGGTAAGTCCATATTGTATAATGTACCTTGATTTACACGGTTTGTTTCAGGTAACTTGCGATAAAAAACATAATTTTGTTCTTCATTGCTGGCCACACTAGTGATGACACGTGGACTGTTCCCAGTTACTTGCAATGTCAAACATAGTGCTGATGTTCTTAGCTGCACACACTGAGATATCCATTGATGACACCTGGACTGTTGTGCCCCTTGCAAAACTCCAGACTCTGTTCTCTCCATATTCAGTTATGTGCCACCGTCCACCTGAAAAAAACTAAGCCAACAGACATTACTAGCATGTATTTTACACATGATCTCCTTGTGAAAATTGTAAACCATAATTATATGTTGAAATACGACAACGTGCTGTAGTTATCGCCTTTCATTACAGGACAGTGGTATTACAGTACTATAGTTTGACAACTTACATGCTTGTTGTTAATCCAGATTAACTGATACGTTAGACACCGCTTCACCAACTCGCATCCAAAATGTCCATTCCAACATAAGAGATCTCTTCCAGTGCTGTAGATCAGTCTGTCGCTGTAACCTACATGTAAAAAACTAATATTAATGAAAAAGGAGTATTGTCATTCTTTTGTTCTATCTGTTACCCATGTCGTCTCTCACAATACATCATCAATGTTACCTTTCAGAAATAATAGTTCATTTTTCAGTGATTTTTTTTTTTTTTTTTTTTTTTTTTTTTTTTTTTTTTTTTTTTTTTGGGGGGGGGGGGGGGATAGATTGGGGAGGTCATAAAGGAAGTGCAGGTCACTTAGACCCCAGGATAAAGAGAGCCATCTGCCATCATGACAATGGAAGACAAAGATGAAGTGGAAGGGTACATCAGAGTTTTAAAGGCAACTCCTTATCCCCCCCCCCCCTTCCTCACCCCCCACCCCCCCACCCCCCTTTCTTCCCCAACCCCTAGCCCCTTGTTTATTGTCATCCAAGCCTTCCCTATGTGTGAACGACATATAAGTCCTTTTTATCTTGGGGTCTGAGGGACTTCCCCTTTCTTTTTAACTTCCTCCAATACATGTCTCCTCACAGAGAAAGGAGCTATTAGTTCTGAAAGCTAGGGTAGTGTATGTCTTCTAAATGTGTCTGTTAGCAGTACAGACATTTCTCTTGATATTAAGTACTGGCCAGCAAATCTGCCTCACAATTTTATAGTTTCCTTACGGAATATTCATTTTGACAAAATAAACTTAACTTGTTCTAGAATTCTGCTGCTCATAGAGAT
Source organism: Schistocerca piceifrons (assembly GCF_021461385.2). Classification (NCBI taxonomy): domain Eukaryota; kingdom Metazoa; phylum Arthropoda; class Insecta; order Orthoptera; family Acrididae; genus Schistocerca; species Schistocerca piceifrons. Next base: position 282,203,126 of record NC_060138.1, read on the forward strand.
TATTCACAAATTCAGTTCGTGCTTCTAAATGATGTCATTTGACGCAACCAACATTGTTCAGAGCAATGATGGTTGAAATTTTGAAAAGACATTCAAAATTCAAGGCCAAGTTTATCATCAGATTGGCTGTTTGGTCTTCTTTATCTGTTTCACTTCCAAGATGTTAAAATTCATCCACATTTAACATTTATATGTACAACTTGTCCATCTGCTGTACACACATTACCTTGGTTTTCATTTTGTTTTGAACTTTGTTCACTTTCTGTAACCACTGCTATGTATAACTTTAATTATATCTGCAGATTTTCTGACTGTGGCAAACATTTTCCACATATTGAAACAGTTCTTAATCTTATTTACTGTCTTCCCTTGCCATCTCAATGGCTAGAATAGAATTTGTGTAACTTCATCTGGTGTAGGAGGCAACTAGTCGAGCTTTTATGTTGATGACTTGGCTATTATTAGGGCACCCACCAGTTTTAGCTCATTCCAAAGCATATCTCTCAACAGATTTGGCTTAATTACTTGGTCACCTTTCAGGGTTTGACCTCCACTTTTCTACATTTTGCAGCTGTAAGGGTTGTTCGGAAAAGGACACCATATATGGCGCATGTGCTGTGATCTTCTACACCTGCTATTGGTGGGTTTATGTTTGCACCTGAAAGCCAGTGTTGTAGCCAATTCATTGTGGGAAGGGTCATAATGTGCCTTCACCATTGTAGACACCTGACACTGTAGGGATTGCATTGCTGGTGCTAGAGCTGTAACCTGCCCATGTATGCTGAGGAGTAGATGCCTGTCCAGTCTTTGTCACCAGGACTCCGGGCAACATGTACTGTGCCTCGGTCATGGCTGGGTGCCACCCATGGGGAGAGCCTCAGATCGGAGTGAGTGGCATCAGGGCAGACAATCCATGATGAAACTGATGAAACACATTCATATTAGTGGCTGTGCCAACATGGCAGTTCTAACAGGGGGTGGGGGGAGGGAAATTTAATGCAGAGGCTTTAAACACCAAGATGTTTCTGTCTTTGGCGATGCTGAAAGTTGAGCAAGAAAATGGAGTGGTGGTCAGTTCACACATTTCTTGGTATTCTCCAGGACCGACGGAGAATCTTTTGCACCAGTGAAGCCAATTTTCTTTGAAAAAGTTGAGGATAGATTTGGAGAAGTTGCTGCAATAGAAAAATACAAAATGGATCTTTGTTATTGAAAACTTTGACTTGTAGCCAATTACAAGCACTTCAGGTCTTTGGCAAGCATGGGGTTACGCCAGTTATCATCTCTCCCTGTAACAGACTCAACAGGATTGAAGGAATCCTTTTCCATTGGGATCTAATAATACAAATAGAGGAAGAACTGCTTGCTAAACTAGTGTGGCATGGAGTAAATTTTGTTTATCTCAATCAGAAAGGACCTAAGGAAAATAGGGTGAACATAGGGGCTTTTATTCTAGCCTTTAGTGGAAATTTTTTACTTGAGAAAATTAAGGTCATGGTCTATAAGCAGATCCTATTTTCCTCCTCCCATGGGACGTTTTAGGCAGCAGAGATTTTGACACATTTCCTCCTCCTGTATTAATGAGGTTAATCGTGGGTTGTGCAGGAGGACACTGCATGAGTGCAGTCCATGCAATGAACACCTGCGTGTGTAAACTGCCCAGAACACCAGTCGCCTGTTCACTGACACATTCAGTTTTCAAGTGGGTGAAGAAAATCCAGGAATGTAAAGCACTTGACTTCCTGTCTTATGAAGATGCTAAGAAAAACTGTGAGTGATTTCACACAGTCGATATGATTATAAACTTAGCAAAAATTCTGTCAAAATCCACACCTATCATAATTAAAATGTCTCAAATAGCAGCTCCTCGCCCTGGACACAGTCAGTGCCTGTTTTCTTCAGTTGGAGGTGGGGACAGTTCCTTTGATCCTCAAACCCACAGCACCAATGGTAACCATCCTGTTACTACAGCTGGAGGTGCCTTGTCCTTCTCAAACATCACAAGCGAACAGGACACCTTCCAAGGTGCCTTCTTCCCAGGACACCCCCCTGCGGGTTCGGGGGTAAGAATAGGCCCACGGTATTCCTGCCTGTATTAAGAGGCGACTAAAAGGAGTCTCAAATGTTTTGGCCCTTATGTGTTGGTCCCCTGTCGGGTTTGACCTCCATATCTCAGAATTATTCCGAAGAGCGAGATGATTGGGGAAGGGCGCCTTACTTGGTGCTTTGTGTCCATTGTGCGTTGAGACCTTTCGCCATCTTATTTGTCGTTGCACTGCACTCCTGCTCGCTCTCCATCTCTTGGGCATGGATACGTTCCTGTGTGCACTTTCTGCCATGCAATGTGCAGTGCCGCTGTCTGCACTGACGACGACCATGGACTAATTGTCACCTAATATCCAGCACGGTAGCCAGTCAGTTGTGGTGGGGCTGCCATGTATCCTGTTGGTTGTAGCCCCCCAACACAGGGATCGCTCTGCTGATGCCTGCGCCGTTAACTCCCCACATGTGCCAGGGAGTAGATGCCTATCTCCCTGGGGCATCGGGACTCCTGGTAATGACCAACCTGCCAGGTGGCCCTTGCTGAAGCTGGGTGGCACCTGTGGGGAGGACCCTTGGTCGGAGTGGGTGGCATCAGGGCGGATGACCTGCAGTGAAGTGTGGTACATAATCTCTTGCTGGTGGCCAGCCGCCAGCAGTCTCCATGCGTTCCCGGGCTCAATTTAACGCTCAGAAATATGATCCCAAAACATTCCCCTGGGAGATCACACCGTGGGAAGAGTGTAAGTCTCAGGATGGCAGTGACAGTTATTCGCTCCGGTTCCTAGTTTGTATGAAAGCTGATGGGGAGTCTTTCATGTCCACAAAGCCTCAGTTCTTCGTAGAGCATTTAGAGGACAAGTTTGGGTAGATGGAGGGCTTGTCCAAAATGCACTCTGGGTCAGTATTGATAAAAACGGTATCCTCTGCCCAGTCACGAAGGTTACTTGCTTGTGACAAGTTGGAGGATGTTTCCGTTACGATCACACCCCATAAGAGTTTAAATATAGTCCAGGGTATTATTTTCCATAGGGACCTGCTTTTGCAGTCTGATGACGAGCTGAACACCAATTTAGAGTGTCGAGGTGTTAATTTCGTCCGGCGCGTTCATCGGGGTCCGAAGGATAATCAGATTGCTATCGGTGCCTTCATCTTGGCCTTTGAGGGTGATATATTACCGGAGAAGGTCAAGGTGATGGTCTACTGCTGTGATGCCAAACCCTTTATCTCTCCGGTGCTTTAAGTGCTGGAAGTTTGGCCATATGTCTTCCCGCTGTGCTTCCAGCCTCACGTCGAGATTGCAGACGCCCATCACATCCCAATACGCCATGTGCTCTGCTTCCCATCTGTGTCAACTGTGGAGAGCATCATTCACCTTGCTCGGCAGACTGCAGGATCTTACAGAAAGAGCGAAAAATCATGGACTATAAGACCCTGGACTGACTGACCTATACTGAGCCTAAGAGGAAATATGACTGACTACATCATGTGCGAATGACATTTTCATATGCCACTGCTCCAACAACCATGCTAGCCCCATCAGTTCAGCGAATTCAAGCCAGATCGCCGAGCAGTACGACTCCACATGCCCCCTTGCCCATGGGGGGCACTACCCACCCTGTTGCTTCCGCGCAACCTACCTCGGGAGCAATACCCCTTCCACCCATTGGGGACGTCCGTCCCCGCTTCTAAGCCGGAGAAGCATCCAACTTCTTCGGCTCCTCTTGCTTGCAAGGGGTCCCTCGGGTCCCTCCCTTCCCAGGTTTCCACAAGCGGGAAGGATGACGCCCGACAGTGGCATAAGTGTCCACAAGCAGCTGGTTATAGGGCTTCGCGATCCTCCTCCATCCCAGAGACTGAATTGGTGAAGCCCTCCCAGCCAATGAAACCCAAGGAGCAGCGAGAGAAGTCCAAGAGGAAGACCTCTAAGGCCAAGGAACTTGGGGTGGCACCCACCCCACTGCAACCTTCGAGCTCTGCGTCTGAGGATGAGGTGGAGATCCTGGCGTCTGCTGAGGACCTAGATCTCACTGGTCCCTTGGACACAATGGATAGCAGTTGCACAGGTGCTCAGTCGGTGGCAGCAGGTGACCCAGCAACATAATCTACCTCCCCAGTCCCTTCACGCCTTTCTCAGCCATGGACAATGTTGTCCTCCAGTGGAACTGCAGCGGTTTTTTCCACCATCTTGCTGAGCTCCGACAACTTCTCAGCCTTCACCCTTTCCTCTGCATTGCTCTTCAAGAAACTTGGTTTCTGGTGATGCGAACCCCCACCCCCCGTGGCTATTGGGGTTATTATAGGAACCGGGCAGCTTACGAAAGGGTATCTGGTGGCGTCTGCATCTACGTCCTTCACTCCCTTCACAGCGAGTCTGTCCCTCTACAAACACCTTTAGAGGCTGTCGCTGTTTGGGTGTGGATGCCTCAGGCTGTTACTTTCTGCAGTCTGTGATGTCCTGCGGCATGTCCTGGCTGCGCTGATAGCCCAATTGCCGCCACCTTTTCTGTTACTGGGTAACTTCAACGCCCATAACCCTCTGTAGGGTGGATCAGTGGCAACATGCCGAGGCAGCACTGTTGAGCATGTATTGGCACAGCTCGACCTTTCCCTTTTATATGATGGTGCCTTCACACATTTCAGTGTGGCACATGGCACATACTCAGCCATCGACCTTTCAATCTGCAGCCATAGCCTCTTACCATCTGTCCAATGGAGTATGCACGACGACTTGTGCGGTAGTGACCACTTCCCGATCTTTCTGTCACTGCCACAGCGTCACTCTTCTGGGCGCCCCTGCAGATAGGCTATGAATAAGGCTGACTGGGACTTGTTCTCCTCCATTGCCACTATTGTGCCTCTTTCCAATGACACCATTGATGCGGTGGTTCATTCAGTCACCACCGGCACCATTACTGCCACAGAATCTGCCATTCCCTGTTCTTCTGGGTCCCCTCGGCGGATCACTGTGCCTTGGTGGTCGCCTGAGATTGCTGAGGTGATTAAAGATCGCAGGCGAGTGCTCCAACGTCACAAGCGGCATCCCTCATTAGAACACCTCATCGCCTTTAAACGACTCCGTGCGCGGGCCCACCGCATCATTCGCCAACACAAGCAGGAGTGCTGGGAAAGGTATGTCTCCACCATTGGTCTCCGTACCTCTCCATTGCAGGTGTGGGCCAAGATTAGGCGACCCTATGGCTATCGGACCCCCGTCAATGTCCCTGCGCTTTCACTGAATGGAGCAGTCTGTACTGAATCCGACACTATTGCCAACCGCTTAGCAGAGAATTTTGCTCAGAGTTCTGCTTCTGCGACTTAACCACTGGCCTTCTGCTCCCTGAAAGAGTGGTTGGAACATTGGAGCATATCATTTCACACGCGCCACCCTGAATCGTACAATGTTCCGTTCAGTGAGTGGGAATTCCAAAGTGCCCTAGCTGCTTGCCCTGATGCGGCTCCCGGGCCAGATTGCATGCACTGACAGATGCTCGAACGCCTCTCGGTGGACTGCCAGCGGTGCCTCCTAGACTTTTACAGCCATATCTGGTTTGAGGGTGAGTTCCCGTCGCAATGGTGGGAAAGCATCGTAATCCCCGTTCTGAAACCTGGCAAGAACCCACTATAGGTGGACAGCTACTGCCCCCTTAGCCTCACCGATGTTATTTGCAAGTTGCTCGAACGCATGGTGAGCCGGCGGTTGAGTTGGCTCCTTGAGCCTTGGGACCTCCTGGCTCGGTCTCAGGGCAGTTTTCGCCAAGGACGCTCCACCATCGACAACTTAGTGTACCTAGAGTGTGCCATTCAGTCAACCTTTTCCCGGCACAACCCCTCATTGCCGTCTTTTTCGATCTCACGAAGGCCTACAATAATACTTGGAGCCACCACATTCTCGCTACTCTGCATGAGTGGGGTCTTCGGGGACCACTCTCGATTTTTATACAGAACTTTTTCTCCTACGGCACTTTCAGAGTTCGTGTTGGTGCTTCTCATAGCGCACCCCATCCACAAGAGAATGGAGTCTGGCAGGGCTCTGTCCTGAGCGTCCCATTCTTTCTAATTGCCATCAATGGTCTTGCGCTCGTAGTACAATCGTCACTCTCTCCCCTCCTTTATGCTGATGATTTTTGTATTGCTTTGTGCTCCTCTTCTACTGTTGTCGCTGAACACAGTCTGCAGGGAGCTATACGGAAGGCGCAGTCATGGGCCCTCAATCATGGCTTCCGGTTTTCGGCTGCCAAAACTTGTGTGATGCACTTCTGTCACCATCATACCGTCCACCCCATCCCGAACTTTACCTCGATGACCAACTACTAGACCTAGTGGAGACTTACCGCTTCCTGTGTCTGGTCTTCGATGCCCACTTAAGTTGGCTTCCCCATATTCGTCAGCTTATAGACAAGTGCTGGCAGCATCTCAATCTCCTTCGCTGCCTGAGCCACACCGGCTGGGGTGCTGATCGTCGTACACTACTGCGGCTGTACCAAGCCATTGTACAGTTCCGTGTTGATTACGGAAGCATGGTGTATGGTTCAGCCACCCCTTCTGTACTGCGTCTGCTAGATCCTGTCCACCACTGTGGAGTTCGCCTCGCTATGGGAGCTTTTCGATGTAGCCCCGTGAACAGCCTCCTTGTAGAAGTGGGCCTTCCTCCAGTGCGGCTCCGGTGGCAAGTATTGCTCGCAAACTACACTGCACGTATCCATAGTTCACCTTTCCACCCAAATTACCGTCTTCTTTTCACCAACATGGCGGTCCATCTCCCGCAAAGGCAGCCAATAATTGGAAATCCCTTCGCTGTCCGTGTCCGGTCACTTCTTCATGACCTTGATGCTTCCCCCCCTACTACCTTTCCTGTAGACTTGTTTCCATACCCCTTCATGGTCAGTACCTCGGTCCTCTGCCAGACCTTCCTCTCTGTTCTTGGAGAGTTCGGGGGCTCAGGTATCATCTACACTGGTGGCTCCCCGGTCGACAGTCTTGTTGGCTTCGCTTATGCTCACGTTGACCATACAGAACAACTCTCCTTGCTGGTTGGCTGCAGCGTATTGACTGCAGAGCTGGTTGCCATCTATTGCTCTCATGAACATATCTGCTCCTATATTTTGACTAAGGTTCAGTCTTGATCACACCATTTATGTTTCAATGATAACCTATATCATTGAAACATAAATGATGTGATCAAGACTGAACCTTAGTCAAAATATAATAATCTATTGATCACTGTATTCCAAAAATGTTTACCAAAATATCTGCTCCTGCTGTGGTGAGTCCTACGTCATTTGTAGTGACCCCTTGAGCAACCTACAAGCCCTCGACCAGTGCTTCCCTAGGCATCCATTGGTATTGTTAATCCAGGAGTCTCTTTCTGCCCTGTACAGGAGTGGACGCTCAGTGACCTTCATTTGGACCCCAGGCCATGTTGGGGTACTGGGCAATGAACATGTTAACTGCCTGGCCAAACAGGCCACCAGTAAACCATCTCTGGACATTGGCCTCCTGGAGACCGATTTGCGAGCCGTCTTCCGCTGCAAAGTGTTCGCAGTTTGGGACGGTGAATGGCACAACCTGACAACACCAAACTATCTCCGTGCTATCAAGGAGATGACGAATGTGTGACGGTCATCCATGCGAGCCACTCGCAGGGAATCAGTCGTCGTTTGTCGGCTCCGCATTGGCCACACCCGGTTGACGCACAGCTATTTACTGCGCCGTGAGGACCTGCCTCTAAGTCGCTGCAGGTCGGCTTTGACGGTGGTCCACTTTTTGTTGGCCTGTCCCCTTTTAACTGTGCTCCGGCAGATGTTTGCGCTGCCTGATATGCTCCCAGCCCTTTTAACAGATGACACTGCCATGGCAGGCTTAGTTTTGCATTTTATGTGGGCAGGGGGCTTTTACCACCTGATCTAAGTGTTTGTCATTCTTTGTGTTGAGTCTGACTTTTGGCCTACGATTTTAGACTGGGTTTTTTTAGTATGTTTCTAGGTGGTTGGCTTTTTCTTTTTTTTTTTTCCTCGATGGTCGGCCAACCACTGTCACACTCTGTGTGCTTTTAATTCCTTTTGTCTGATCTCTGAGTGAGTCTGTCTTGTCCTGTGTCATCTCTTGGCATCTCCATTGTTCGTTTTTATTCTTTGTGGGTTTTTGAAGTTTTCGGAAAAAGGGACTGGTGACCCTAGCAGTCTGGTCCCTTCAATCCCACAAACCAACCATCTTCCCAGGACAAAAAGACTAGTAATCCACCACTGACCAGTGGCTGAAAGAGCCACAGGTTGCAGGTCATATAAGAAAATGGTCCTCTTCTGTTCCAGAAGTAAAGACAGGGAAATCCTCAGTGAAACCAAAACCTCACAGGGATGAGAGGGAAAAATTACATGTTGGCTCCAGTCGATCTTGGGAGGGGAAAGAGGCGCTTTTCTAAATTTCAGTCTCATTTAGATGAGTACCGTTGGCGGAAGAGCGTCCCTGAGGGCTATTGTTTTTTTCGGTTTTTTAAGGGCCATCAGTAAGATGTACAGGCCGAAGGTAGGTAGTTAGGCTGGTTCTTGTGGGCGCGTGCGCGTGTGCGTGCCCGTGTGTTGGCTGACCTAGGTTGTGGCACCAGAACTTTTATTGTGGTAAGTTTTTATTTTTCTTTTTTTTAAGTGTATTTGTTGTGTGTTGTTGTGGCTGGTGAGGTGGTTCTGAGTTGTGTGATTTGTTGTATTGGTAATTTGGTGTCATGCGTTGGTTTGTAGGTATGTTGTTGCCTGAAGGGAAGTTTTTTATTCCAAATTGTGGTCATATCTGTGGGTTTTTTGGTATTGGGAGTCGCTTTTGACCTATGTGGGTGAAGGGAACTGTTAGATTCCAATGGGTGGTTGTGGCTATGGGTGTTCTGGTTTCAGGAGTTGCTGTTGAGCTATATAGGTCAAGGGAAGTATTCAATTCCAATTTGTGGTTGTGGCTTTGGGTGTTCTGGGATCGAGCTGCAAGTAGATACCAGCACTCAGGTAATTGCCATGTTCCTTGCATTTGTGGAAGGTATGACTTAGTGTATAACATCAGAAATTACTTGAGACGTTTTGCGGGTGGTGCTGTTGTATACACACACATTGCAGTGCTGGAAAATTGCAGCTAAATGCTGTAAAAAGTGCAGAGCATCAGTGCTTGATGTAAGAGTAGGCAGTTGACTCTCAACATATGTATAATGTATTGTGGCCAAAAAGGGAGAAAGACATGGTATTGAATGACTATTCTTTTACTGAACAATATCTGGAAATGGTCTCGTCCATTAATTATATGGGTATGTGTATGAAACAGTTGAAAATGGAATGACATTATAAAACTAATTGCAGGATGAAATTCATCAGAAGAATTTTCAGAAAATGTAGTCCACACACAAAAGAAGTAACTTACATAACCCCCATTTGACCCATACTTGAATATTGTTCCCCAGTCTTGGACTGTTAACAAGGCAGATTCACAGAGAAAATATAGACAATCCAAAGAAAAGCAGTGTGTTTTGTCACAATGTTGTTTAATACCCTTAAAATGTTTTGTAGATGCTTCTCCACCTCCCGTATCAGATGCTAAAAGAGAAGTAGGTTTGTATATACTGTTAAAGTACTGCGAGTGTACATTCTAACACGAGTCAAATGACATGGTATATCCTCATAAATGTATCTCACATAAAGCCCTTGGAGATAAAATTAACCTTCTTAGGTAGCCATGTGTGTTAATATGATTGCTTCCAGGATGGGGATGAAATGCCAGCCCCAGATAGAATCCATCCGGCAGATTAATGATAAGGGGTTGGTGTGCTGCGAGCATGGATGTTGGTTTCAGGTGGTTTTCCAAATCCCTCTAGGTGAATACCAGCCTGGTTCCCATGCCCCATCTCAGATACATACTACACAAACATTTGGAACACTTTCTCATACTAGCACACAGAATTTACTCTACACGCAGACAAATTGGGTTCACTGCTTCTGCCCTGGGGGTGAATAGGAAACTGGTGACCATAGCTGTTTGTTCTCCTTAAACACTTACTCAAAAGCAGCTATATTAGAGAAATTTGAGCTCATATTGAATATTACTAGTTTACCCTAATCCACACCCTTAATGTGCCTTTTTTACTTCCGGTTATTTTGCACCAGATTTTCACGTGCATGTTTTGGGGTGTCTGGGAATAGTAAAATAGGGTGCATTTTTGTAGTAGTATGAAAGTGCAAGCGTGCTGGAGATAACCACAATCAATATTAAAGAAAAAAAGTCCTCTAGAGTTAGGGCCATGGGCACATGTCGTTACATCTGATGTTATGCTCATTTTGAAATGGCCTAATCTGCCAAAATGTAAAGTTTCTATTGTTTCCTTTCATCATCCTATTTCCAATTCTGTTATCCAATTACCTTTTTTCCCATTGAATCACTGGATTCGTTCTTTGCTCACCATAGTGATTGTTTATTATCTCTGTGTGCCATCTTTGATACTTGGTTTCAATTTTGTGTGTATCGTGTAAAATATGCCCATCATCCACTCCTTGTTAGCTTTTATACATTTGTGATTAATTTCATTTCTAACTGGCCCACTCCCTTGCTGTTCACTTTCAAAATTTTGGTGTTTTCGTTGCTCCTTTTAAAATTCCAGTGGATCTTATGTTACCTGTAGTTCCCGTTTTCTACCATTTCTAAACATTTCACTTTTCCTGCTGCATTTACTGCATTCTTTGAAGGTGGTTGTACCAGTTTTCCAAATCAGTAACGACTTCAAGCATCTTTGTCACTTGTTCTCCCAAGGCAACCTCAATTTTTGTTCTTTTCAGGTTGCAGCTCTTAACCTTCTTGAATTTCACTTCATTAGTAGGCTCCCTATCTTGTTATAGCTGCTATCAGTGCCTGCCTTTGAGTAACTCATGCAGTCCCTAAATTACTTACTGGTGTTTGCTTCATCGAAATACAGTAAATCTGATATCTAATTTGACCAAAGAATCTTTATTTAAACTCTTTCCGAACAGTTTTCAAAAAATGTTTTCACAGTGACTATTTAGTGTCTCGTAGGGCCTACATGATTATAGTGCTCAACTGCTTTCTCATTTCTTTTATTAAGTCGTAATTCTCACACTATTTTTCCATTCTGTGCCTTCACCAGTGACTGCATACAAATTTTTCATTAATATAAAATTCTCATTTTCTTTCCATAGTTTTTGATTTCATTGATATTTTTAAACACTTCTTCAATTTTACTCTCATCTGTACATGTAGCTGAGAAGTGTACAGGTGTGGTAAAAATATTTGTTGGATATCCATTCATCGATACTGTTGTTTATGTTTGCTGCAGTTAATCCTTTACTATATTTTCAGTTTCCCTACTCATTATGTGTACTTTTGCCCTACCAGTGTCTGACCCAGTGTGAATAATCATCTGATCCCTACTCCAAAAAAATACTCTCATTCAGACATCACTGATTAGTCAAGTATCTATCTGCATCCTTTTCATTTCCAGCTTTAGATTTTCTGCCTTCTGACTCTAGCTTAGTATTGTGACACATGTGCTAAACCTGATTAGCATTGTATTTTTGTCCACTACCTCTTCCCAAGTATTTGCTCCCCTGAAATATGGATGGAGACTTTTTATCTTCAGAACATTAATGCTAGCACAAAGCCATTTCGATGTATTGAGCAGAGAATTACATGTGCTGGGAAAAGATCATGTATTGGTTTCCTATTACACTACCATAGTCATTAGTTTCCCTGACCACACCCTTCAGGTAGCATCACACTTGGCGTGCGGTATTGTTAACTTCTGTCAACTGTGACAACCGCCTTCCCACAGAATGAAGGTTCACTGTGCACCCATCCCATCGTAGCTCTTTTGAGGGCCCCCATTATTTTAAGCACCTCAATGCCTGATGGGAGGGTTTTCATGCCTCAGTGATGCTCAGGGCTATGCTGGTGATAGCATAGGTACTGGCTGGGCCATTCAAGCTGAACAGGCCTTAGGGGGGTGGCCTGACAGAGTCCTATTGCTCTGGGGAGGGAGGGCTGCATTTTTCTTAGATCTCTACCAGCAGTGATTGGATACGCTTACTGCAACCTCAGGTTTCCTGTGCTGCCAGACCTGTAGGAATATTTTACAGACCATCATTAGATGCGGCAGTGGAACATAGTGTGCTTCAGAGAAATGGGAGTCTTTGGTTCGCTGCCTGGACAATGAGGAAGGTGCACACTTCTATAAAAGACGTCGCGGCTTGTGGGTGCGCTGTGTGCTGGTGGGGTGAACGGCTGTTAGGTAAAACAGTCTGTAGCAGGCAACATCTGAGGCACGTGCTATGCCGCAGTTGTGTAAGGCTTGCCCAGGCAAGCGGAGCTCTGCCTGGGTTGGCATTAGTTTCCCTTGCGGCTCGTAGGAGTCCTATGGAGCAACATCAATTCACGTCTGCCCCTGACGGGACGAGTTTATCATCGGGTAGCACCTACACCCACCCAACAAAGAAAACTCAGTCGGTCAGTCTGCCCTAGTAGTAGTCACATAATTATGGTAACAGGACACTAGTTTGCCTGCCATAAAACTTCCATCACAATCCAGAGAGAAGAGGGAACCCTCAGGCGGTCTCTCCTTTCTATATCCACAAGGCATTGGAGAGTATAGATGAGTCTTTAAAATGCATTAAATAACTTTTCAAAGGATCAATTCTAGTTTAATCTGCTGTGTTACTCAAAGTATCTAAGATCCTAGGATGCAAGGCCTTAGGTAACTATCCTGTTGTGACTGAGTTGTACAACACCCTTAACTTTTGTAAAGGCATTTTTACTACTATGATATAATAGAGATATGGTTGTCAGGAAGTTGAGTGAAGAATGGAAAAATATGGGCGTCACGGAAGTGCAGAACTGTATGAGGAGAGTTAAAGGCACGTTGGAAAATATTGCAACGTTTATTCAAACCTTCAACACTCCAGAATTCGACCATTATTCCCCAACCCAAAGCTATGCTTCAGATGTTGAAGGTTTGGTCTTACCACTGTGGCATGTAAGGGGAGGGTTATGTGTAGAAATTGTGGAGGCTCATCTCATGAATCGAACAACGCTTGTATACTCCGTGGATCACCCAGTATGGAGCAGGAAGTGCGGGGCATATTAATGAGAAATGAAAAATTCAGGAGTTGAAATATGAGATGTATACTGTTTGGTAAGCTAAAAAGCCTTCAGAGCTATGCAGTATCTGATGTTTGCTACTTCTTTTGGATTGACTCTTAATTAGCTAGTCCCTAAGTATGTTGCCTCTCACAAAGCCAGACCGCAGATTCAAGTACGTACACTTGCGAGAAGGAAACTGTTCGGAAGCCATCAACAGTGGATTTGGAACCTGTGCCAAATACCAACATCAGAGGGCCATTAAGCAGTCCTCTCCACCTATGCGACCAAGTCCTCCCATAAGTAAGGAAAAATGCCACACAAAAAGTATTAAGAAATCTAAGAAAGTGTAAGCACAACCATTCTTTCTGCAAGCAATCTCACTTCCTGAAGGTGATTTTATAGCTGAAGATACTGATATCCAATTGCAGGAAACAGAGAGCTGGGCACCCTCTAATGTTTCCCCTGGTGTTTTGGATAAATCACCATTACCGAGGAAGGACAAGGACAACATTTTAAAGTCACTGATGCTTCTGGGTTAAGGGGCTACTACTCCTACAGGAATGATGATGATATTGTATACAGGGCTAAGGGTGTGCCTCTTGTCAGGGTCATCCAAGCAGTTGCAGTTTAAGTTCTCACACCAGTTAAGATTACTATGTGTTCTTATCTTCCACCTCACAATCTGATGGATGCAGATGCACTGACAGAGCTATTTCAGGTATTCCACCAGCAATTTCTCTTTGTAGGTGACTTAGTGCACACAATGTGCTGTGAGGATCGTCTACCACTTGCTCCAGTTGTTGAATTACTAAGAATCTCGTCTATTTAGCCCCCCCCCCCCCCCCCCCCCCCCTCCAAGGGGAACGTCACTTTTTGGCGGATTCGTGCTTGGCTACCAAAGTTCGGCATTGCTTGTTGCTGACATAAGAACAGTCTCACCTTTGTTTTTTGTTGCCTTTTCCTTTCTTTGTTTCCCTTCTCCTCTTGTTGCTCTGGTTCGGCGTTTGAGGTTCCTCTTTTTCTTCTTCCCACCTGTGCACTCCTGAAGGCCGGCCCATGCATCTGACACACAACAGGTGACTGGGTAACATGTAATTCCCAGCCCTGACTCGACAGGTAGGATTTGCATGTACCCCCTGGTACAGGCCAGGCCCAGGGAGGAGTGATTGCCTGACCTGCAACCTTCCCAAAATGTTGATTGGTCCCTCTGTTGGGTGTTTTGGAGGTGTGACCTGAGGTGTGAACAATTACCTAAGGCAGGTGCACCCCCTTGTGAAGGGGTCCCCCAGTTGGAAATAGCACACCATCGGACATTCTGGCAGTCATGGGGGATTTCCTTGTGATGAGTCAATCATCTTCACAATCAGCATCTACAAAACATAAATGTAATGAGGCTAACGATTCAAAGACCGTTCACGCTGCACCACGGTTCCTTGTGGTCTCACATACTGAAGACAGTCAGTCCTTCACCACAGTAAATCCGTGTCTTGTTCAGAAAGGTCTTGATGCAATTGCCGGCCCTGTGAAATCCTGCTCTCGTATACTAAATGGCACTTTGCTTTTGGACACTACTTCTTATTCTCAAGCGCCACAACTGTTTGCTGCCTCGCTTATCCATGGCTACCCTTTTCATGTTGAAGCCCATAGAACTTTGAATTCTTCCCGAGGTGTAATTTACACCAGGCTGCTCGACGGTCTAACCAAGGCTGAAATCCAATCTTACCTCTCCGATCAGGGTGTCATTGCCGTCCATCGTGTAATGAAAAGGGTAGACTCCTCCTTAGTGCCCACCCCACCCGCACTCTTTTCCTCACCTTTGATAGAATGATGCTTCCATCCAAGATTAAACCAGGCTGTGAAATTATTACAGTCTGGCTGTATATTCCGAACTCAATGCACTGCTACCAGTGTCATTTTTTCAACCACACTAGAACGTCTTGTCAACACCCAGCCAAATTTGTCACCTGTGGTAGGGATGCGCATGAGGGCGATTGTCCGCCTCTTTCTCCCCACTGTACTGACTACAGTGGCAGCCTGCCGCCTCCTCTCGGGATTGTCCTGTGTATCTTGATGAGCAAGCTGGCCAAGAGATCCGGGAAAAGGAAAAAGTGCCTTATCCAGTAGCTCACAAGTTACTGGCTAGTTGCAAACCCTGCATTCTTCTGACTGGCACCTTTAGTTCTGTTCTTGTTACCCCTCGCTCCATGAAGGACATGGCCACGCAGACGTGCGACTTCCAATTCAGTTCGGAGGTTGTGAAATTGCCCCTGGCGACCTTAGCAAACCAAGACTTCCTCAGTTGTCATGATCAGGTGGACTATCTCACCAACGTTATCCTCACTGCTGCAGAACATTCCATTCCTCACGCTTCCTCTTTACCACGTCGTATCCCAGTCCCATGGTGGACTGAGGCATACCACGACGCAATTCACGCACAGAGCTGTGCTCTCCACGTTTTTAACCACCACTCTACACTGAAAAATTGCATTCATTATAAACATGCGTGCAAAGTGTCATTGAGTTCTTCGGGATAGCAAATGAGCTAGTTGGATTTCATTCACTAGTTCTTTTAACAGTTCCACACCTTCCTCTGTTGTGTGGGCCAACCTCTGACGGCTCTCTGGAACCATGATCCATTCCACCATTTCTGGCCTGACAGTAGGTGCCGATGTTATCGTGGATCCTCTTTCTATCTCCAACATCTTGAGCCACCATTTTGCAGAGATTTTGATCCCTTCCCACTTTCACTCTGCCTTCATCCACTGGAAACGAGTGTAGGCGGCTCGGGCGATACCCTTCTCTTCTCCGAATCGTGAGTGCTACAGAGCCGCCTTTACTGTGAGGGAGGTGGATCATGCTCTCAGTTCATCCTGGTCCTCCGCCCCAGGGCCAGACGCTATCCACATTCAGATATTGCAGCGCCTCTCTCTTGCGCACTTTCTGCTTAACACATACAATCGCATCTGCGCTGAGGGCACATTTGCTGGATGCTGGCATGAAGCCTCTTGTCATACCCATACCTAAGCCCGGTAAGGACAAAAACCTTCCTTCTAGCTACCGCCCCATCTCTCTTAACAGTTGTGTTTGCAGGGCAATGGAACATATGATTCATGCTCAGCTGGTATGGTGGCTCGAGTCTTGCAGTTTCCTGACAAATGCTCAGTGTGGATTTCGAGCATGGCGTTCTGCAGTTGACCATCTCATTACTTTGTCCACCCATGTCATGAATGGTTTTCTGTACAAATCCCAGACAGTGTCTGTGTTTTTCGGTTTGTAGTAGGCCTGTGACACCTGCTGGAAAACTGGTATCCTCCGTACTCTTTACATGTGGGGCTTCCATGGCTGCCTGCCCTATTTCTTCCAGGCATTTTTAAAAGACAGAATTTTCAAGATGCATATGTGTTCGCCTTGTCTGACACTTTTACCCAGGAAAACGGTGTGCCTAAGGGTTCCCTCCTGAGTGTCATCTTCTTTGCTATCACCATTAACTCTATAATGGCCTGTCTCCCACCAGGCATCTGCAGCTCCATTTTTGTTGAAGATTTTGCCATCTATTGCAGTTCTCCATGGACCTGTCTCACTGAGCGACATCTTAGCGATGTATTGATCATCTTTACTTCTGGAGCATCAGCAATGGCTTTTGCTTTCCCACTTACTAAACCATCTGTATGAATTTCCGGTGATGCAATTAGTTTCTCCCACCATCTTTACATCTTGGGCCTGCTGCCCTCCTGTTTGTTGAAACTATGAAATTCATGGGGCTCATGCTTGATAGGAAATTCTCTTGGTCCTCCCATGTCTCTTACCTGGCAGCCCGCTGTACGCAGTCCCTCAATGTCCTACGTGTCCTCAATGGTACTTCTTGTGGTGCTGATCGAATCACCCTACTCCTTTTGTACCGGTCCCTTGTCCATTTGAAACTCGACTATGGGTGCTTTGTTTATGCGACTGCACGTCCGTCCATCTTATGCTGTCTCGGTACTATCCAACATCATGACATCCATTTGGCCACAGGTGCCTTTTACACTAGCATGCTCGAGAGTCTGTATGCTGTAGCTGCTGAACTACCACTGCCCTACTGCCATGACTTTCTTCTAAGCAGGTGCGCACGCTGTTTGTCTCCCATGCATGGCCACGCATCCTATGCCTCCTTCTTTGATGATTCCCTTGATCACCAGTTTGGGGCGCGTTCCTCTTCTCTGTTACCTCCTGGAATCTAGTTTTGGCATTTGGTACGGCAGCTTAACTTCACACTACCTGCAACTTTCCCAGTGGGTGTGAACCCTCCACCACCTTGGCTTTGTGAAGTGGCCCATGTTAACCTTGGCCTTGATTCACTTCCTAAGGACACTACTCCAGCCTCGATCTATCGCCTTCAGTTTCACGACCTTCGCGTGGAACTTAGCGATAGTACCTTTGTATACACTGATGGCTCTTGGACCGACTGTGGGGTTGGGTGTGCCTTCGTCATCGGCACCCGTGTCTTTCGATATCAGCTTCCAGCACACTCCTCAGTATTTAGAGCCGAGCTTTTCCCCTTGTATTAGGCCACGGAGTACATCCGGCAACACATCCTTGCCAATTGTGTCCTCTGCTCAGACTCACTCATCGCCCTCCAAAGTCTCTGTGCACTGTACACTGCTCATTCCTTAGTGAGTTGGGGCCATATAAACTGTCATTTGCTCACTTTTGGTGGAGCTAATGCCATGTTTCTGTAGGTTCCTGGTCATGTCAGTCTGCCAGGAAATGAGGCTGCTGACACTGCTGCCTAAGCTGCAGTCCTTGTACCTCAGCCCGCGAGTTCCTATATTCCCTCTGATAATCTCTATGTTGGCGTCCATCAGGAGGTGGTGTCCCTTTGGCTTTGCCAATGGTTGTCGCTTCACGGGAATAAGCTCCAGCTTATTAAGCCTCTCCCCGTGGGTTGGGTGACCACCTCTCGGCCCTCCTGCCGGGAGGAAGTCATTTTAAGCAGACTGTGTATTGGGCACTGCCTTTTTAGCCATCATCATTTGATAAGTGGTGCTACCCCAACAGTTTGTACACATTGCGCCCAAGTTTCAACTGTCTGCCACTTCCTGAGGAATTCCCATTTTTTAACCACTTATGTTCCTGCGTGGGTTTGCTGTCTTGAGTTATCGACTGTTAGCAAATGATGCATGAGTTGTGGACCACATTTTGCTTTTTATCTGTCAAAGCAATAAGGTGAAGGCCATTTAATTTTTAGTTCTGGACCTCCGTTTCTGTATGGTGTCTCCTTTTGACTTGGGCACATATGACCCCAATTGGTGTTTGTGCCCTAAAGCAACTCAAAACCAAAACCAAATAGTTCATTTAGAGAGTTTTTGCCTTTTGAACTCTGGTCAGATGACACAATTTTCCACAGCTGAGGGTCGTCTTCTTAGCCATTGGCCTTTGTATTTGCTCTCCAGCTATTGCAGACTCAATTCAGTGGGAAGTGCTGCAGATTCATCTGCTGACTTAGACTGTGGTAGACAGGAGACCACAAAGGTGGATGCTCCAAAGGGCAATTCGATACCTGTATTGTTACTGGCCCTTCTCCAAATAACAAGAATGTACCCAGGAGGTGGTGAACCACGTCATCTGTGTGATCCAGTGAGCTGATACCATTTCCTTTCTCCAGTCCAATAACCACTTCAGATGATGACCTGTCTCTTGGTAGTATGACGAATGTCACTTGACACTCAGATCCAAGCACGCAGCTTTGTGACAATATAAGCACCATCCAACTACTGAAAATGTTCGTGCCTTCAGGTCTTGAGAGCACTAGCAAGGCAAGTGGTAAGGGAACAGTCAGGGAACTTGTGGAAGGAATTTTCAACTTCCATTAGTCAGTCCACATATGCTGCACAAATTTGCACTCAATAAAGTGGATTTCAGGCAGGGTCAGTACACTTCCCATTATGGCCATTTTGAGAAAGGGATTCTTGAAGGCCATGACTAAAGTCATGGCTCAGGTTTTAGATGATTGTATTTTTACCATAACTGCTAAATCCAGACGAACTCCTGAGTTTCAGATGTTCTTTAGAAGGCTGCACTTCTTCTAATCTAATGATCAGATTACAGTCTTCCATTCTCTATGTGGAAGCTGGAATCAGCTTTGTCTGCAGCCAAAGGCACAGCTCCAGGGCCGGGTCAGAAGGAAGCAATATTAATTCCGGTATGGAAACCGGCTAAGGATTGTACCAGAGCTAATAGTTAAGGAAGTGTTGAATTTACCAGCTGATGGGTAGTACTCTAGAGTGCATAGTCAACTGTCACATTGTCTGGCTCCTCAGATGCTGGAGTCACCTATGCTACGTCCTAGTGCAGTTTCAGGTGCTACCATTCCACAATTGATTGTACTGGAGAAGGCTATACAGGAATCTTTCTTACATCAATACCGTTTAGTTGGTATGTTTTTCGATACTGTACCACCATTTGGAGGTACAACATCCTTCTCCAACGTCATGAATGAGGACTAGGTGGACGCATCTGCCATTTCTTATCACATTGGTGATTTTTTGTCTGACCGCTTTGTTCAGGTGAATGAGTTTCCCATAGGCAGTGTACTCAGTGCCACACTGTTCACAATCCCTATCAACAGCATCTCTTCTGCAGTCAGAAGCCCAGTTAAAAGTTCTTTTTTTGTGGATGACTTGACAATCTTATACTCTTCTTTCAAGGAGGTTGGAAACTTGGGCTAGTAGAACTGGTTTTTGGTTTTCACTTGAGAAGACTACTTGGATCAATTTTAATAGTGCTTGTTGCAGTTTTCCCTTACTGGAACTCACAGTAGGGGACACTATTTTAAATTTTAAGGACAGTATGCAGTTCTGGGCATACTATTTCACTCAGAATTAATCTGGCTCATGTACCTGACAGACCGGCAAATAAAAGGTTGTAAATTGTGGAATATTTTGAAGTGCTTCAGCGGAAAGGCATGAGGAGGTGACAGAATGCCCATCCTACAGTTTTATAGAGCATTTGTCAGATCCTGGTTAAATTATGAAATCATTGGATCCGCCCATAATTCCTACCTCTAGGTATTAAATGCTGTCCACCATGAGGACATTTGGATGTCAACTGGAGCCCAGTTTGGGACCAGCCCAGTTCACAGTCTGTCTGCAGGGGCTGGTGAACCACCACTCTGCATTCGGTGATGCTTCCTTGTGGCTCATCAGGCCCTCAAAATCTCGGCATTGCCTCAGTCATTGGCATTTAGTGTCACAGTCCATCCCAACTTTTAGTGGCTGTTCAGGAATCAACCCCAGGGGACCGAGCCATTCAGGAAACATGCTGCCAACTGTCTCACAGGTCTGGGTGTATCAGATCTTCAAATACACAGCCAGGGATGGAACAAATTGCCACCTTAGTGTATTCGGAGTCCCAAAGTAATTTTAAGCCTGGCACAGTACAAGAAAACTTGTACTCTGGGTTACATTTTTACAACTTTTTTATCTTCAGTTTACTCCTCTCGGAGGCTCACAACCCTTTAGTGCATAGGTGCTTGGTAATCAGAGTCCCAAACTGTTGCAGCACCTCCTTCCTGTCCTTTACTGTTAAATTTCATCTCTGACCATCCTTCCTTCCCTTGCTCTCTGTCAAGGTGGCAGTCTTTGATGTCAACCCAGCTATTCCATAGGTTCTACCTGCCTTTCTTGGAATTCTCTTTCATTCATCACCTTTTGGCTGAAGTAATTTGTGGTCCCCTTCTGAGTTTGATCTTCATTTTCCAAATTGTTCTGTAGTGTGAACCAAGTGAGGAAGAATGCCTTGAATAGTGCCTATTGCATGTAGTGTTAAAGATAATCTTGCACAATCCATGCATAGGTTCTTATTTGCACTTCAAGGCCAGTGCAGTAGCCAAACTGGGGTCTTTATTTATCCTTTCAGTTAAGCCCAATGGAATGGCAGGGATCAGACTACAGGTGCTTGGGATACTACGCCTAAACACATGTTGAGGAATATGTCTGTCTTCCTGAGGCATCAGGGCTCCTGGCAATAGCCATTGTGCCAGATGGCCTTTGCTGTGGCTAGGTGGTGCCCATGTGAAGAATCCTTGATCAGGAATAGGTAACATCATGGAAGATATTTTGCACCTGAAACCTATTGGATTATACCAGAGCAATGTCCGTTCTGATCCTGCCATCTCTTCAGAGAGGAATCGAAACTTTGGTGCAGACAGTTACAACCCTATTGATTTCCCTACCCTGGCTACGCCATGAAAAGAGGGAAAGCCAGATATCTAGGAGTGGAACACTTTATTCAGTAAATAGTACATATGTAATCTGTTGGAGATACTTTACTGTGTCAAAGCCCTAATTTTTTTAATCGTATCCAACATAAATTTGGGGGAGCTGAGTCATTAGGCAAAATGTGCAATGGATCGTGTTGATTAAAGTCTCTTCTGCTGCACAGTTTACAGCTTTGCAGTCAGGTGAACATTTGGATGACATGTCAGCGACCTGCTCAGGACTTTGAATGTGGTCCAAGGACTCGTCTTCCACCGAGACCTCATGCTCCAGACAGACAAGGAGCCATGGGCTAATCTTGAGTGGCAAGGTGTACATTTTGTCTAACACATCCAAAAAGATTCGAAGGATAATAGAGTAGATACAGATGCCGTTTTTGTAGCCTTTGAAGAGAATCTTCCCCCAAATCCCTTTCAGTTACAATGTGAAACCTTACATCCTACTGCCAGTGAGTTGTTTTCTTTGGTCATTTGTCATCCCACTGCTTGGCAGAGTCTAGATATAGCAACTTTGTAATCATGGACAATCACTCCAGTCCTTGTAAACAACCATCTTTGTGTCTCAATTCTAGATCAATTCTCAATCTAGAGTCTAGATATAGCAACTTTGTATTCATGGACAATCACTCCAGTCCTTGTAAACAACCATCTTTGTGTCTCAATTCTACGGAACTCCATCCTCCACGTTCACTAGTTTGCCCAGTCTTCAAGAAGAAGAAGAAGAAGAAAATCTATGCTAATAAAAAAACTGTATAACTGTCTCGGCTGTGCATTTGTCTGTGTGAATATGCTAATCTCCAAGACTGCTAGACAGATCCTGAATATACCACAACACTTAAAAGATTGAGGGTTATGTGGTTTCAAGATCCTAATCAAAGATCATGTGGCGAGACGTGCTGCCGCTCGAGAACATCAGACACTAACTCTGTTCCACGCTGACACAACGCTCAACAATGGAAGAGCAGAGAGGGATGTGAGACAACATAAGCGAATAGTATGCTGATAGACCCCTTCCTAGGATGACACTGAGACAGGAGTGGCATCCAGGCCAAGAGGATATAAGCGCCGTTCCACCGGCCATGGCCAGAGTTCCAGTTGAGCTGCCCTATGAACGCTACAGTAGTGACTTTGAAACTGTATTGGTTCACTTGTATTATGAATTGTATATCTTGTGATGCCTATGTATCTCATAGAGTTAAGTATTGTAATCGTTTCCTTACGTAAACAAATCTGTTAATACGATTTGCTTGAATTATTGTCTGGCGATCCGAGACAGCACCTTTCCTAGGTCGCCCAATATTAGACGAGTGGGCAGAACACAACAAAGTTGCTTTTGGGAAACTCCTTCCAAAAGTGAAGTAATGTAATTGAGAGAGTGTTATACATTATCTTGCTCCCCAGAACCTTCACTCACAGAGACTTAGTTATATCTTTCCAATGTATCATCATAGAAGCATAAATTTTGATGAGATGTGGTGCAGGTGAGTGGCTCTTTGTAAAGCAAATCCCACTTATTCCTAACAGTCTACCACATACTTTAAACGTGTACAATTCTCAGTGAGCTTATGTTATACCGTGACCATAAACAAAGCCAGATGCTCGTGTTGCAGGCATGGACCTTAGTGTAAGTTGCTTTTTGTACAGCCAGCTGTATGTGGCTCTCTCCTGTGTTTGTGAAGCAAACAAGCTCTTCATTCATGTCCCCAATCATACTACTTCAGACATATACAAAGTCCTATGATGTCTGACACAGCTGTAAATAAATACCTTGGCAACACCAGGTTTCTCAGCTAGTACAGAACTATTTCTCCCTCTACCATCTCTTGTGGTTCCCACGGCACCATCTTCGGGAACCACTTCCCACACCTGCCCTGAGGAACAACTTCCTCCTTGGGGCATCTGTCCCTGGAAACCCACAGGTGAGAAGCTGGACACTGGCCACTGATCGAAGGGACTGTGACCTCTAGTCCCAGGACTGCCCACTCATTGTGAATAGGCCCTAGCAAGAACCCCAGCCACCAAAGACTGTGAAAGAGGAGGAGGAGAACCATCAAATTCTGAAGCAATGTTCCTTGATGTGGTTCCATCACCATTGGTGACAGGCAGAGATCTGGAGTGCGTGAACAGTCCTCCTAACTTGAACACCCAAAACGTGATCATTCAGTGGAACTGTAAAGGATAGTACTGTCACCTACCAGAACTACAAAGCCTTATCTCCTCCTCTTCTGCAATTTGTGTTGTGTTACTCTACAAGAAATGCACTTCACTTTTTACCATTTCCCAATGCCCTGAGTACATTCTGTCAGAACCAGGCTTTTTCTGAGGTGCCATGTGGAGCAATCAGTAAACTGGTTCACACAGAGTTGGTTCCTCATCGTACAACATTGCAAGCAGTAGCTGTGTAAGTCAAAAATCCTCAACAATTACCATTTACAATGTTTACATACCTTCAGGCAGGCCACTTACTTTGAGTTGACGAACTGAATCCAACTACCTCCCCCCCTCCTTTCAGAGCGTAACATCAGATGTGCAGATCAGACTGTGATTAAAGCAAAATACTAAACTCGGCCATGTATAGCTGTTCCTTCAACATACATATCAGTACATTCAATTGTTGCCTACTCATTGTGTAGGCCTATGTTGAAAAGTAATGAGGGAAAGGTTATGTTCCTACCAAATGCCTTTATTTACTCTAGTAAATTTTGCATTGTGTTCTATTATATTGGCTCCTACTCTCTGATTCCTGTATATCTGCTGGACCATTTTCCAATTTTGATGATAAAACTTACTGTGCATGAAAATTTACATCATTTACAATCAGTCTGCATTGTGCAAAGCTTGTTCTAAATCTTGTTTACTGCTGTGAATATACCATTTCCTGTCGTGTGGGACCCGTCTTTGCTGGGAAAACGTTAATTAATCATGAAGATCTCACTATTGTTAATTTTCAATTTATGTTAATACAAGGTACAACTTTTATGAGAGGATCATAGCTTTTCTCTAGTGTTTCATATGTGTTCACCATTTTGCAACTGCTTCTAGTGTATCTTAATATTACCATGCATTAATAACTTTCCTTGGAGGTCTGACGTGAGTATTTTAGAGCTCTTGGCTGCAATGTTTGATAACAGTTACATAGTGAACCTGCCTCACATTTTCATGGTTGGTATAAGATAAGCAACTTATTGATCATTTGAACCAAAATACTTGTTAAAAATTGTCTGGTACGTAATACAGCTTTTCTGTGTTTACATTTAGTTTTTGTAGCAAAAATGCATTAAATATGGAGTGAACGTTGACATTGAAATATGCTACATGTAAATCTGTTATCACTATCTATATTTATCAGTGGCATTTGTTGTGGGAGGGCTGGTATGTGATGTCAGAATACACACTGTGACAGCTGATGTAATATTTCAAAAGAGAATAACTTTTTCCTGGCTATAGTCCCCAGTACTATGCAAATACTGTTAATTTACTCACATTAAATTTTTCACTATGAAACAAATGTTACAGTACACTGTTGCTAAATTTTGTTGCAATTACAGCTGGTATCAACAGAGGCAGTATCACATCAGAAGTGGGAACTGACAGAGGAAGGGACAGTGGTTGCTGATAAAGGAAGCCATGAGGCACGAACCTTTTATGCTATTTCTCCAGAGGGAATGCCTCTTAAAGACTTGAAGGTATGTAATGAACTGCAGCTAAGTTTTGGGTAACTTGTGTAAGACATTCAGTAGCAATTAATCTCATAATTTTTAAACAGACAGTTTAACTTGAACTGCCATGTCAATTTCTCGTACAGATTAGTAAATATTCTTCCTGCAGCTGATATTTATGAGAAAATAACAAAACTTACACTGTTCGTCGAAAAGTTTAAGAAAGTTTTGGATTTAAAACTGTTGTGTTTTGTTGATTCCCAGGAATAAAGTAATCCTTTATTCATATCCTCTGACATTAGAATTTAAAAGGCAAGAAGGAAGATAACTGGTCTACATATGGTACCGTCTTGGGCACCATGCCCTACCAACTCTTCCCCTTTAGTGTTGACTCCCTTGTTCTCACCATAGATGGCTGCCTCTCATCCTGAGTGAAATGATAGTTAAATCAAGACCCTATGCTGTCGACAGGTGTTGATATACGTCAACAGGGACAGTTGAAAATGTGTGCCCCAACCGGGACTGGAACCCAGGATCTCCTGCTTACATGGCAGATGCTCTATCCATCTGAGCCACCGAGGGCACAGTGGATAGTGCGACTGCAGGGGTTTATACCTCGCATGGTCCCGTGAGACTCACATTCCCATCCTGACCCCCCAGGGGGTCCACAACTCTTTTGTGGATACGTGCGTAGCGAGCACGGGACCCCGAGCTAATGTGGCCCTCCTTCCTTTCCGGGCTGCATACCTTCCTTTTCCGCATCCTTCCCTCTCCCCCATCTTCGCCCCTCCTCCCCTCACCTCTGGCTCTTTCCTTCCCTTTCTCCCCCTCTGGGAGTATGGTTTGTGCCTATGTCGGGAGACGGACGCTCGTAAATGTACCGCATTCTTCGCCTTCTCTGCTTGTATGTCTTCATCCTTCCTTTGTCCTTCTCTTTTCCTTACCTTTTCTCTTTACCCTTTTCTCCGCTGCGGCGTTTGAGACCTCTCCTCTTTCCTTTCCCTTTCTTTGTTTTTCCCTTTCCCTTTCTCTTTCTTCCTCCCTGTGCGTGTCTGAAGGCCGGCCCACGCATTTTTGTGCGTAGCCGGTGATGGGGTAACGCGTAATTCCTTGCCCCGGGTAGACAGGTAGGACATGTACGTACCCCCTGGTAACGGCCAGGCCCAGGGAGGGGTGATTACCCGAGCTGATACCTTCCGAAAGTGCCGATTGGTCCCTCCGTCTGTTTGTCGGGAGGTGTGACCTGAGGTGTGAACAATCACCTAAGGCGGGAGTGCCCTCAGAGAGGGCCCCCACAAGGGAGGAGCGCGCCATCGGAGACGCCGGTAATCATGGGGATTCTTCCGCAATGGTTTCCTCACCTTCCACTATGTCTGCTCACAAGCGTAAGTTCACTGAGTCCCAGCCACAGACAGTTCTTCCATCGTTGCCACAATTCCTTGTTGTATCTCGGTCTGACGAAGGTCACGACTTCTCCATGGTCAACCCTTTCATTATTCAGAAAGGTGTCGACGCAATTGCAGGTCCTGTAAAGTCTTGTTCCAGATTACGGAATGGCACCCTGTTGTTAGAAACAGTCTGTGCCCTCCAGGCACAAAAATTGCTGCGTACTTCACTGCTCCACACCTTCCCTGTCCGGGTTGAAGCGCACTGCACTTTAAATTCCTCACGTGGAGTCGTTTATACACGCTCCCTCAATGGATTGTCTGAACGGCTGTTCATAGAGTCTGTCTTCTTGACATTTGACAAAGTTCACCTCCCATCGAAAATCAAAGCAGGCTATGAGATAATTTCCGTTCGCCCTTACGTCCCAAACCCTACGCGTTGCTATCGGTGTCAGCGGTTCAATCACACCAGCCAGTCCTGTTCCAATCCGGCCAAATGTGTTACGTGTGGCAAGGATGCCCATGAGGGTGCTTGTCCACCTCCATCCTCTCGCTGCATCAACTGTATGGGTGACCACGCTGCTTCCTCTCGAGATTGCCCCATTTTTAAAGACGAAAAGCTCATCCAGGAAATCAGAGTGAAGGAAAAGGTGTCGACCTTTGCTGCTCGAAAATTATTCGCCAGTCGACAGCCCACCGTGCCTCAGACAGGAAAATACAGCACTGTCCTTACTTCTCCTCGACCAACAAAGGAGGCGGCCACGCAGACTTGCGACCTCACCTTTAGTGCCACGGTCGTCAGATCGACCAGCGCGAAGATCGCCCGTTCAACCTCACCACTTTCGCCTGCCCACTCTCTGGCTCACCCTTCGTCGGGTTCTGCTAATTCTCGAGCCCAAAAGTCAGACACCAAGACTTCGAAAAAAGAGCATACTCGTGAAGATTTTTTACGTACCCCAACTTCACAACCATCGGTTCCTCCTTCATCTAAACATCATACTTCCAAGAAGGCTACAAAGAAACCCAGTTCATCTCCTTCTCCGCCAAGGCGTGTCCCATCTACAGCACCACCTGGCGGAAATCGCCCTCGGGCCATCTTCTGTGTCGCCGAGGTGCACTGCTGGCGGCCGATCAACCGGCCGATCGCTGGTGGCAGGAGCTGCTCCTGAACAACCTATGGATCAGGATCTTCTGCCTTCGGCTGAATGACATTCCATGCTGTCGGTTGCAAGCTCTGAGCAGTCGTTGAGTTGACAGCAACCTTGGTCACATTCCTCCATTTTCTGTTCACCCTATGTCCATTATCCACTGGAATAACCGCAGCCTTCAAGCCAATCGGGATGAATTGTCGATCCTCTTCCGATCCTACTTGCCGGTCATCTTCTGTCTTCAGGAAACAAAGCTGCGTCCCCATGACCGCTTTGTTCTCCCCCATTTTCAGTCGGTCCGATTTGATCTCCCTTCTGTTGAAGGCACTCCAGCCCATGGAGGACTCATGATTCTTCTCCATGATACAATCCATTATCACCCAATCCACTTAAACACTTCCTTACAAGCTGTCGCCGTCTGTCTTTCCCTCTCTGGATACACGTTCTCTCTTTGTACTGTATACATTCCATCGTCAACACCAATGGCACGAGCTGATCTCCTTCATCTTCTTGGTCAGCTTCCAGCCCCCTATTTGCTGGTTGGGGAATTCAATGCCCACCACCCGCTTTGGGGATCTCCACATCCTTGTCCACGTGGCTCACTATTGCTAGACGTCTTCCACCAAGCGGATCTAGTTTGCGTCAACACTGGGGTCCCTACATTTTTGTCTGCCTCCACGACAAATTTATCTCATTTGGACCTTGCGGTCGGTACTGTTCCGCTAGCTCGGCGTTTCAAATGGTTCGCCCTTGATGATACACTCTCGAGTGGCCACTTTCCATGTGTCCTTAGACTGCAGCCTCAACTGCCATATATGCGCCTGCGACGCTGGAAGTTTGCCCAAGCCGATTGGACACTTTTTTCGTCTCCAGCGACATTCGATGACCGTCACTTTCCCAGCGTCGACGATGAGGTCACACATATTACCGACGTTATTCTTACAGCTGTAGAATGTTCAATACCACGCACCTCCGAATTGCCCCGGCACCCCCCAGTTCATTGGTGGAACGAGGCACGCCGTGACGCAATACGTGAGCGGCGACGTGCTCTTCGCGTTTTCCGTCACCATCCTACTTTGGCCAACTGTATCCGCTGTAAGCAGTTCCGTGCGCGATGCCGTCGTGTCATCCGCGATAGCAAGAAGGCAAGCTGGAAATTCTTTACTAGCTCATTTAATACCTTCACTCCCTCCTCAGAAGTTTGGAGTCGGCTTTGACGGTTCTCAGGCGCGCCTAGTTTGTGTGTGTTTGTGTTTGAGGTGTATGGGCACTAAACGGCGTGGTCATCAGCGCCCAGCCTAGTTTCTCCCCGGTCTCTGGACTCACTGTTGCGCATGATACATTAGTGGACCCCGTCGCAATTTCTAACTCATTGGGTCAGCACTTTGCTGAGATTTCGAGCTCTTCAAATTACCCGCCAGCGTTTCTCCCTAAGAAACGTGCAGCGGAAGTGCGACCTCTTGCTTTCTCCTCTCAAAATCGCGAAAGCTACAATACTGTTTTCTCCATGCGGGAACTCCAACATGCACTCTCTTCTTCTCGCTCCTCCGCCCCAGGACCGGATTGTATCCATGTCCAAATGTTGCTGCATTTATCAACCCATAGTCTGCGTTACCTCCTTCGCCTTTATAATCGAATTTGGACCGACAGTACTTTTCCCAGATGATGGCGGGAAGCTATCGTCGTTCCTGTTCCAAAACCTGGAAAGGACAAACATCTCCCCTCTAGCTATCGCCCCATTTCTCTCACGAGTAGTGTCTGTAAGGTTTTGGAGCATGTGGTGAATTACTGTTTAGCTCGGTGGCTGGAATCCCGCAGTCTTTTAACACCTGCCCAATGCGGATTCCGAAAGCATCGTTATGCAGTTGACAATCTTGTTGCTCTCTCCACTTATATCATGAACAATTTTCTTCGGAAACGCCAAACAGTAGCAATATTTTTTGATCTGGAGAGAGCATACGATACCTGTTGGAGGACAGGCATCCTCCGCACACTGTTCTCTTGGGGCTTTCGAGGTCGGCTGCCCCTTTTTCTTCGCGAATTTATGGCAGAGTGCACATTTAGGGTGCGGGTGAGCACTACTCTCTCCCGTACTTTCTCCCAAGAAAACGGGGTACCCCAGGGCTCCGTGCTGAGTGTTGTACTGTTTGCCATTGCCATAAATCCAATTATGGATTGTCTCCTTCCTGATGTCTCGGGCTCCCTCTTTGTGGACGATTTTGCGATCTACTACAGCTCTCAACGGACCAGCCTTCTTGAACGACGTCTTCAAGGATGTCTCGATTGCCTCCACTCTTGGAGCATCGAAACCGGCTTCCGTTTTTCTCCCAGTAAGACCAGACCGTTTGTGTTAATTTTTGGCGACGTAAGGAGTTTCTTCTGCCCTCCTTACATCTAGGTCCTGTCAACCTTCCGTTTTCAGACGTCGCTAAATTCTTGGGTCTTATGTTTGACAGAAAACTGTGCTGGTCCTCCCACGTTTCCTATCTTTCAGCTCGCTGTCTGCAATCCCTCAACACCCTCCGTGTCCTGAATGGTACCTCCTGGGGAGCGGACCGAGTGGTCCTTCTCCGCCTCTATCGCGCCTTAGTGCGCTCGAAATTGGACTATGGAAGCATAGTCTACTCCTCTGCTCGGCCGTCTATTCTTCGGCGTCTCGACTCTATCCACCACCGTGGATTACGTTTAGTGTCTGGAGCTTTTTACACCAGCCCTGTGGAAAGCCTTTATGCTGAGATGCTGAACCTCTGCTGTCCAATCGGCGAGCAGTCCTTCTGAGTCGTTATGCTAGCCATCTGTCTTCCATGCCTGCTAATCCAGCCCATGACATTTTTTTCGATGCCTCCTTTGATGTAGGGTATGCAGGCCGCCCCTCCTCCCTACTACCACCGGGAGTCCGCTTCCGTCAACTGCTCCATTCTCTTTCCTTCCGCTTTCCTAAAACCTTCTTGACAACTTGGGGTACAGCACCGCCTTGGCTCCGTCCCCGGATCTGCCTGCTCTGTGACCTTTGTCGATTTCCCAAGGATGGTACCCCTTCACTTGTTTATCGTCGGGCATTTGCTGCTCTATCTGCACAAATGACGGACGCCACATTTATTTACACTGACGGCTCGAAAATATCGTTAGGTGTAGGGAGTGCCTATATTGTTGGCGACACCCCAAATCACTTTCAGCTTCCCGACCAGTGTTCAGTTTATACTGCAGAGCTTTACGCTGTTCTCCAGGCTATCCACTACATCCGCCACCATCAGCGGATACAGTATGTTATCTGCTCAGATTCTCTCAGCTCTCTCCTCAGTCTCCAAGCTCTTTACCCTGTGCACCCTCTGGTCCACCGGATTCAGGACTGTTCGCGCTTGCTCCTCCTGGGGGGGGCATCTCGGTGGCGTTCCTCTGGCTCCCGGGACACGTTGGTATCTGTGGAAATGAGGCGGCCGATATTGCACCCAAGGCTGCAGTCTCTCTTCTTCGGCCAGCTATTCAATCGATTCCCTTCGCCGATCTACGGAGTGTTTTATGTTGTCGTGTTGTTCATTTATGGCACGCGCATTGGTCGACACTTCCCCATAATAAATTACGGGACGTGAAAGCTCTTCCTTGTGCTTGGACCTCTTCCTCCCGAACGCGTCGTCGGGAGGAGGTAATTTTAACTAGACTCCGGATAGGGCACAGCCTTTTTAGCCATCGACATCTTTTAAGCGGCGATCCTCCCCCACTCTGTCCCCACTGCTCTCAGCTGTGGACGGTAAGACACTTTTTAATTGAGTGCCCCTATTTTAATCCGTTACGCTCCCGTCTACAGCTATCGCCTGATATATCGTCGGTTTTAGCAGATGAAACGCGCTCAGCCGATCGCGTTCTCGAGTTTATTAGTGTCAGTGAAATGACGTCAGTCATTTGAAGCTTTTTTTGGGGACAACCAACCCCTTTCTGTAGTGGATTTTTAAGCCTTCCTTCTGCTTTTAGTTTCTCCAATTTTATGACTTTCATTCCCATTGCTGCTGGTTTCCATTTTCGGGTTTTTACTGTTTCCTAAGTCACGGACTGGGCGCTAATGACCATAGCAGTTTTGCGCCCTAAAACCAAAACAAACAAAAAAAATTCCCATCCTGAGGTCTGAGTGACCTTCCCTTCCTCCTCCAGCCTGTCCTAGTACCTCCCCAAGGAAGCTACTAATAGCTCCAAAATCTAGGATAATTTCATATTCTTTTTTATATGTAAAATTTTGAAGCATAACACAAATGGAAAACAAGTATACAATTTTCTGACATAGTCTCTCTGTTGCTCAACACACTTCCTCCAGCGCATACGAAGTGCACAGATTCCCCTTATAAAAAATTCTGTTAGTTGTGTGTGTGTGTGTGTGTGTGTGTGTGTGTGTGTGTGTGTGTGTGTATATATATAGCATGCTGCACCTCTTCATCGGAATGAATCTGTTTCCTCACAGCACCTCTTTGAGTTGCCGAGGCATATTGTAATAACTCGGAATGAGGTCTGGTGAGTATGGTGGATGTGACAGAGTATCAGTTTTTCATTTATGGAGTGAGCTGCCATGGCACCCATCTTGTAGACACTTTGCAAAACTTGAGCACTTCATGATTGATGTGATGTGCTGAGCCATGAATAATATTCAGATTTGTGGCTATTTCATACACTGTCAGATGGTGATTTTCCGTCACAATAAATAGCTTCAGCTGCTGCAGTAGACTCTGTTGTGCAACACGGTGTGTCTGACCTGGGCGCTGAATGTCTGTCACAAAAGTCACGCCATTTCTGAATTTTCTACTCTACTCATACACTTGCTGCAGAGATAGACCTTCACCACCATGCTACACCTCCATTTGTTGTTGGATTTCAGTAGGTTTTGTACCTACACTGTTCAGATAATTTGCACCAGAATGCTGTTTTTCCTTGGTACATGTTGCAAATGGGGCAGCCATTTTGAACTGGTATTGTGGCTGCATTTCGCATGTCTGTAGTATACTCCATCTGTAGAGCATTCCTTACATCACTGGTTACAGTACTTCTAACTCAATAAACAGTGAATGAACACTGGTGTGAAATGTTGATTTTTTATTTACACTTTTTGTTTTCATTTGACTCCCCCCCCCATATATTTGTTTCTTACAATGCATTTCAGAACTTTAGCTCCAGCTTCAAGCAAGCTAAGAATTTTAGCTCGTCATAGTTCTCATATGCAGTGATGTTGGAAGTTCTAATGTAATTGACTTTACCTTTGAAAACATAGAATAACTTTGACTTTTATAAAAATAGCTTTCTTTTAAATCAGAGATTGTGACAGCCTTTTAGTATCTACTGCCTACATTGTCGGAATGTGACGATGTTTGGGGTGCATGTTTCTAACTTATATATTTTGTAGGTGGTGAATAATTATAGTTTGTGATTCAATGACCTTTTTGTTTTATCAGTATATTATTAGAAAATGGTTTAAAATGAAACGTGTGTAGTAATTTTGTGAAAGAAAAACATGAAGAAATGCCTTTAAAGCACAATTTTATCCAAGAATAAAAAATGTAGAATAATACACATGAGCTTTTGTAGCTATGAAGTAGAGATAATTTACATTTGCAACTCAGTATTATTGTAATTTAAGAGGAGGAAAACCAGACTTGACATTGAGGTGGAGGGAAATTTTGTTTATATTTTATAGTGTGTGTATTTAAGCATGATGTGGAAATACTGTTCAGTGTTTGCTGTTATCTTGGCAACATGGTATTTAGCTCACAAAATGGCAACATATTTGTTTGCTTCCTTTGTAAACATATTTTGTTGTGCCATCAGTTTTGTCTGTAATGACAAAATTTAAGTCTGTTGAGCATCATTTACAAGAGCTAGATACTTCTTCACATGAAGAAATTCATAATGTGTTCAAATTGTATTTCTTTAAAATAGGTGCTCTTCCTACACAAATTAAAAAGATGGGTAGTTATTTTAATGTTTGTCCATTGACTTGCATTTATTTTATATATTCGTCTTGTTAGAAGTTTTTGAGCAAGACATTGTTGCCGTGCACTAATTGAAACAAAATTTGAGCTTCAAATATCTGTGCTGATGGAGTCACTGCTTGTTGACACATGTGAAATACATTAATACATGACATGATTAAATCTTATCTAGTGTTTTGATGCCTGCAGAGCAGTTGTTAGAAAGGTACCACTACTTGAAGAATAAACGCTTTTATAGTTCCTTACTCATTAAAACTTTGTACTTTTGTACTCATGTCACTGTGCAGGCAATTGCGAAATTAATATTCCTATGTTGCATGCTATCAAACAATGTAAAATAGATACAATTAACACTGAAGCATTCTAATTATACAGTTGGTTATTTTGGAACTTATTCTTCCATGAAAAATACATGAAATATTTGTTAGTTTTGTTTGTTTATCAAGATCAAAGCTACGATGACCTTGTGAGGCAAACAAAATGTTTTTGAGCCATATTTGGGCTGTGGGTTTCTGATCACTGTTTTGAGCAATTGTATAAATATCTCCTTGAGCTTTGTATTTGTTCTACTGGACCCTACATTTGAGCTTCAAACTTTTCAGTTAGTACCAAAGATAACATCCTTTTTGAAACAAAATATGAATCTCCAGGTAGTAATGTCAGGCAAGTAGCAAAAGATAGATTGTTGCTTACGGTGTAGATGACATCTTAAGCTGCAGACAGGCACAATTAAAACACTTACACAAAGCTTTTGGCCACAGCCTTCATCAGCAAAAGTGAAACTCACCATTCATCCACGCAGGCAAACGATACCTCATGCATGCATGACCACCAAAAGCTGGTGAAGGAGGGGAGGATTCAGATGGCTCGGGTAGCAAAGAAGGCATTTAAATCTAACATTTTATGTTCAGCTGCATGTTGGGCCACTGGGTGGTCTACTTTGTTCTTCGCCACCGTTTGGCACTGGCCGTTCGTCCTGGCGGACAGCTGGTTGGTAGTCATACCAATATAAAAAGCTATTAAATGATTGCTGCAGAGCTGATAAATGACGCTCTCTCCTGAATCCATTTCCCTCCTCCACCCCTATGACACTCCACACACCCAGCTTCTACATGCTCCCCATATCCACAAATGCAACAGTCCTGGATGCCCCATTGTAGCTGGTTATTGTGGCCCCACTGGAAGGTTTTCGGCCCTCGTTGACCAACACTTCCAACCAATTGCCTCCCTGCCCAGCAACCTCCTGACACTGCACCTGTTGGCATGCTTTTCCCAGCACTCTTCACGAGGCAGCATTCGTCTCTCCCCCCACCCGTACACTAATTCCCTTCCCCTTCCCAACTCCTTCCAGATTGCTTCTTGTGTCCCTCATGGTTGTTGCATTCTGGCCTGAGTTGCTTGAGTTGGCAGTCATGTCTGTGAGAGGTGTGCTTACTTGTGTGTATGAATGGTGTATGTTTCTCTTTGTCTTATGAGGACAATGGCTGAAGCTTTGTGTAAATGTCTTTTAGTTCTGCCTATCTGCAACTTAGTGTCATTCTTTTCAAAACCTTAGAGACAATATCAGGATTGAACACTGAAGTCAGAAATCTTACATCCTTATTGCAACACAATCTTGGATGTAATTCATAATACTTAATTAAACAAATGTGGCAGGCCAAAATTTGAACCAGACCCTTGACAGTCTCATGCTTAGTCTTTCCAGGCACAATTCACAACCCATCCTGGTAGAGGCAAAATAAAAATAGTGAAGGTTGAAGGCAAGTGCATGCATTTTATTCTGGCAAGAAATTTCACAACAGTGTACATTCAGATACAGACTATATGATTATGTCTGGAAACAATTCCTTAGTTTGGGCTAAACCATTTCTTTGCGTGTGGCTTCTTCCACCATAAGTGCTTGTCCATTAATGTAGCCTTCTGTAATTTTTTAAAAGTTGAGCAGAGGTACTGGTTGAACTGAAGCTGTGAGAGTGGATTTCGAGTTGGGCCTAGATCACTCAGTATGAGCATTTTCCATAAAAGGAAATATTAGCCTCATACTCAAATACTCACTTGTAATCTAAATTTCATAGAAGTATTTATTAGAATGAGGACTGAAAGATGCATTATGTAATGAAATACTTTTTTTCCACAAAATGGTATGACAATGCCCTCCGTAGCATTTTCAGATCCAATAAATGAGAATATAAATACCCTTCACAACTTTCATGATTATTATAGGATGTACAGCACTATATCATAAAGAAACTGTTTGCCAGACAGCAACTTGAGGAGGTCCTTTGCCTTACTCTCAGGGGTGTTGGAGAGCGATATGTGGCAGATGGGAGGAGGGGGGTTAGGTTCCCAAATTTAAAAGCATTTGATTTCCACCTCGCAGTAGACAATTTCTTTGTTACGTACTGCTTCACAAACAAGTTTTTAAGGACTTGACACTTCTCAACTAAAAAAGCTTGAAGGATAGATTTTATTAGAAAAGTGTTGTAATATCTCTACATGGCATTATTTTATGCTAAGTCTCGTTTCCATTGTGTTGGGATAAAACCTGCTCTCTGTCAACATTGTCAGTACCCACACCACCTCCAAACATAGTTCGCTGAATAGCGTACTCTGTCCAAACAGCAGTTACAACAGTTGTTACTCTAGCATTGTTGTCCAATTTTAAAGGTGCTTTGCAGAATTTGTTGAAATGGCCATAGCCACTTGACATGACATCCTATGTTATTCCTGAAACATCTTCTTAGTTTGGTATTACTTCACACTACTATTTCAAATTGCAATTCTTGGCTGAAATGTCAAATCTAAGGCCAAATTTTTTTACGGTTTGTATGTGTGCTTTCCTGGTTTTTGCAGAATTGGCTCCATACTAAACATAAACATATATGCATGGACTTAGAGATGTATTGATTTATAATATTCCATTGTCAGTCACAAAATTTTTACTTTCTGATTATTGCATTTTTGGAGCTACAACTCCATTTTCATGGATTGTACAGAGATAATGGATGTTACAACTGCTTCAGTTTTACATCTCCAATTCATAATCATTCAAAATTTAAGTGCCAATGCAGTAGTTTTTACCCGTGCAAAAGGTGAAAAACTGAAGCAGATGTGTGGCCATTCCGTGCCAAAGGGTATAATTTTGGGAAAATTTCCTGCATGACCATCACAGATTTTGCTGAAATTTTGTGTGATCATTTGCACATGTTCCCATTGAACACTGGTAAAGCTTTACATTTTCCAATTTAATACTCACATAGATTTGCCATTTGTTTGATCCCACAGTGCAGCTATCAACAGTGCACCAATGAATTTTTGGAAACTTTGAGACATAGTACTTCCGGCAATATTTTCTTGAAAGAAACAAAATTAGGTCACCTTGCACGACTTTTTGTGCTCTCTTAAGTGAAATAATAAAAATATTTCCTGGGCACTTTGTGTATTGACAACTTGAAGGAAAATCAGCTAATAAAATAAAATTAAAAAATGCTCGAAAAAAATGTAAAGTTTAGCTTTTTATATCTCCAGAAGTAATTGCAGGATACAACTGAAATTTTGCACATAATATCTTAATAATAAAAGTTCATGGAATATAACATTTTATTCTCCTGCTGCTTTCCGATAATTACATTCATTGGGAACATGTGAAACTGTTCATATGAAATTTCATGGAAGTCCAAGAAGGTCACACGGGAAACTCTAGACCACTGGGCATGCAGTGACCCAAATCCCAGTTTGTGCAAGCAGTCCTTGAAAGTATTGTAGCTCTAAATTGTGCTGGACTGTTATTACAGAATAACAATTTTGTGATTGGAGACAGGATATTATCAGTTAATGTGCCTCTGACGTGGTAGCTACAGTCACCAACAGCCCGTGACCTAATGACTATCAATAATGGGCATTGAGCGTGTTCTGAGTCAGTCCAGCTAGTCCTTTTCATGTTGCTTCTTATTCTTTGATAAGTTTTCTCTTTTGGCCCTGGAAACTTACTGGGATGTTTGGACTCTGATGCAACAAAGCCTGCAGGAGCTTGATGCTTATCTTGGCTGGATCATTTGCAACTTTGCTGAGTAACTAGTATCGGCGAAATAACTTTTTTTTATGCCACTGTGAAAGGCCTGTCTTAACACACTTGCACATAATGTCGGAAATCAGTAATTGTAACAGATGTAAGACTACATGGAATTACTGAAAGGAGACACAGGACAACCAGCCACAGAACTAATAAAATAAATTTTGAACTAAATGGAGTACTCCAGCCTCCCTCCATCACCTTCAGTTTCACGATCTTTCCATGGAACATTGTGATAGTACCTTTGTGTTCACTAACAGCTCTCACACTGACCATGATGTCAGATGTGGCCTCGTTATCGGCACCGACATTTTTTGGTATCAGCTTCCGGAACACTCAGTACTTACAGCAGAGCTCTTCACCCTGTATCAGGCCAAGCAGTACATCTGGCGACACTGCTCAAACCTGCTGGAGCCACTGTGATGTTTGTGTGGGTTCCTGGTCATTTCGGTCTGACAGGGAACGAAGCCGCTGATGCTGCTGCCAATGCTGCAGTCCTTGTACCTTGGCCTGCTAGTTCTTACATTCCCTCTGATGATCTGTGTGTTGCCGTCTGTCAGCAGGTGGTGTCACTTTAGGATCACCACTGGTCCTCTCTTCATGAGCACAAGCTCAGAGTTAGATGACCACCTCTCGGCCTTCCCACTTTGAGGAGATCATTTTAGCTGGGTTGTGTATCGAGTGTGTCTTTTTAGCCATTGCCATTTATTAAGTGATGCTCCCCCACTGCTTTATGCTCATTGTGTTCAATCTTTGACGGTCCACCATTTCCTTACAGAATGCTCTTTTTTTTAACCACTTACGTTCTTGCATGTGTTTGCCGTCTGAGTCATTGGCCGTTTTAGTGAACGACGCACGGGCTGTTGACTGTGTTTTACTTTTGATCCATCACAGCAGTGTGGTGATAGACATTTAAGTTTTAGCTCACGACCACTGTTTCTCTGTCATATTTTATAGACCTGTCTCCATGTCCCTGTTTTTAGCCGTCTTCTCTTCTAATCAATTGGGATTAACATGTAGTCATTTTTAACTCCTTTCTTTGTCTTCTTGTTCCACAGTTCTGACACAGTCGAGAATGACTGTACGTGTTTTTACACCCTGAAACAAAACAAAACAAATATGCATGTAGGATCCACTTTAAGGGACCTGTCACATCTGACCCACCAGTCTCCCATTTTTTACAGCAAAGAATTCCTCCAGACCTCGCAATGAGAATACAACAGTCTTCATCTTTTTACAACAAAACGTTCTATTTACCTTTCAGCAACAATACCCATAGGATATTTAGGTAAACCTGACTACTATTCTTAAATCTGTTAAGCGTGGCAAAAATTAGAATAAGTTTGGCTACTCATAGTATGGTTAATCTAACCACTTTTAGAGAATTATGCAAATTCAACAATATTTTTAGAAAATTCCAAACAGTGCAAATTCCTTTTGTTGAAACTTATACTGTATCAGTGTTAGCACCATGCAGAAAACTTACCAGTTGTCACTGCTTAATAACTCAAACCTACGATAAACCACTGTAAAAATAAATAAAATTATACACCTGTAGCTTTGATCTGGAAACTAGCAATCTGGGAGTTGACCAATCGTTAATTTAGAACATATCTCTCGTAGTGGAAGACTGAGAGAGGATGTTTTCCTTCCTTCTGCATTGCCTATACTTGCATTAACATTTCTGGTGGACTTGGGTGAGCTATATTGCAACCAGTAAATTTTTAATTCTCTGCAACAAGGAAAAAAAGGTCCTTCTCAGCACTGAGGGCAAATGGCACTGAGATAACCATAATTATGTGCGGACTCTTCATGCATCTCCACTGTTTTATGCTATATGAGTGTACGTCACTATCGGTGAACACTCATTAAAGAAAAAATCGTTCGAAGACCACAGTCTCTACATATAAAAGGAAATGGACTGACTGACTGACTGACTGACTCACTCACTCACTCACCATTGCCCCGCCCAAACCACTAAGGATAGAAACTTGAAATTTGCAGAAGGTCTTGTTTTTACACAGTAGACGTTATTTAAGAAGGAATTTTTCGAAATTCCACCCGTAAGAGGGTGAAACGGGATCAGAGGTTCTTTGAAAATATGTCACTATTAATAAAAATAACTGATGATGGTCAAAATAGAGAGGATATAAAATGCAGACTGACAGTGGCAAGGAAAGCATTTCTGAAGCAGAGAAGTTTGTTAACATCGAGTATAGATTTAAGTGTCAGGAAGTCTTTTCTCAATGTATTTGTATGGAACGTAGTCATGTATGGAAGTGAAACATGGACGACAAATAGTTTAGACAAGAAGCTTTTGAAATGTGGTGCTACAGAAGAATGATGAAGATTAGATAGGCAGATCATGTAACTAATGAGGAGGTACTGAATAGAATTGGGAAAAAGAGGAATTTGTGGCACAAGTTGACTAGAAGAAGGGATTGGTTGGTAGGACATGTTCTGGTACATCAAGGGATCACCAATTTAGTATTGGAGGGCAGTGTGGTGGGTAAAAATCAAAGAGGGAGACCAAGAGAGGAATACACAAAGCAGATTGAGAAGGATGTCAGTTGCAGTAGGTACTGGGAGATGAAGAAGCTTGCACAGGATAGAGTAGCATGGAGAGCTGCATCAAACCAGTCTCTGGACTGAAGACCACGACGACAACATTACATTTTTAAAGCTACATCTATGAAAATTGGTATTTGACTTCTCAGTGAGAAACAAAAAAAGCTTGTGTTTGTGTTTTTGGTAATTCAACCACTGAGGGGATGAAATAAGACCTGACTGATTCATTGACTTGTTATTGCCCTTTCGAAACAGTTAAGTATAGAAACTTGGAATTTGGAGAGATGTTGATTTTATACTGTAGGCATTGTGCGGATTGTTTGAAATTCCATCGCTAAGATTTTTGAAAATATGTTGCTGATAATGCTACTTAGAAGCTAGCTAGAACTACAAAAATTGGTATTTGGTTTCTCTGTCAGAAATTAAAGTATCAGTACTGTATTTCTAGAGTTTCAACCACTAAGGGGGTAAAATAATGGGTTAAATCTGTTTCAGAAAATAAATCATTATTAAAGTTCTAATAAAGCATTTTTAAAGCTACTTCTGTAAAAAACGGTTATTGAATTCTCTGTTGGATATAGAAAAATACTCCCCAAAGGAGTGAAATTGGGTATGAAAAATTGTTTGAACACATTTCATATTTGAGTTCTAAAGAAATGTGTTAGGGAATGGAAGTTTTTATGGAAATATCACTCCAAGAACTCAAAAGGCAGCAGGATTGTCAAAAACCTCTGACTTTAGTTGCCAGAATCGCTTTTTGGTTAGAAGTACTTTCGGAAAAGATTATGCTTCTATGGCCTTAATTAACATGCAAAGTTTAGATGATGTTTCAGTAAAAATCAACATATCAATAAATGATAATATAACTTGCTCTCTCTCATATATATATATATATATATATATATATATATATATATATATATATATATATATATATATATATATATATATATATATATATATATATATATATATATATCCTGTAGACAGGTAGGTGGAAGATGTAAGAAAGGCATTGGGCATGGAAGGATTTGTGGTGTCCTCTGTTTCTGGGTGAAGGTGAAGCGATACAACAAACCTGAAAGTCCAGGCCAATGTCGTAGGTGTCAGAAGTACAACCACACCAGCCATAACTGCAGCCTACAGCCCAGGTTTGTTAAGTGCACAGATCCTCACCTAAATAAGCTGTGCAAAAAGAGACAACCACGTGTGCCCCAACACAAAGGGCACTTACCTGGTCAACTACCATGTCTGTGAGGTTTGTCAGAGATTGATGAAAAGTCAGAGGCACCAGAAAACTGCCACTGCAGCTACCACTGTGTCCAGGCAACAAACTGACCAACAGGCGAATTTTGAGCCCCAGCCCAGTCAGTTTAAGCTCCATAACCAAGATGGGCAACTTGGACCTCCCCCTCCTCCTCTACGATGGAGACAGGCAGTTTGGGTGTCCCCCTCCACCTCTTCTGCTGTGGTGCCCCCTCCAGCAGTGGCAGGAGGAGAGCCCACTCCCACTACCAGCCCCCTCTACGTACCGGGGGCTCACAGAGACTAATGTAGCTGCCAGTGTGGCTACTGAGCTAATGCCAGAACTGCCTCAGTGGGGCCAGGCACTGGCAATGATATATATGAGAGAGCGAGAGCAAGAGCAAGTTATATTATCATTTATTGATATGTTGATTTTTACATATTTTATGAAGCTGTGCCGAGTCATCTGTCTTAAGAAAATCTCTGTCAGTTCATTGTTTGGACAAGAAGAGAATAGAAGCTTTTGAAATGTGGTGCTACAGAAGAATGCTGAAGATTAGATGGGTAGATCACATAACTAATGAGGAGGTATTGGCGAGAAGAAGAGTTTGTGGCACAACTTGACAAGAAGAAGGGACCGGTTGGTAGGACATGTTCTGAGGCATCAAGGGATCACAAATTTAGCATTGGAGGGCAGCGTGGAGGGTAAAAATCGTAGAGGGAGACCAAGAGATGAATACACTAAGCAGATTCAGAAAGATGTAGGCTGCAGTAGGTACTGGGAGATGAAGAAGCTTGCACAGGATAGAGTAACATGGAGAGCTGCATCAAACCAGTCTCAGGACTATTATGTCACCTCTCCTTCCAGTAGTTATTAATGTATTAGCCATAATTGAGGCAAATTGGACATTTTCATTTCTAAGTCTTCTTGACTTAAAACTGGCTTGGACTATTATTTGTAATGATTGATTACCATTCAAACAGTCATATACTTCTTACTATATATTTTGCATGTGATTTATTAAAAACTGTGCTCCATTTTGACATACAAGGGAAGAGTTTTGTACAGGTCACACATTCACTTGAACTAGAAAGAAGACCGTCTAAAAAAAGAGTATCTTTTCTAGTGACTTGCCAGTGATTATATTGTTTCATAAAACTGCAGATATGTTTTTCCAATAAATACGTATTGATATTGCAGATTTTAGAATGGCAAAATTTTTTGCCATGTACCATCACAACATTAAACTCTAACTTTCTTTCCTTGTTTCCTTCCAGAAATGAATTAGGGAATGAATGCCTTTTTGTCGTTCTATTAAACAAATAATTTAGCGGACATGCTGAGTCACATATAGGCATTAAAAAAAAGTCTCACAATTGAAGGACACACACACACAAAAACTGCAGTCTCGTGTGTGTGTGTGTGTGTGTGTGTGTGTGTGTGTGTGTGTGTGTGTGTGTGTGTGTTGACGAAGGCCTTAATGGCTGAAAGCTTTAATTGTGAGAGCCTTTTTGTTATGCCTATCTGCAACTCAGCATCTCCACTATATGGTGAGTAGCAACTTCCCTTCTCATAATATTGTTGCATTCCATTCTGGATTTTCCATTGTTTGATTGAACATATAAATTAGGTTTATTTAATACTAGTCTAGGCTGTTACTGTTCCCACACAACATGCCTGTCACGCAGGGCAGCCTACACACCAGGGCCTGGAAAACACATTTTTCCCCATAGGTCTGCTCCTATTGGAGTGAGGAGAATATAAATGCCGCAATGCTGATACTCATGAGGCCTGCTGATCGTGTGCAAAATTTAGTTGAAATTAATCCTGGGGTTTGGGAGGATATCCCAGACATATACACACATACCTACATTCTGCTTTGTATATATTTATTTAATGTAGAGAGATTTGTCTTCCCTTTGCTTTGTCTCATTACTTTACATTATGACATTTATTTGGTTGCCACTAGTACTTTTAGGTGAAACAATGATTTCACACTCAGATTTCTTGAAATTATCTGCTGAACTTTATATTGAAATAATTTCCTAGCGTACATGAAATATACACTGCTTTGGTGATTTTAAATGGTGCATTGGCTTTCATTAACTTTCTGATATTTCACCATACCTTTGTAAATCTTTATGCTTAGCTGGCGTAATAATTAATTCGTTTTCCTCTTCACTCATTTTCTGTGACTGCTTATGACAGGGTGTTACAAAAAGGTACAGCCAAACTTTCAGGAAACATTCCTCACACACAAAGAAAGAAAATATGTTATGTGGACATGTGTCCGGAAACGCTTACTTTCCATGTTAGAGCTCATTTTATTACTTCTCTTCAAATCACATGAATCATGGAATGGAAACACACAGCAACAGAACGTACCAGCGTGACTTCAAACACTTTGTTACAGGAAATGTTCGAAATGTCCTCCGTTAGCGAGGATACATGCATCCACCCTCCGTCGCATGGAATCCCTAATGCCCTGATGCAGCCCTAGAGAATGGCGTATTGTACCACAGCCATCCACAATACGAATACGAAGAGTCTCTACATTTGGTACCGGGGT
The DNA here is from genome assembly GCF_021461385.2 of Schistocerca piceifrons. Taxonomy (NCBI): domain Eukaryota; kingdom Metazoa; phylum Arthropoda; class Insecta; order Orthoptera; family Acrididae; genus Schistocerca; species Schistocerca piceifrons. The sequence continues at coordinate 282,247,154 of NC_060138.1, forward strand.
TGTGTAGACAAGAGCTTTCAAATGCCTCCATAAATGAAAGTCGAGAGGGTTGAGGTCAGGAGAGCGTGGAGACCATGGAATGCCTCTACCAATCCATCGGTCACCAAATCTGTTGTTGAGAAGTGTACGAACACTTCGACTGAAATGTGCAGGAGCTCCATCGTGCATGAACCACATGTTGTGTCGTACTTGTAAAGGCACATGTTCTAGCAGCATAGGTAGAGTATCCTGTATGATATCATGATAACGTGCTCCATTGAGCGTAGGTGGAAGAACATGGGGCCCAATCAAGACATCACCAACAATGCCTGCCCAAACGTTCACAGAAAATCTGTGTTGATGACGTGATTGCACAATTGCGTGCGGATTCTCGTCAGCCCACACATGTTGATTGTGAAAATTTACAATTTGATCACGTTGGAATGAAGCCTCATCCGTAAAGAGAACATTTGCACTGAAATGAGGATTGACACATTGTTGGATGAACCATTTGCAGAAGTGTACCCGTGGAGGCCAATCAGTTGCTGATAGTGCCTGCACAAGCCGCACGTGGTACGGAAACAACTGGTTCTCCCGTAGCACTCTCCATACAGTGACGTGGTCAATGTTACCTTGTACATCAGCAACTTCTCTGACGCTGACATTAGGGTTATCGTCAACTGCACGAAGAATTGCCTCATCCATTGCAGGTGTCCTCGTTGTTTTAGGTCTTCCCCAGTTGCGAGTCATAGGCTGGAATGTTCCGTGCTCCCTAAGACGCCGATCAATTGTTTCAAACGTCTTCCTGTCGGGACACCTTCATTCTGGAAATCTGTCTAGATACAAACGTACCGCGCTACGCCTGTTGCCCCGTGCTAATCCATACATCAAATGGGCATCTGCCAACTCCGCCTTTGTAAACATTGCACTGACTGCAAAACCACGTTCGTAATGAACACTAACCTGTTGATGCTACGTACTGATGTGCTTGATGCTAGTACTGTAGAGCAATGAGTCACATGTCAACACAAGTATCATAGTCAACATTACCTTCCTTCAATTGGGCCAACTGGCGGTGAATCGAGGAAGTACAGTACATACTGACAAAACTAAAATGAGCTCTAACATGGAAATTAAGCGTTTCCCGACACATGTCCACATAACATCTTTTCTTTATTTGTGTGTGAGGAATGTTTCCTGAAAGTTTGTCCGTACCTTTTTTGTAACACCCTGTATATTGAAACATCACCTGTTACAAGTTATGAATACTTGCTTTAACCAATAAAAGTTCAATTGGTCTTGTTAATCATTAAGAGGAAATTTAATATTTTGCATAACTCGGGTGGATGATTCTTCTTCTACAGAAGAATTGTAATATGTTGAGCACCAACCTTCCAACCAGATAAGTATAATCTTTAACAACTGTTTATATAATGTTCTCTGTGCAACCTATCTGTTGTTCTTAGTGTAACACATTGTTTTATCATGATGATGTTCTTCACCACCTGGCAGTATTGTCTGTAATAAAATGCGAACCAGACTCTGTGTTCTTTATATTCTCGTACAGTTCCTATTTTTTTCTGCGTGATAGTTCAATGTCATTACTTATCCCAGCTGGTTGTTTGTTAGCATTGTTTCACTGATTGAAATTTTTAATGTAAAAGAACTGTCATATAAAGTGATGATTTGTATCTGTCATTCTTGTCTGTTATAGACTTCTGTCAAATATGCTTTTTGAAAATCTTTGTTTTATCAACATTGAAAGTGAATCCTTATCTTAACCATGCCTTCCATTATAGAATCTGTCAGAAAGCTAATTTTGTGCAAAAATTTCAAAATTAGCAAAATATTTTTCTTAAAGACAAAACTTAAGACATTGTCTAGCTGAAAGAGGAAGGTCCTGCAGCCAGATCTGTGTGATCTGTAGAAGGCTATAATTAAAAGGTTATACCTTCAAAATTGAAACACTTGTGCACATCACTCAGGTATTTGTCTGTATATTGTTTTGATATGTCAGTACACTTGAATGACACGTTGCACTTAATAAAAGTAGTCACTGTCCCAACTGTACATAAACCCTCGCAAAGAAACCTGAAAAGATACACCTCTTTAAACAAAATTAGTAAGTTTATAAGCAATACATACACTTTACTACTAACTGCATTTGTAGTTTGATGAAGCAAGCTCATTGAGCCTTGTAATGTGCATTCTCCAGTTACTAATTTAGTTTCTTCCATTAAAAGAATTTTCATTAAGCAAGAATGCCTTGTAAAATTTCATTCTAAAATTTATCACAGACATTTAGCCTTGAATGAATCCAGATTCACCCATTGTACTGTTATTTATAAGCTTTACCAACTAGCACACACAAATCTTAATCAATTATAGACCATATGTAGTAGGATCTAACGTGTGGATGCTCTCAACTGGGTTGAGACAACCCACTACTGAATAACTGTAAAAAAATGTAGATGCTTGCAAATATGAAAAAACGCATGCGGCCTGGAACAAATATGACTACCATTTCAAAATAATAAACAATAAAATTTTAAAAAAATAATTTTGTGACTACTAAACATTGGGGAATTCACCCAGCAAATATAACATTTTTCTGAGATGATCAAGCAGCCAATTATTTTTTTCTTGGACCACCTGGTATGGATTGACCCCTGTGCCAAGATAAGGTGACTGTGATGCTGGAAAGCTATATAATATTAAAATTAATGATGCATGTCAGGCTAGCAAGTCTGTTAGTCATAGTGTATATCATTTAGCCCAGAGCCCACTAGGATTATTCCCAGCCTGTCTCACAATCACTAACTAATCCACATTAGTAAGTGCCATATAAAACACACCTAAATCATCTGTCACTTTACTGTGCCCTGCACTTGGTTTAAAAATGCTCAAGATATGTTGCTCCCTGCCTGTACGTAATGAACTTTCCTTTCTTAATGTTTATGTGTACCTGAAGCATAATAACAATGTTGGACATCTGTTGCATCATTCCTGCTTCCACCTGTACTTAAGGCTCATTTCGAGTGAACCATTGGCATATGGCTAAGATGATTCTTTATATTCTGAAAAATGCTGTTGGAGTTTGACCACTCCCTAATGACCTTTCTGCCAGCAGCCAGTGCCCAATTCTCCATCTTTCTAATACCTTGTAATTGTGCCTGAAGGGCAGAGTAATGAAAATTTGATCAATGGAAAAAGTGAAATAAAGCATCAGTCCAGGGAATTCCTTACATGATGTATTTTAATTCCAAATGTTTCTTTTTTTCCCCTCTTGCTTTTGTTCAGTTTTATTGCACTCATTTGTATTAGGAAGAAAAGTGTACAGAGTGCTGTGGGAATGTGTTTCAGAAAATAATACATTTCTCATCTACATTGTCCAATTTAAAAAAAAAAAATAATTATAATAAAAAGAAATCCCTTATGCATTGTATATGATGAAATTGATAGGGCTGTAACTGTAATGAAAAGCTTCTTACACTTTTCAGTCGATGGCTAAAAGTTTGTTTAATTATTTCTTCAGTTTTTTCATGTACATTGTTCTGGTACACAAGCCACCAAAAGTGTGATTTTTAAACGATTTTTCATAATCATTTAGGCAAAGGCTGAGCTGGTCTCTAAGCCCAGCCCAAGGAAATAAAATGCAAAAACAGTCAAAATATGATAACACACAAGACAAAGCCTACTCAATTCAGACAGGTGATGCCTAAAGTTTCCCTCCCTTAGGTTAATTGATGGCTGGGGTAAAAGGTTAGGCATCTGACTGCACAGTTAACTAAAATAAATTTGCCAAATTATAAAAATAGAGTAGACCCCAAACGACAGGAAAAAGGTGAAGGTGAGTGTTATTTAAATGAAATAGCCATTAATTTTTGAGATACTGGAATGAGTACGAAACTGTGTGTGTGTGTGTGTGTGTGTGTGTGTGTGTGTGTGTGTGAGTGAGAGGTTGAGGGTTTTTTGTATACCAGAGATAGGAGGGGACGGGGGGCAGAAAGTCTTGTGCTGATATTATGTGAGAATTTTTTTTACATTTTGCAGGTGGCTGGATGGCATGGGTGACCTGTTGGAACATGCATCATTACTTACTTGTTGTAGAAATGATTGATTATTCCAATTCGAGGAAGTGGTCCACATTCCTGTTTGTAGTACAGGGTGGTTATAATTAAACTTTTGCTACTTTAAAAGCCCCCCATGCAAAATGGGTAGAGAAATAATGAATAAGCCATTTAAAGAAACACATTTTAATTGTCACGTGATATGTTAATTGTATATCATGTGTATGTTCCAGGTTACAAATGTTGCTCAGTGTGACAACCATCTGCATCCATGACAGCCTGGATGTTCGTATGGATACCAATTTTACAATTGTTCTTCACACTTTTCTAACAGTGGACTGTGGAATGTTCAGCTGTTGTGTGACAGCTCGTGCACTGCTAGAGGACCACACATTGCGTCAGCACTCTCAACCATGGCAACAATAACTTATTCAACAATTTGTGGCACAGTTGACCGTCGGCCTCTCCCTAGAGCAACTACCAAATTATACGTAAATTGTAGGTGGAGAGGAGGAGAAATGAAAGGGAAGGGATTACTGATGTCAGCTGCATCAGGACATTATGCAGAACCAGTGGCAATGAATTCATACAATTACCAAATTGCCAGTTAATTTGAACTTCTGAATCAAGTTCTTCAACCCTAGTGTGGAAAGTGGACCTCTCCATATTTCTTTAATGTACAGATACTCACAAAGAGCAGCAGTACTATTGCTGTTGTTTTCATAAAACAGCTGTACAAGTAAAGCCTTCCTCGCCTTGTCTGCAGCTGTAATGCACACTGATGTTTTTTTCCAACCCGACATCGCTGTACCAGTACCGACGCCTGACTGCAAGTTACAACTCTAACCACTACTAACAATGCAAATCCTGCAGCGCACAATCTGACCATTATTCCTTTAAACTTTTGCACCCATACAGTAAATAGTTTTCCATCTACACTGGCTTAAGTAGTTAAAGTTTAATTATAACCACCCTGTATTTACTCTCATAAACAAGTTCCAGTGACTGGAGCCTTATCCTCATAGTCACCTTTTTGATTTTCTGCTAGTTTTAATTAATAGCTTTTTTTCATTTGTTGTCAGTTTATTGTGCTTAGCTAGATGTTACTAGATTTTATTTTCCTTTCTTGTCTCTGTAATAGATGTGTCTTTACAGAAAGTCTTTGTCTTCTAGGTAAATCTGCCAGATAAGAATTTGCACTCAGTTGGTTTCAGCAAAGCAATGGCACGTGGATGGATATGTGTTGACAAATCGGGAGAAGTGCCTGTTATCAGGCAGAAAGTTTCATCTATTAAAGACATAGTAAAAGATCACATGAATTTAATTAGACAGCAAAGAGCAAATGAAGTTGAAGAAAATGCTAAGCAGGACTATAAGAAAAGAAAGTTGGTAAATGAAGTGTAAGTGAGTACTTTCTTATTGGTGTGTAATCACTAAACTTCACTTACACTAGTAGCATTGCAAACACCATTGGAAAAAATTGTAGTTGTTGCAAGTGAAAAGGAGAAATGGCTAATAGTATTTTGTTTTTAAAATTTGTTGCACCTGGATTTTGATGGAATGATTATGATGTTACAGTAATGACAGAAACCACAAAAACAGTGATATTCAGGATTACACTTAAAAAAATTAGTAATATAAATTTGTACCTTATTAATAAAACTTAAATAGCATGAAGTTATTTCTTATTTTCAAGTACTTCAGGAATTTCTCAGAAAGGGAAAATATTTTGATATTTCCAGTGTTGTATTTTTAGTTGGTCTCTCTGTAGAACATTCAGTTTTGAAATTAGTACTTTCTTTGGCAAGTCACTGACAGGTACCCTCAGAAGTAGGTACGTAAAAATTTTTGTAACAGTGTAATCTTCTTGTGTTCACTTGCTGTTTACAAGTTTCTGGCTTCAGTATAAATTTTTTTGGCTCTGAATACAAGCTGCTATTATCTTAGGACACAGAATCAAATTCTCTAAACTTAGGGGCATAAAGACTGTTTGTATCCTTTTTGATAGCACGCGAATAGGCACGTATCTGCAAACCTACACACTCTCTGAGATTACAGAACTTTTACTGAATTAAATTCAGCCTCCCCCCTGCGGGTTTGGGGGTAAGAATAGGCCCGCGGTATTCCTGCCTGTCGTAAGAGGTGACTAAAAGGAGTCTCAACTGTTTCGGCCTTTTATGTGTTGGTCCCCATTAGGGTTTGACCTCCATTCTTCCAAATTCAACAGAAGTACGAGCCTTGGGGGAAGGACACCTTATGTGGTGCACCATCAGTCCTCTGTGCCCTAAGATCTTGGCACTCTTTATCGTCTTGGCATCGTAACTGCTCCCACCATCCGTCATTTGGGCATACACACCTGATGGGTTGCGTAAGTTACCCCTTAGTGTGTCACCATCTGCACCCATGATAACTATGGACTTCCCATGGCACCCAACATCCAGCACGGTAGCCAGCCCATTGTGGTGGGCTCGTCATGTAACCTCTAGGTTGTAGCCCGCTGAGAACACAGGGATCGTACTGCCAATGCCTGAACTGCCACCTCCCCACGTAAGCGAAGCCTGTCTCTCTGGGGCATCGGGCCTCCTGGCAACGGCCATCCTGCCAGGTGGCCTTTGCTGCAGCTGGGTGGCGCCCGTGGGGAGAGCCCCTGGTCGAAGTGGGTGGCATCGGGGCGGATGATCCGCACTGAAGCGGATGAAGTCTCAATCCAGTGGTCGAACGACTGCCAACGTCTCTAAGCACAGTAAGGTAGACTTTAACGCTGTGACATATCACCCCAAATCGTTCCCTTCCCTAGCCACACCCTGGGAGGGACGTAGGGTTGCGGACAAACAGGAACCGTATTCACCGCGATACCTTGTGTGCAGCAGAACTGGTGGGGATTCGTTTTTGGGGACTAAGCCTCTCTTCTGTGTGAACAATCTTGAAGGTAAGTTTGGGAAAGCGGCGTCTCTTTACAAAATGAGGAGTGGGGCCATCCTGATATAAGCAGCTTCATCTGCACAGTCACGGGCGTTACTCGCCTATGGAGAATCTTGGTGACATACCCGTTAATGTCACTCCCCATAAGTCCTTATATTTGGTGCAGGGGATTATCTTTCATAAAGATCTTCTGCTACAGTCTGATGATGAGCTATGGTAGAACCTGGCATGACGAGGTGTACACTTTGTCCGTCGTGTCTTTCGGGGGCCCAAGGATAATAGGATCGCTACCGGTGCTTTCATCCTGGCCTTTGAGGGCGACTGTTTGCCCAAGAAGGTCAAGGTCATGATCTACTGGTGCGATGTCAAGCCCTATGTCCCGCCCCCTATGTGCTGCTTCCAGTGCTGGAAGTTAGGACACATGTCCTCCAGATGCACTGCCAGCCCCACATGTCGAGATTGTGGACGACCCTCGCATCCCAATACTCCATGTGCTCCGCCTCCCACCTGCGTTAACTGGGGGAGCATCATTCTCCCTGCTCGCCAGACTGTGCAGTCTACCAATGAGAGCGGAAGATGCAAGAAATTAAGACCCTGGACTGTTTAACTTACCAAGAGGCAAAGAAGAAGCTAGAACGACTCAACCCCACACCTATGTTGAGGAGTTATGCTGCTGTAACACTGCCGCCACCAGTTCCTGCAAAGAATCCTTTCTCAGTTGGCCCACAGAACAGTCAAGCTACGCCTGCCCCACCGCTGGTAAGGGCCACTCATCTTCCACTACTCCCGAAACACCCAGTTTGGGAGCAGTGCGCCCTGAACAACCAGGGACGTCCGTCCCCATCTCTCAGCTGGAGAATCGACCGCCTTCTTCGGCTGAGCAGCTGGAGAAGCAACAGCCTCCTCTGGCCTTACTCGTTCGGAAGGGGTCCCTTGGGGGAGTCCCTTCCAAGGACCTTACCAGTGTCTCACAAGCCACTAGCCAGTGACTGAAGAAGCCACCAGCTGCTGGTCGAAGGGCTTCACGCTCTTCCTCTGTTCCTGACAATACGTCAGGAAAGCCCTCCCATCATGCGAACCCTCCTCCCAAAGACAAGAGAGAAAAGAGGAAGCTCTCTACGAAGAATAAGGACCCAGTGGTTCCCGCGCCACCGCTTCCTGTCAGCTCAGCCTCTAAGGATGAGGTCGAATTTTTTGCATCCCCTGACGACCTGGATCTCGCCATCTCTTCAGAAACGATGGAAGTTGCGACGTCAGTCACTCCGTCGGTGGCAGCATGTGACCCTGCGAAGTAATTTGCCTTTTCAGTGCCTTCATGCCCCTACAGGACACGCTTTGTACAATCCTCCAGTGGAATTGCAGCGGCTATTTTAGCCATCTACCTGAACTACGTCAGCTTCTAAGCATGACACCTGCTTTCTGCATTGCCCTCCAGGAAACCTGGTTCCCGGCAATGTGGACCCCTGTCCTTCGTGGATACAGGGGCTATTACTGTAACAGTAGAGTTTACAATAGTGTGTCAGGTGGAGCCTGAGCCTGTGCCTGAGCCTGTATATAGTGCTCCTGTGCCCCTTCAAACATCATTGGAAACAGTGGCTGTCAGAGGAAGGACTACCCAGGACATAACCGTCTGCAGTGTCTATCTCCCTCCAGGTGGTCCAGTCCCCCTGACCGAATTGGCTGCACTTGTCACCCAACTCCCCACGCCTTTTCTTATCCTGGGGGATTTTAATGCTCACAGTCCCCTGTGGGGTGGAACGATGATTACTGGCTGAGGCAGAGATGTCGAGAATCTTATCTCCCAACTCAACCTTTGCCGCTTAAACACTGGCGTCACTACACATTTCAGTGTGGCGCATGGCACATTCTCGGCCATAGATCTGTCGTTGTGCAGCCCAGGACTTGTACCATCGGTCCACTGGAGAGTCCATGACTACTTGTGTAGTAGTGACCATTTTCCCATCTTCCTTTCACTACCCCAGCTTCGCTCCCCCGAACACTTGCCCAGATGGGCATTTAGCAAGGCAGACTGTGAAGTGTTCTCCTCTGCTGCCACTGTTGAATCTCTCCCCCATGGTAACATCGATGTGGCGGTTGAGACACTGACTACAGCGATTGTTTCCGCTGCGGAACATACCATTCCTCATTCATTTGGGTGCCCCCAGCGAAAGTCAGTGCCTTGGTGGTCGCCAGAGGTCGCTGAGTCATTAAAGAGCATAGGCGGGCTCTTCAGCGCCATAAGCGGCCAAACGTATCTGTGCTCAGGTCCGGAGGTTCATCCAAAGGCGGAAACTGGAGTGCTGGGAGAGCTACGTTTCCACCATTGGTGTCCGTACGTCACCATCCCAGGTGTGGATGAAGGTTCGGCGCATCTTCGGATTGCAGCACTCTACAGGTGTCCCAGGGCTTTCCATCAACGGGGCGCTATGCAGCGATGCCGATGCAATCGCCGAGCATTTCGCTCAGCACTATGTTTTGGCCTCTGCGTTGGGGAATTACCTACCCGCGTTTCATGCGCTGAAACGCCGGGAGGAAGGCAAATGACTTTCTTTTGCTTCTCATCAACCTGAGGCGTATAATGCCCCATTTAGTTCGTGGGAGCTCCAGAGTGCCCTGGCACGGTGCCCCGACACAGCCTCTGGGCCAGATGGCATCCACAATCAGATGCTCAAACACCTGTCCCCAGACTGTCAGTGATGTGTTCTTGCCATCTTCAACCACATATGGGGCGATGGTGTCTTTCCATCACAGTGGCAAGAAAGTACCATCGTTCCAGGGCTGAAGCCTGGTGAGGACCCGCTTAATGTGGATAGCTATTGGCCCATCAGCTTAACAAACGCTCTGTGCAAGCTACTGGAACGTATGGTGAGTCGACAGCTGTGTTGGCTGCTCAAGTCTCGGGGTCTCCTGGCTCCATGCCAGAGCGGCTTCTGTCGGGGCCGTTCCACCACTGATACTTTGGTCTTCCTTGAGTCTGCAATCGGCACTGCTTTTTCCTGGCGGCAACACCTCGTCTCCGTCTTTTTCGACCTCTCCAGAGCATATGACATGACGTGGCGGCACCATATTCTCTCCATGTTGCATGGGTGGGGTCCCCGAGGCTCTCTCCCCATTTTTATTCAGAATTTTTTATCTGTTTGGACATTCCGTGTTTTACTTGGCACTTTCCATAGTTCACTTCATGTCCTCAATACAGGGCTCTGTATTGAGCGTGCCACTTTTCCTTGTGGCCATTAATGGCCTTGCAGCAGCAGTAGGGTCGTCTGACGATTTCTGCATCTTTTTCAGCTCCTCCACCATTAGTGTTGTAGAACGTAGGTTGCAGGGAGCCATACACAAGGCGCAGGCATGGGCCCTTGCTCATGGGTTTCACTTTCCTCCTGCGAAGACTTGTGTTATGTACTTTTGTCAGCATCGAACTGTCCATCCCCACCCTGAGCTCTATCTTCAGGATGCCATGCTCAGGGTTCTTGACACTTACCGTTTTCTGGGATTACTGTTCGATGCCCGGCTTACATGGCTTCCACATATTCGTCAGCTCAAGCGTCAGTGCTGGCAGCATCTGAATGCCCTCTGCTGCCTCAGCAACACAACTTGGGGTGCAGATCGTAATACGCTGCTGCGGCTCTACAAAGCCCTCATGCTATCCCGACTTGATTATGGGAGTGTGGTGCATGGCTCAGCATCGCCCTCAGCGTTGCAACTGCTGGAACCCGTTCACCACTGTGGGGTTTGACAGGTGACAGGAGCATTCCGCACGAGCCCTGTTAATAGCCTACTTGCTGAGGCTGGGGTTCCTCCATTTCGCGTCCGGCGTCAACAACTCTTAGCTAACTATGCTGCACATGTCCGTTGTTCGCCCTGTCACCCTAATGTAGTGTTACCTTTTTATTTTATTTATCTCTTCTTCTCATTAGCTATTGAAACAACATCGCTTTGTAATGTAAATTTTAATTTTCACCAAAAGCACATTCAACGTCGCCGAAAAATACACGTCTTTCGTATCAAGACAAGAGAGAGAGAGTCCTCCTTTAGTTCTTAAAAACAAAAAAAACTACGCAAAAGTAAAAAAAAAAAGAACAAAATTATTTATAAAATCGGTCGCTGCCGCAGCGCTCTCCTGCGTGTGCGATCGTAAATTATAACTTTGTATTGGCGGAGGCGCGGAAGTCAAAGTACCATTACAATGCCTCCTCTACTGACACGCTCCGCAAGCGAGCGTGGCAGTATAGAAAATTTACATAGATACATACATATATGAGAAAATAAGAAATTTACATATTACAAAAAATATTTCTGAGCACAATGCGCTTTGCATATCAGTCTTTGTATACAGTCTTTTTGGTGTGTATCTTCTTTAGGAGTCGTAACATTAATGTCTTTGAATTGCAGCGTAGTATCGTTGCTTAGCACAGCGTTTGAATTCAGTCCACATGATTCATGTTTACAATGGAATTAATTCGAACAATAAATGTTTCTATTATATTGCTCCAATGTCTTTAAACGTAGTATCGGATTCTGAGTGTGTGTGTACTGCCTGGATCTCTTACATGTGACTTGAAGAAAATCCAAAGTTTGTTCAATGTGTCAACACGAAATTGTGATCTCCAGCAGTCGAATTTTGGTGGCGTCTACCGGGGTATAAATGGTCAATGAGGGCACAGGAAACACCTCACTGCCTACGACAGGTGATGAGCTTGTCTTTTACACCAACCTGAAGACCTGCCGGCTTCCACAACACCATACACTTCAAAGCATATTGACACTACGTAAATATTTCTTGACCAGTGTTCCATCACGTTGGTTTCTTCTTTGCATTTTCAGTTCCATTTATATGAATCATGTGCTACATGCACAAGTCCTTTGCAGTTCATTAACATCTCCTTAAAATACATTTCTCGATACAATAAGTACATGAATATACAAATATTTACAATTAATCATTACATGAGATACATTGTTGTCATATAGTACATATACAGAATTAAATGAAAAATATAGTAAAATTTTTTTTTACGTTACATTCAAGATCATTGTGCTGACATGTGAATTACATTACATTTAGATTGAAATATACATTTTATTTGTTAGCTCATTCTTTTTTTATTTATTTATTATTATTATTTTTTTTTTTTTTTTTTTTCGTTACACTTGCAACATTTGAAGATAATTGTGGCAACTCGCTAGAATATTCAACTTAAAATTCATGTTGCCTCCTGGAATGAAATTTACACACATTTCAAGCTTCAAGACAGCCCTCTGTAGGAGGATAGGTTCATGGGATGGTTGCTAAATATTTCATAAATACTAGTAAAGTCATCTCCTACAGTGGACTACACAAAATAAAATACATGTTAACTTGATATAATGTAAAAGTTCCTATACCTAATACCGTTTCTAAGTGTGGTGTCCCCACTATTGCTGTTTCTAAGAGTGGTACCCCTCTATTACCGTTTCTAAGAGCGGTGCCCCTCTAAATATCTTAGGAATCTTAGGATCCTACAAGTATGTACATCAGTGTGGGGTGTGTGTGTGTGTGTGTGTGTGTATATATATATATATATATATATATATATATCTAAAAAGAAAGATGATGAAACTTACCAAACAAAAGCGCTGGCAGGTCGATAGACACACAAACAAACACAAACATACACACAAAATTCTAGCTTTCGCAACCTATGGTTGCCTCGTCAGGAAAGAGGGAAGGAGAAGGAAAGACAAAAGGATATGGGTTTTAAGGGAGAGGGTAAGGAGTCATTCCAATCCCGGGAGCGGAAAGACTTACCTTAGGGGGAAAAAAGGACAGGTATACACTCACACACACACACATATCCATCCACACATACACAGACACAAGCAGACATTTGTAAAGGCAAAGAGTTTGGGCAGAGATGTCAGTCGGGGCGGATGTACAGAGGCAAAGATGAAGTTGAAAGACAGGTGAGGTATGAGCGGCGGCAAATTGAAATTAGAAATTAGCGGAGATTGAGGCCTGGCGGATAGCGAGAAGAAAGGATATGCTGAAGGGCAAGTTCCCATCTCCGGAGTTCTGACAGGTTGGTGTTAGTGGGAAGTATCCAGATAACCCGGACGGTGTAACACTGTGCCAAGATGTGCTGGCCGTGCACCAAGGCATGTTTAGCCACAGGGTGATCCTCATTACCAACAAACACTGTCTGCCTGTGTCCATTCATGCGAATGGACAGTTTGTTGCTGGTCATTCCCACATAGAACGCTTCACAGTGTAGGCAGGTCAGTTGGTAAATCACGTGGGTGCTTTCACACGTGGCTCTGCCTTTGATCGTGTACACCTTCCGGGTTACAGGACTGGAATAGGTGGTGGTGGGAGGGTGTTTGTTGGTAATGAGGATCACCCTGTGGCTAAACATGCCTTGGTGCACGGCCAGCACATCTTGGCACAGTGTTACACCGTCCGGGTTATCTGGATACTTCCCACTAACACCAACCTGTCAGAACTCCGGAGATGGGAACTTGCCCTTCAGCATATCCTTTCTTCTCGCTATCCGCCAGGCCTCAATCTCCGCTAATTTCTAATTTCAATTTGCCGCCGCTCATACCTCACCTGTCTTTCAACTTCATCTTTGCCTCTGTACATCCGCCCCGACTGACATCTCTGCCCAAACTCTTTGCCTTTACAAATGTCTGCTTGTGTCTGTGTATGTGTGGATGGATATGTGTGTGTGTGTGAGTGTATACCTGTCCTTTTTTCCCCCTAAGGTAAGTCTTTCCGCTCCCGGGATTGGAATGACTCCTTACCCTCTCCCTTAAAACCCATATCCTTTTGTCTTTCCTTCTCCTTCCCTCTTTCCTGACGAGGCAACCATAGGTTGCGAAAGCTAGAATTTTGTGTGTATGTTTGTGTTTGTTTGTGTGTCTATCGACCTGCCAGCGCTTTTGTTTGGTAAGTTTCATCATCTTTCTTTTTAGATATATTTTTCCCACGTGGAATGTTTCCCTCTATTATATATATATATATATATATATATATATATATATATATATATATATATATATATATATATATAGTTCAAGTCAATCATGTTCCTATAAAGTTTGTGTAGTTCATCTCCTTCCTTTCATAAGTATTAAGCAATATAAATAAATGTTTTACTTAATAAATAAATAAATCTTCTTAGATAATTGCTGCTGCGTTCCATGCTGTATATCCATTCTGTATTTACCTTGTGGTACCTGCAAAATTCTATTCGTAAATAAATATTTGTGTATGTCTCTCCATACTGTCAGATAATCACGAATTATATAATGTCCAATATTTCATCAACATGTATAAATTTTTCTAAGGGAGGGATGAGAGTATGAGCCGCAACAGAGGACTGACGTTTTGTTTTCTCCTTATTCTCCTTTCTATTTAACGGTGCATCAGTTCAGTTCAGTAGATGAGCCTTAATTATGTCATTAGATGACTGCTAAATATGTTCTCTTAAATAATTCTTCCAATCTGAAGTGTCAAGCCTACATAACTCCAAAAATTTCATTACAAGTTCCCATTAGATTAGTGTTAAAGTGTTATAGATTTAAATCTTCTGGTATATTTCCAACAATGGCTTCTGTAAATAATTCTTTCCATATAAATCTATACTTTCACCTTTAGTTATAAGAATATATAAGACACCACATAAGTTATCATCTCAGGCATACCAATCTTTCAATAAATAATATTCTTTCCACTACTTTCATTCTGTATTCCATGAGTACATGTGATATAGCGTTCAAATCTAGTTTCTCTCCTCTCAACATATTCTCAATTACTCATAACATTCTCACCTACCCATTATTCATTCTTCACAAAATAACATATACTTATTCCTCAACATTATATATATATAAAAAACAACGATGAGGTGACTTACCGAACAAAAGTGCTGGCAGGTCGATAGTCACACAAACAAACACAAACATACACACAAAATTCAAGCTTTCGCAACAAACTGTTGCCTCATCAGGAAAGAGGGAAGGAGAGGGGAAGACGAAAGGAAGTGGGTTTTAAGGGAGAGGGTAAGGAGTCATTCCAATCCCGGGAGCGGAAAGACATACCTTAGGGGGAAAAAAGGACAGGTATACACTCGCACACACGCACATATCCATCCACACATACAGACACAAGCAGACATATTTAAAGACAAAGAGTTTGGGCAGAGATGTCAGTCGAGGCAGAAGTGTAGAGGCAAAGATGTTGTTGGAAGACAGGTGAGGTATGGGTGGCGGCAACTTGAAATTAGCGGAGATTGAGGCCTGGCGGATGACGAGAAGAGAGGATATACTGAAGGGCAAGTTCCCATCTCCGGAGTTCGGATAGGTTGGTGTTGGTGGGAAGTATCCAGATAACCCGGACGGTGTAACACTGTGCCAAGATGTGCTGGCTGTGCACCAAGGCATGTTTGGCCACAGGGTGATCCTCATTACCAACAAACACTGTCTGCCTGTGTCCATTCATGCGAATGGACAGTTTGTTGCTGGTCATTCCCACATAGAATGCATCACAGTGTAGGCAGGTCAGTTGATAAATCACGTGGGTGCTTTCACACGTGGCTCTGCCTTTGATCGTGTACACCTTCCGGGTTACAGGACTGGAGTAGGTGGTGGTGGGAGGGTGCATGGGACAGGTTTTGCATCGGGGGCGGTTACAAGGATAGGAGCCAGAGGATAGGGAAGGTGGTTTGGGGATTTCATAGGGATGAACTAACAGGTTACGAAGGTTAGGTGGACGGCGGAAAGACACTCTTGGCGGAGTGGGGAGGATTTCATGAAGGATGGATCTCATTTCAGGGCAGGATTTGAGGAAGTCGTATCCCTGCTGGAGAGCCACATTCAGAGTCTGGTCCAGTCCCGGAAAGTATCCTGTCACAAGTGGGGCACTTTTGTGGTTCTTCTGTGGGGGATTCTGGGTTTGAGGGGACGAGGAAGTGGCTCTGGTTATTTGCTTCTGTACCGGGTCGGGAGGGTAGTTGCGGGATGCAAAAGCTGTTTTCAGGTTGTTGGTGTAATGATTCAGGGATTCCGGACTGGAGCAGATTCGTTTGCCACGAAGACCTAAGCTGTAGGGAAGGGACCGTTTGATGTGGAATGGGTGGCAGCTCCAACAACATCTTTGCCTCTACACTTCTGCCTCGACTGACATCTCTGCCCAAACTCTTTGTCTTTAAATATGTCTGCTTGTGTCTGTATGTGTGGATGGATATGTGCGTGTGTGCGAGTGTATACCTGTCCTTTTTTCCCCCTAAGGTAAGTCTTTCCGCTCCCGGGATTGGAATGACTCCTTACCCTCTCCCTTAAAACCCACTTCCTTTCGTCTTCCCCTCTCCTTCCCTCTTTCCTGATGAGGCAACAGTTTGTTGCGAAAGCTTGAATTTTGTGTGTATGTTTGTGTTTGTTTGTGTGTCTATCGACCTGCCAGCGCTTTCGTTCGGTAAGTCACCTCATCGTTGTTTTTATATATAATTTTTCCCACGTGGAATGTTTCCTTCTATATATATATATATATATATATATATATATATATATATATATATATATATATATATATATATATATATATATATATATATATATATATATATATATATATATAATAGAGGGAAACATTCCACGTGGGAAAAATATACATTGTTGTCATTTTGTGTGTTTGCTTGTGTGTCTATCGACCTGCCAGCGCTTTTGTTTGGTAAGTTTCATCATCTTTTTTTTATTTATATATATATATATATAGACACACACACACACACACACACACACACACACACACACACACACACACACACACACACCTCTTATTCATCACCACTTACTTTTTACTTCAACAACAATAATAATACCCTTTTCTCATCTTATATTCCATTTACCTCTCTCCATATTACTATTTATCCTCTTATTAAACTAAAATTACATTCACTCATCTCATTCAGCCATTCAAATCACTCATATCAACATTACTATTATCACATGCCTCCTAAAGAAAATAATTCTGTTCAGTTCTCTGCCTCCTCTAATGTGTATATGCCTCAATAGCAGCTCCTCTTATAACCAAATATCTTATTAGCTATTGGATGGTTCACATTGCTTTCTAGACTTACCTGCATTCATTAGATTGTAAGTATCTGTATAA
Source organism: Schistocerca piceifrons (assembly GCF_021461385.2). NCBI lineage: Eukaryota > Metazoa > Arthropoda > Insecta > Orthoptera > Acrididae > Schistocerca > Schistocerca piceifrons. The sequence goes on from NC_060138.1 coordinate 282,264,272, forward strand.
CTTAAATGTAGGCTCATCATAACTGTATATCATATTAATTATCTTCTTCTCATTAGCTAACATTTTACTGTATGTATTTTTTCAAATGTCTGTGTGGATGCAGACCTCTGGGTTTATGTGTTAATGGATATTCTAATGAATAACAGCCAGGGTGTGGAATATTTGCAATTCGGTATGGTCCAGAGTATAAGATCTGCCATTTCCTGTTTAAATGTTTCAGTTTTGTGGGTTTAGGATGTGTTCTTAGTAAAACTAACTCATCAACTTGAAATGTTTGTGCTTTCCTGACACCTCTGTCATATTTCTGCTTTCTTTCCTTAGCTTTGTCACATAATGTTGTGTAAGCTTGTCTTACCTTTTCTTCTAAACTAACATGATTTGTTGTTGCTGTAAATTTAGGTAGAGGGTCTGTCCATTCATTTCTTTATGTTTTATCCATAATTAATTCAGTTGGTGTGTATCCAGTAGAAATGTGAGTTAAATTGTTCACTATTTGTTCAAATGGTGCTAGGTATTCTACCCATTTTGTGTGCTTCTCTGGTGTGTGTGTTCTCATAAACTGTCCAAATTCTCGAAATGTTCTTTCTACTGGGTTTCCTGCTGTGTGAAATCTTGAAATTAAAATATGTTTAACATCCTGTTCTTCAATAAATGTCTTCCATTTTAAACTGGTAAAATATGCTGCATTATCTGTGATCATAACTTCAGGTTTTCCTATTCTTACAAAATAATCTGTTAATAGAGGTCTGGTAATAGCAGTGGTAGAAACTGAACGTAAAGCATATAATTTTAAATACTTTGTGAAAACATCTAACACAGCAAGGATGTATTTAATTACTATTAAAAACAGTCTTGACCACAATTTATTTAATAAGGTGACCGGTTTCGACCACTACTGTGGTCATCTTCAGACCATTGAGTAGGAACCTCTTTGTTGGAGAGTAGTGATTTTCCAACAAAGAGGTTCCTACTCAATGGTCTGAAGATGACCACAGTAGTGGTCGAAACCGGTCACCTTATTAAATAAATTGTGGTCAAGACTGTTTTTAATAGTAATTATTTATAAGACATTGATCACTGCTGTTCCCACAATGCATTCAAAAGTAAAGGATGTATTTCATTCCTCCACGTGCTTGTGGATAGGGTCCTGCAATATCTAAAGAAATTAGCTGTAATGGCCTCTTAGGTATGATTGGGTGCAATTCATTCATGCTTGTGCGATTAGAATATTTGGCTTTCTGACATATGATGCATTTCCTAATATTACTCAATACTCTTCGCCTTAAATTTGGAAAGTAGCAATATTGTATAATCTTATCTGTACATTTGGTTACACCATAGTGTCCCCAAGTTCTGTGTGTAAATAAAATAAAATCATCAACATGAGCTTCAGGTAAGCAAACACACCAATGCTGTGATTCAGGGTTTCGTCGGTGAAATAATACTTCTTTGTGTAACGTGTAATATTTTTCAAGATGTGGGTCTGTTCCTGCACGTAATTTATTCTTTATCTGGATCCACCTGGGATCATTGTCCTGCAATATGGCTAACTTCCTGCACATGTTTTTGTAGTAAGGTGCAAATGTACCATCATACATGAGTAAAATTTTGAAATCTGATGTTTGTTCTGTCACATCTGAAAATTCTTGTAGGCCTTGTGGCAAACGAGATAGAGCATCAGCTATAATGTTGGATTCTCCTTTTATATATATAATATCAAAATCATATTCTTGTATTGATGCACACCAGCGTGCAAGCCGTGGATGTAATAACTTGCATGATAGCAGGAAAGAAAGAGCTTGATGATCAGTATAATGCTTAGTACGTTTTCCCCATAGAAAGTAGCGAAACTTGCGAAACTCCCATACTATGGCAAGTGTTTCGCGCTCGGTCACTGAATATGACTTTTCGCATTCAGTGAGAGTGCGGCTAGCAAAACTTATAGGTTTGATGACTGTTTGTTCATCTTCTACATGAATTTGGAATAAAAATGCTCCGAGCCCATAGGAACTTGCATCTGTTACTAGGCAAAAGTCTGACGTCATGTCAGGATGACATAACAACGGTGCATTAACTAAAGCATTCTTAATTGCTTCAAAATCTGTCTGACAGAACTCTGTCCATTTCCAAATATTATTATTATTATTATTATTATTATTATTATTTTTTTTTTTTTTTTTTTTTTTTTTTTGAGTAAAGATAGAAGATGTGGACTGTTAAGAAGGTGGTAGGGTACAAATTTCCTGAAGAATGAAGATAGACCAAGAAAGGCTTTGAGTTGTTTACGATTCTGTGGGGATGGAAAATTCTTTATTGCATCAATTTTTCTTGAGTCTGGATAAATGCCTTCAGTTGATATGATGTGACCAAGGAATTTGATTTCTCTCCTCCCGAATTTCGTCTTTGATAAATTGATAGTGACACCTGCGTCAGAAAATTTAGTCAGAAGTTGCTTCAAAAGATTTACATGTTCTTCCCAAGTAGTGGTGGCAATGACAATGTCGTCAACATAAACTGTGATTTGCGATAACAATTGTGGTCCAAGAACAGCATCTAAGGCTTCAATAAATACTCCAGCACTCACTCGTAGACCAAAGGGTAGAACACAAAATTGATAACTACGTCCCTCACATAGAAATGCAGTGTATTTACGACTGTTTTTATGGAGGTTCACCTGCCAAAATGATGAGCGGAGGTCGATATTGGTTAAATACTGTACATTATGAAATTTTAAAAGTTGTTCTTCCAAATTAATAGGTCGTGTGTTGATTGGGATTATAACTTTAATTTCTCGTGCGTCCAGCACTAACCTTACACTACCATCCTCTTTATTAACTGCTAGTATCGGACTGCAATATGGTGAATGTGACCTTTCAATGATACCCAAAACTTGCATTTTTTCAATCTCTTTCAAAACTGCGGGTTTCTTTGACCAAGGAATATTATAATATGTTCTACAGTATGTTTTGTGTGGTTTAACATCCATCTCATAAGTATAGCCTCTAATAATTCCAGGTTTCTCCACAAATACCTCAGCAAATTGCTGCAAAACTTCAAGTAATTCAAGTTGTTGTTCCTTCGTCAGATATTCAGATTCTGTACATTTCTCATATAAATCATTAGGTTTAATTCCCTGAGATACAGCTTCATTAAAAGTTAAATCACATATGTTTATTGCTGGTGGATATACAAAATGTAACTGTTCAAATTTACCTTGTTTACTGTTTAAGTTTTTACCCTGTGTTAACTCTATTGTCAGTTGTTGTTGGTTTACGGTTAAATGACATTTCCCTTTTCCTAAATCTGTGATTGCTTGATATTCATTCAAAAAGTCAATTCCTAATATGCAATGCATAACTAATTTGTCTACTACCAGAAAACTGTAATTGAGTGGTATATTTGAAAATGTGAAGTTAATTAGCACTTGAAATTTCACATTCTTTGATTTGTTACCGGTGGCACTTATAATGTGACAATTCTGTACTGGCAATGTTTGTATGTTCATTATTTGTTTGAGTTCATTATATAAGGACATTGAAATGACACTTGCTGCTGCTCCTGTATCTAACATTACTTCCACTTCATAACTACCAATCATAACTTGCGTTATAGCCTGGATAATCTTCTTTGTTTTACTGGTACTATTAAGATCTACATCCTGATATAATTCTTTTTCTATTTTATTACTGTCATCATATCGGAGAAAACAAATCGTCGGTTCCGTTGCGCTCTGCTCCCTACTGACCGTAACTCGAGCGCTTAGCTCGGTCGTCGTTCGTTTTCCGGCAAATTCGGTTGTTGCTGCGGGTTGAGTTCATTGCCCAACTCAATAATATTTACATTTCTGTCGTGCGTCACCCAAGTATCAGCTGTTTGGTTGTTGACATTACCCCGCGTCACATTGGGAGTTCCGTTAGGTACAAATTGAGGGTTGCTGTATTGCATGTGTCGTGGCGGTTGTCCATTGTGATTTCCCCATACATTATTTCGCCCATGACTGTAACTGGTATTGTCATTACTGTTATTCCTGTAATACATGTTTGGATGTTGTTGGATGTTGTTTCTCTGAAAATATCCTGGATGGTACCTGTTATCCTCTCTTCTTTGATCTCTATAATTTCGGTTCCTTCTACTGTTGTTGTTATTTTGAATATAACTGTTATTGTTCTGATTGTAATTACTGTTCCGATAACCATTATAGTAATAATTACTGCTTCCTTGCCAATGCTGCAAGTTGTTTCTCCTAATATTGAATGGATTTGTCCCAGTGTAGTGTGAATTGTTTCTTTGAGTGTTTTGTTGTGGTGTCGGAGGCGGATTCCAATAGCCTCCGTCATTTCTGTTGTGCGTACGCGAATTGCTTGGATGGATCGGATACAATTGATTGAAATTCCTGATCTCATCTCTGTAAACAACATCTATCTCATCAACATAACCAAAAAAATTCTTTATGTTGTCCTCGGACACTCCTATTAATTTATCATGGTAAGGAAATGGTAAGTGGCTTTTAAGTGTTCTAATTACGTCTGGTAAATCTACTGGTTTTGTCCAATATAATGTTTTGTCTAGGTAGCGTTCAAAGTATTGTCGTAAAGTCTCTTTCTTCGGGTTGTAAATTTCTGGATTGTATACTTCTCGTTTTCAACTTTGCTGTTCTGTGATCGACCAGAATTCCTCAAGAAATGCTTGTTCAAACTGTTCAAATGTTAAACATCGTCTTTTAATTGCTGCTCCCCACTTAGCTGCTCTTCCACGTAACAAATTTGTAACGTATCGAATTTTATCGGCTTCTAACCAATGTCTCGGGAAAATACCATCAAAAGAGCGGATAAAAACAATCGGATGCACTTTGTCTTTCTCATCACATGAAAATGTCTGAAAGTATCCATGTCGTACTAATGTTTCATCAGCTACTCCCGATGGTATTATGGGTCCTGCATTTTGTGTCAAACTGTGCATAGTATGTGGTGATGTCTGATAGTAATTTTGATCTTGTGGTAGCATTGAAAATGGTTCATTGGGATTTGTATCACTCATTGGTAATTCTATTTTCGGCTGTGTGATGGGTCTAGCATTATTATGATTCTCATTTATGTTTTGGTTGTCTGTTATGGGTTTTGGTATCACTGACGAACTTGGTATTACATTCTCTTTAAGTTTACGTACCTCTTTCTGAATATTATCTGTTTCTCCCTTTACTTGTTCCTTTGTTTTATCTAAAATGATCTGTGTCATTGTCTCAAACTTCTCATTTAAATAATCATCACATAATTTGCATTCATGTACAAGTTTTTCTGCTAGAGTTGTGTCATTCTTTAAAGATGCTACATCTGCTGTGTCTTCAAGCTTTTCTAACTTTTCCTGTAAGGATTTCTGCTCCAATGTTACATCATTTAATCTGTCTGAAAGGTCTGTAATCGTCAGGTCTAAGTGTTCTTGGTTTGTTTTTACGGAATTGTGTGACTGTCGTAATTCGTCAACTTGGGTACTGGTTTTCTGTTGTTCAAAAACTACTGTTAACAATTTCTCATTACATCGTTGTAAGTCAGTTTTTGTCTCGTCACTGAATTCCACAAATACCTTTTCTTGTCTCGTAACCTTGTCTGATAAGTCAGTAAATTTCCTTCCAAGACTACTGGTGGTTTCTGTCAAGTCGGCAATTTGTCTCGATTGTTTTTCAAAATTTTGTTTTATGTCCCGTGTCAGTTCATCGAATTAAGTGTCAAATTTCCCAATGTCACGTTTTAAATTGTCGTCTAAAGCATCAAATCTTTTGTCTGAAGTGTCAAATTTTCTGTTTTGGTCACCAAGTAACTTCAGAATCTGGTTGAGCAGGTCAGAGTCCTGTGTCTTAGTTTCGTCATTTTTTCGTGTCTGATTGATGTCTGGTTCTGAAGTTGACGTTGTCAATGTCACGTTTTGTCGCATAGTACTCACTCTCCATTCGCCTGTATATCTGTTTAAATATAGGGGTTGTTGTCTTAATCGATCCGGTAGAATTATGTCTTGAACATCCTCCCTATTAAGTTCAATATTCATTTGACTGTCGGACATGTTTTGCAATGTGTCACTTTCACTAAGCTCGTCCGCGGAAACAATTTCTACGCGTCTAGCGTCCATCTTGCGATTTTCATAATTAATTGCAAATAAAATTTTCCAATGGTAAAAAAAATATTTTTTTTTATATATGATATGTTGAAATCTGAAATTTCTCTTGTGGAAATGGATATTTCTAAATGATTTCTAATTAGAAATTGAATTATTAAATTGGCACTGAAATTTCCCTCTCACAAACAAATGACTGTGAATATGCTCTTCACTTATCATTTGCAATAATAGTAGTAAATCAATTTTAACTACAAATTGAAAAAAAATAATTTCGAAATAAATGGATCGGAATAAAGGAAGTACAGATGGCTGCTTGAAACTGGAAAAAATGTAAATTGCTGTACTCACCATTTTATTTTCAGTCTTATGTTGCAAATGTAGCGTCAAATATATAGTTTTCAATCCCAAATTTTTCTTTTGCGTCCGTGCAAATTATTTTATGGAACGTTATCCTTTTCCCTTTTTTTTTTTTTACCAAATTAATTTCCTCAACATGAAAATGTAAATTGACACAAATTAATAACAGGGAAAACAATATTGTTGTAAATTTCATGCACGTAACATTACAATTGAAATGAATGAGACTTAGTCCAAATTCATCTTCTGATGCTATTAAGTGGTTAAAATTAGATAAAATGTCCAAAATTTATAATAACTGCACTTGTATCAAATCCTAACTGCACTTGTATCAAATCCGAAGATTGCACGTCCTGTCACCAGGACGCCAATTGTAGTGTTACCTTTTTATTTTATTTATCTCTTCTTCTCATTAGCTATTGAAACAACATCGCTTTGTAATGTAAATTTTAATTTTCACATTACACTAACTACCGTCTCCTTTTCGCTAATGTGGCAGTCCATATCCCACACCGGCGGCCGAGGTCAGGACATACAATTGGGATCCGTGTTTGGTCACTCCTTAGTGACCTCGAGTCTTTGCCTCTTCCATCTGCTTTCCAGGTCCACCCACATACACCACCTTGGTGTATTCGTCGGCTGCAGCTTCGGCTGGACCTCTCACGATGGCAAAAAATTCAGTTCCTCCTGCAGTCTTGCGCTGCCAGTCTCTTGCTCTCCTAGACGCATCCCCTGACTCGGAGATTATCTATGCCGATGGCTCAATGGTTGGTGGCCGTGTGGGGTACGCTTATGCACATGCGGACTATGTAGACCAGTGCTCCTTGCCGGAAGGCTGCAGTGTTTACACCTCAGAGCTAACAGCGATTTTTCGTGCCCTTGAGCGTATTCGTACCTGTACTAGAGAGTCCTTTGTCATTTGCAGTGACCCTCTCAGTAGTTCAGTAGTTTGCGGGCTCTTGACCAGTGCTACCCATGCCATCCCATTGTTGTTGCCATCCAGGAGTCTGTTCACGCTCTTGAATAGCGTGGACGTTCGGTGGTGTTCATATGGACCCTGGGACTTGTTGGGATAACGGGAAACAAACTCGCCGACAAGTTAGCCAAAGAGGCTACTTGCAAACTGACGCTGGAGATCGGCCTACCGGCAACTGATCTCCGATCGGTGTTGCGCCGTCAGGTCTTTGGGATGTGGGGAGACGAATAGCGCACTCTGTATGCACCCAACAAGCTGCAGCGAGTAAAGGAGACCACGACTGTGTGGGGGTCCTCCATGCGGGCCTCTCGCAGGGATTCTGTTGTTCTCTGTAGGCTCCGGTCCGCCCCCGGTGGTGCATAGAGTTACCAACACCACATGGACTTCCTAGGAGGACTTCAGAATATTTAACTGCGAGAGCCACCAATGAACACTCAAGATGATGATGAATTATGTTGACATTGAAAGTCTTGTACTTGATGGAATTTGCTGTGAAATTAATATCACCTGAAACAGGTCTCCATAACTGAATCTGTAATAAGTGATCAGCATCTATAACAGTCAAAACTCATTGTAAAAAATTAGAGATAAAAGAATAATTACTGATCAGTATTTTAAGAAGAAACACATGCAAAGAATTTTTATGGTTTTACCACTCCAGAACCCTCCATGTGGCAACTGCATGTGAAAAGTGAATCTGCAGTGAAGTAGATTGAACTGGAAATTAAAATAGAAGAGGAGGTAGTCATTAAAAAATGGAAACTCCAGGCAGGAATATCAACAGTGTAGGAAAAGATAAATTAATACTTACCATAAAGATAATACACTAAGTTGCAGACAGGCAGTCTAGCCTGAGCTGCTGGAATTGGCGGTCATGTGTGCATGAGGTGTGCTTGCTTGCGTGAATGAATGGTGTGGATTTCTCTTTTTCCGATGAAGGTTGTGGCCAGAAACTTATGTGAAAGTGTCTTTTACTTTTGCTTCTTTGCAATGTAGCATGTTATCTTCACAGTAAGTAGCAATCTGTCTTTTCCTTCATTGTTGATACTTCAGTCATTAGTCTGACTTGATAGTAACAACCTGGTTTTAGGTACAACAGACTTTTTCGATGTAAAGGATCTCAAACGATTGAATGTACATAATATCCAATTTACATTATTCTTGATATATCATTGAGAATGTTTTTCCACATAAGGCTCTGCCCAAAGTATTCCTTGGTGTGATGTGTGGCATTGCTACAGCTGTGCTGATGTCAGTGCCTCTGTCACTGCATCAACACCACCACACGCAGCTGAATAAGTGCCCCCAACAAAAATTGCAAAATACAGCCAGAAATTTAATTCCCGTACATGTTGCATAAATAAATCATTACAAAATAGAATATTTATTTAACGGCAATGCTTGGTAACTCAGTACAACCATACAGTATGTTTGCTCACTCATAATCAATACTGAGAGTACAGGAATTTTAAATAAAAACAATATTCATGAGAGGATCTCTCAAACTAAAACCTCAAATTTCCTGTACCCTCTCAAAACACTTTACTGAAGAATATTTTAATTATGACTTGTTTCCTCAAGATTGAAACACATTTTGCTACTTCCATGTGACCAGTGTGGACAAAAATTAATGAATGCAGACAACACTCTTACCTATATGGGCACTGCAGTACAGTGCGCTAGGGTGGCCAACTGTGCAACAGAAAAGGAGCTATAAGCTTTGTCATTACTTAAAGTGAAGAAAAACTGAAGATTGGACTTAAAGTGAACTAACAGATTATTTTAAAATAACACTAAAGAATAACACAGGGCAACGAAAACTTTCTTTAAAATACTTTTTTTAATTTGATAACTGATCTTTATAGGTTTTTATGAGCTGAATCCAAATCTGGCCTTAATTTTTTTGCATCACTCATAGTTTTTGAGCAATATGCTTTTTATTATAAAGTTTAAAAATCTTGTACTATACAGTAAATGGGGTAATTAATGAAATCCTTTGTTACAACATAAGCATGGTTTGTATTTACAGTAAGCTACCTAAAACAATGATGTGTGTTAATAGAGGTTTCACTTGTCAGTAGCAATTAGTTTGTATTTTCTTTCTCTTTTTTCTTTGAAGCTTCTTTTGTAGATTTTTCTACGATGAGTCGCTTGCTGAACTTCTCGATGAAGTGATCAACAGTAGTCCTCTCTCGTGTTGGTGCTCCAGCGGACTTGGTAGCGTTTTTCTGTCACTTTAATGTCTTGCTGAAAATGATGTCCTTGCTCCTTACTAACATCTCCCATATTGTCTGGGAAGTAATCAAGATGACTGTTCAAAAAGTGAACTTTCAGGTTCATTAAATGTTCTAAAGTTTTAAACTTCCTTAACCTAGTAGCTATAATAGAACATATTCTGGCTCTTTTTCATATCCTAAGAACTTTGTAACAACTTACTTGAATGATACCCATGCTTCTTTCTCATTTAAGGTCATTTGGATTCAAAGTTAACATCAAACATCAATTTTCTAATGTCAGATCTGACAAAGACGCCTTCTTTTACTTCAGCTTCTGAAATGTGTGGAATCTTTTGGCAGAGATACTTAAAACATTGCCCATCTTTAGGCAAAGCCTTTACAAACTGTTTCATTAGGTCTAACTTTATATGTAGAGGTGGTAGGGGTACGTTTTTTTGGATCTACAAGGTTTTTGCATAGAATGTTCTTCTCACCAGGTTTTAAAGACTCCCTTACAGGCCAGTTCTTCCTGCAGCCATGTTGATCCCTAGCCCTATTGTCCCATTCACACAAGAAACATGGAAATTTGGTAAAGCTACCTTGCTGATGAAGGACCATGCATGTTACTTTTAGATCGCGACATATCATCCAACCATGAGTAGAATAGACTATTTTATTTAGCACTATTTCTAGGTTTTCATAGCTTTCTTTCATATGTACAGAATGTCCAACAGGTATAGATGCATACATGTTACCATTGTGTGATAAAACAGCCTTTAAACTAGTTTTGGATGAATCATTAAGCAGTCTCCAGTCTTCCTTTTTGTATTCAATACCAAACTCATTCATCAGACCAGGAATGTCTGAGCAGTACACTAAATCACCTTCTTGTTGTAAAAACTTGGAAAATTGCTTTTCTCTCTTTATATTCTTGTATATGCTGGTTCCAACTGACAATAAGTTCTTTTCTTTTAATCTAGAGCCAAGCAATTCAGCTTTTTCTTTCGTTAATCCCAGATGCCTAACCAAATTGTTAAGCTCGGTCTGAGTAAACAATTTGGGCTCCAGACTTTCTGTATTACAATGGAATTCATCATTATCTGGTTCATCTAAATCACATTGTACATCAGAAAATACTTTTGTTGTAGTAGAATTTAAATCATCTGGTGGTTCAGGAATTGTCAAATCTACATCATGTCCAATTGGTTGGATGGCAGATGGAAGATTAGGGTAGCTTATTATCTTCTTGTTTTTGACCAGTAATATCAACACTGCAAAAGTAGCAATCATCGGAATGATTTCTTGGCTCCCTCCATATCATAGGAACAGCAAATCTAAAGGCTTTTTCCTCCTTTTTGGACCATTTTCTAGAATCTTCAACACACACAATACATACCTTATGTGGCACCCAAGATTTATCTTGATCACCAAGTTCAGATCCAAAGTATGATAGATAAACCTTTTTCACAAAGCCTGTAATGTTTCTTTGATGTTTTTTTAATCACAGATTCACCACAATTATAACAAAAACCATCAGCAGAGTTTTTACAACCACAATTAGACATTGTACTGAACACCTGTACAGGAAATGGGAAAGTGAGTTTAGGTTGACTGTAAACGAAACACCATCCCTTACCACAAAAATAGAATTGACCTTTTTTTGCCAGCAAATGTTTTTCAGCAGTGCTACCAACGTCATCTACATTCATTAACCTCCTTTCTAAATTATGTGATGTGGGGTGTGAGTGGGGTACTGTCAAGTGGGCTGGGGGTGGGAGGGTGCATTTCTGTTTGCTAATGGTACTAGCTTGGTAGTAAAGGATGTTGTGTGCAACACTGGCTCTTCCCCATCTGCGTTGTGGGTACTGGACGCAATACTACACAGCGGGATAAGACTTGCCACTGGTGCCTTCCGCACCAGCCCTGTGGACAGCATACTAGTGGAGGCAGGTGTCCCTCCCCTGCGGTTACGGCGCCACCGTTTGCTGGCCGCTTATGCTGCCCATGTTTTTAGCTTGCCCGGGCATCCAAACTATCGTCTCCTGTTCCCGCAATCGGTCGCCCATCTGCCAGAACGTCTGCCCCGGTCAGGTTGTACGATCGCGGTCCGCGTCAAAGAGCTGCTCTCCGGGCTTAGTGTTTTCACTGTTCCACCTCCTTTCCGGGCCACTTTGCGTACACCCCCATGGTGTGTTCCTCGCCCTTGCCTTTGGCTCGACTTGGCACAGTGCCCGAAGGACTCAGTCCCTCCAGAGGCCTTCCGCCACCGCTTTTATTCCATCCTGGCCACGTATCAGGGCTCTGGCATTGTTTACACCGACGGTTCGATGGTTGCTGGTCGTGTCGGGTATGCGCTAACTCTAGGGGACCATTCCGAACAACGTTCCTTGCAGGATGGCTGCAGCGTTTCCACTGATGAGCTGGTTGCCATCTTTAGTGCCCTAGAGTATATCCGCTCCTGCTCAGGTGAGTCGTTCGTTATCTGTAGCGATTCCCTGAGCGGTTTACGAGGTCTCGACCAGTGTTTCCCTCGTTCTCGTCTGGTGATGGCTATCCATGAGTCACTGCATACTCTTGCCCGTTGCGGCCGCTCTGTGGTCTTTGTGTGGACCCCCGTCATGTCGGTATCCCGGTGTCTGTCGTCCTATGCCGACTGCGCATTGGGCACACACGGATGACCCACGGCCACTTATTGCGCCGTGAGAACCCGCCTCTATGTCGCTGCGACTCCATTTTATCTGTGGTCCACATTTTCTTGGAGTGTCCGCTTTTAGCTGTGCTCAGGCAGACGTTCGCACTGCCTGACACGCTCCCTGCCCTTTTAATTGATGACCCTGCTATGGCTGGCTTAGTTTTACGTTTTATTCGGGCAGGGGGTTTTTATCATTTAATCTGAGTGTTTCTGTTTTTTAGTGTTGATTCTGGCTTTTGGCCTCCGATTTTAAACAGAGTTTTTAATGTGTTCTCGGTGGTTGGCTTTTCCTTTTTTTTCTCTATGGTCGGTTAACCACAGTCACACTCTGTGTGATTTTAATTTGTTTTGTCTGATCTCTGTCGGCGTATTTCTTGTCCCGTGTCGTCCGACGTCTTTCCTGCTGTTCGTTTTTATTCTCTTTGGGTGGTTTTACTCTTTTGGAAAAAGGGACAGATGACCGTTGCAGTCTGGTCCCTTTAATCCCACAAACCAACCAACCAACACTGGCTCGGTTTCAAATAGTGCAGTTCATGACCTAAGTTCATGGCTTGTAGAAAATAAACTAACACTGAATTACATTAAGGTTCAGTTTTTACAGTTAGTAACAGACAATTCAACAAAACCTGACATTTTAATTTCACAGAATGGGCAAATGATTACTGAAACTGAACAGCTCAAATTTCTAGGTGTTCAGATTGATAGTAAACTGTCAAGGAAAGCCCATGTTCAGGATCTTGTCCAAAGACTTACTGCTGCCATTTTTGCTATTCGAACAGTATCTGAAGTGAGTGATTGTTCAGCACGAACATTAGTCTACTTTGCTTATTTTCATTCACTTATATGATATGGTATTATATTTTGGGGTAAATCTTCCCATTCTAGAAGGATATTTTTGGCTTGGAAATAGGCAGTTCGAGCAATAAGTGGCAGAAGTTCATGAACCTCTTCTCGACCCCTGTTCACGAGTCTGGGTATTTTTACATTGGCCTCTTTACATTGGCCTATCAAAAGAAAAAAAAAATTATATATATATATATATATATATATATATATATATATATATATATATATATATATATATATATATATAAAAAAACAAAGATGATGTGACTTACCAAACGAAAGCGCTGACACGTCGATAGACACACAAACATACACACAAAATTCAAGCTTTCGCAACAAACTGTTGCCTCATCAGGAAAGAGGGAAGGAGAGGGAAATACGAAAGGATGTGGATTTTAAGGGAGAGGGTAAGGAGTCATTCCAATCCCGGGAGCGGAAAGACTTACCTTAGGGGGAAAAAAGGGGTATACACTCGCGCGCGCGCACACACACACACATATCCATCCGCACATACACAGACACGAGCAGACATTTCTGCTTGTGTCTGTGTACGTGCGGATGGATATGTGTGTGTGTGCGAGTGTATACCCCTTTTTTCCCCTTAAGGTAAGTCTTTCCGCTCCCGGGATTGGAATGACTCCTTACCCTCTCCCTTAAAACCCACATCCTTTCGTATTTCCCTCTCCTTCCCTCTTTCCTCATGAGGCAACAGTTTGTTGCGAAAGCTTGAATTTCATGTGTATGTTTGTGTTTGTTTGTGTGTCTATGGACCTGCCAGCACTTTCGTTCGGTAAGTCACATCATCTGTGTTTTTTTTTCCTTGCAGTCATATTTTTTTTTTTTTTTTTTTTTTAACAATATTAGCTTATTCCCAAGAATAAGCAGCTTTCACTCAGTTAATACTCAGCAGAAATCAAACCTGCATTTGGATCAGACTGCCTTAACTCTCGTGTTCAGAGGGGTGTAGTATACTGCTGCATCCATTTTCAATAAACTACCAATCGAATTCAGATGTTTCCTGCTTCTTATTGTTCTTTCATAGCTGAGAGTATTGCAAACTTGTCTTGCATATGATCTAAGGGTAGCATGTCCATTAGAAAAGTACTTATCGGTACATACTGTTGTTTGTTTTAAAAGAATTACATGCTGTATATGTGTATAGAGAAATTACTATAGAATGTTAGCAACTACACATATAATTGCAGACAATAAAGTACACGAATCATTTCTTTGTGTAACTTTCAGGATATTAAAAAGCTATATTCTCAGGAAAGGAAATGAATTCCGGACATCTGTGAGTAAGCCAGAAACTGATTTAACATCAGAAATGATATCAAATGGTTCATGGAAGGAAAAATCTTTTAAGTCATACAATTTTGATGCTCTGGGTACGCCTCTTGACTGTGGTCATCTTCATCCTTTGTTAAAAGTACGAGCTGAATTCAGGCGCATTTTCCTGGAAATGGGGTAAGTTTATTTCACACTTATTCTGATTATATGTGTTGTATTCGCATGCATGCACGTGCGAGCGCGTGCGCGCGCGCGCGCGCCCGCGCGCGCGCGCGCGCGCGCACACACACACACAGAGAGAGAGAGAGAGAGAGAGAGAGAGAGAGAGAGAGAGAGAGAGAGAGAGAGCGGGGAGGGGGGGGGGGTTCCTGCTATATTTGCTATTTTGCTCTAGTTTCATAATAGGAGAAGAAAACAAATGTCACATGGAGCAAGATACAGTCTTTACTGAGAGTATAACACAATTTGTTGTTTGGGTGAAATATGGAGTATCAGAGTTGACTTGATTAGAGATACAATGCAGCATGTGAAGTGTAGAGCATTGAGGTT